>NC_136486.1:169190439-169265439 GCF_053919585.1 Euprymna scolopes
ACATTAAAAAAAGTAATCTCTCTTAGTATATATATATATATATATATATATATATATATATATATATATGTGTGTGTGTGTGTGTGTGTGTGTGTGCAGTTACACATACAGACACACACACGGCATTAATATATAATGATAATAAAATACTAAATATATTTTTCCTGTAACATTGAGAACTAGAGATACTAGTCCAATCCTCACCGTTTAAGCGTTGCATTAAGGATAAGTGCTTCCCAACACCCTGGAAAACCTCATCAGTATGCCCTGTATTTAAGAATTCAGGTGATAAGTCATCCCCCTCTCAGTACAGACCAATAAGTATCCTGTGTGTCATGAGTAAGTTGCTGGAATCCATATTAAATAGAGAAGTAGTCAACCACCTCAACAGAAATAACCTTCTTAGTGACACGCAATATGGTTTCCGTTCTGCTAGGTCTACAGCAGATGTGCTAACGTTTATATCTCATAGGATTAATAAATCTCTCGACAAAGGCTTCATTTCTAGGGCAATTGCTCTCAACATATCAAAGGCCTTCGATAAGGTTTGGCATAAAGGCCTACTACACAAGATTTCCAGCTACGGTAAAACTGGATATGTTTTCTCGATCATTAAATCATTTCTCTCAGATAGGCTTATAAGAGTAGTGGTTGATGCGCAGAAATCATAGGCCCACAGAATAAATGCTGGAGTCCCTCAGGGGTCCATGCTGGGCCCAACTCTCTTCCTGGTCTACATCAATGATCTCCCAAAACACATACTAAAATCTTTCGTTGATATCTATGCTGATGACACGACCATCTATGGCAACACATCAAAGGCCGTAAATGATGATGCTCTCTCTGATTCATTCATTCTCGTAGCGATTTGTCAAACTTCACAAATCATCTAGACAATGAAACGCGGATAATTCTGTGTAGCTTAATGGAAACATATATTTTCAGAATTGAATATATATATATATATATATATATATATATATATATATATATATATATAGCGGCTTCTGTCAGTCTTGACAGACTATGTATACACACTATAAGGGTTCCTGGGCATGACATTTTTCTGGCAAGAGTTACGCAATCTCTAACCACACTTATTCTAAGTCGGCGTGTATATATATATATATATATATATATATATATATATATATATATATATATATTATGGTATTATAGTAAATTTGAGAGTTGATGCAGTGATTGCAGGTGATTAAATGACTTACTGACTAGATGTTTTTTTTTTGATGAATGATAAAAAATAATTTTTTGTGTGGTTTCAAATGTTAAAAACTTCAAAGACTATATATATATATATATATATATATATATATATATATATATATATATATATATATATATATAATCGTGAGACCCAAGAATGATGATTTCGGAAAGAATGAAACTCTAGTGTCTGTAGGTATTTAAAAATTATTATATCTTTAAGAACTCTGTTCTTATTGTGAAGCACTTTAAAGTTGAAATAAAAAATGAAAGTGAGTCACTTAAACTGTCACCCACGGATCACGAAGTTATAATTATTGGATCAGTATGGACGGACGTCTCAGCATTTTAAAATACATGTATAAATTTCAACGATACTTCTCGCGGTTAAAGTTAACTGTGTTGTTTGTTCCTTGCTAATGTAGTCCAAGATAGCTTCTTGGCCAAGTTCCAATCTCCCGACCGTCTATAATCGTGACACCCTGCAATGATGATACCCGAAAGGATGAAACAATAGTATCTGTAGGTATTTAAAATTTAATATATATATATATATATATATATATATATATATATATATATTGATATATATATATATATATATATATATACATATATATAAAACACACGATGTTTAGTCTTCTATGAATTTAAAAAAAATATTTTTTCGCCATTATATTTTCATGCAATTTTTCTTTTTAATTTCTAAGTAGAGAATATTAAATTTTGTTAGGAGTATATGCATGAAAAATTGGTATTTTAACTTTGAATGTATATATATTGGCTTACGCTGAACAAATTAAGATGTGCGCTATCGCAACTTTCTGCAAAAATTCGAGCGGCACCACCAGGGTTTTCCGCAAGGTGACAAGGCATATATTTAAAAAAAAAGAGCAATGCCATAAAAAAAACACTTTCAAGGTTAACTTTATTAACAAAGCGAAAGTTTATATTTTAATTTTCACTTTCATTTAAAATATTGTCTACTAAGTCAACGTTTTCTACAAATCCCGGGACTAAGATTTTATCATATTGAATAATATCGCATTTATCACTGATACGTTTTTTTGCAAATGAAGCAAGCAACTAAATTAAAGAAAGAAAAATATTAATGAAATTCCATCCTGTTTTATGAAACGCAATGATATATATATATATATATATATATATATATATATATATATATATATATATATATATATATATATATAGTCTTGGACTTCCGGTTCTTCGACTGTCATTGTTCTTGTGGGCTTCGACGTTGTTTGGCTGTGGAATTTATTATATACAATCTCTCACATTCTGAAAATCATATATATATATATATATATATATATATATATATATATATATATATATATATGTATATCACGTGATCTGTATTGCACCAATCGTCATGCTGACTGATTGGTCAGCTCATTTTTAGAAGACTAATATATTTTCTATAAAGCAAAAAAGAAAAAATATCAACTTAATATAACTTTCGACAGTTAGTATGGTTTCTAACACATCTTCTTGAGAAGTCACTTTTCATATAGGCCAATGTTCTCGGATCACAAAATCTTACATAAAATATTAGTGAAGGTAAAATAATTAGGATTTACACTATCAAAACAAAGATTCAAGTTATTGCTTTCCGGCTCCACCAATTTTCTACGCAAGCTGACTGGTTTCCACAACAAAAATAAGAAAAGACAGTTAATAATAATCAAACAATACAATCAAATAATACAATTAAACATCAAATCTACTGACTGAGTCTTTTTTTACCAGCTGCCGAATCTAACGAAAATGGTGTATAATGTCATGTTCATCACTAATATATTACTTTTGCAAATGAAGGCAGCAACTAGATTAAAGAAAATATTAATGAAGAGATATATGAAAAGCCATTCTGTTTTATGGTAGGCAGTCACATGTATCACGTGATTTGTATAACACCAATCGTTACGCTGACTGATTGATTTGCTCATTTTAAGAAAGCTAATGTATTCTTTATGAAGGAAAAAAGTTATAAAATCGATATGATTCTCGACAGCGAAGATCGATTAAGTGCAAGATCTTTTTGATCTTTTTATTCACAGCTGATTGAAAATCTCAGAATCTCTTTCCCCCCTTTTTTGTACACATTTCAACGTCATGTGTTTTGTTTTTTTATGTCTCTTGGAATATTTTGAAAGGAAAATTTTCAGTAGATTCTTTTTTTAGATAGATGAATATTGAGTTCTTCGATTCGTGTCCAGGGGAATAGCGATAATCTAATTTGAAAAAAGAACATTTTTGTACAATTTTAAAATAATGAACACTGAAAAAAAAAGAAACATCGAACACGAATCAATCGAGTCATGATAAAAATACAAGCACTTAAAAGAAGGTTGTATTTTTGCTGTGTTTAAAAATGGCGTCACACTGATATATAAAAATTTAACAATATATATCCTTATTATCGATGACGGTTATGGATGGCTGGTTGTTAGGAGGAAAATGTACGCACGGGAATTCGACGGGTTGATTCTGCTTCATAAGGGGCGGAGTTGCAGGTGCCGAAGGTTGTTCTGGAAGAGTTGGTCGGCTAGCTGGGCTTGCGAAGATGACGTCAAAGGAACGCCGGTCAGATCTTAGGTCAAGGCAGCGATCCTCGATCCAGGTGCGTTCGGGAATGACACCAAAGAAGTTCAAAATAGGGAAATGTACTCCTCGAATTTGTGTGCATGGCTGTCATTCCAGGAGAAAGCCTTTTCTGAAGGCAATAAAAAACGCACAAAGTTTGCTGAAGACATGATAACCAAGCCCATAGATTACATGAACCATGTTCTATGATCTGATGAGACAAAATTAAATTTTTGGTGTTCTGGTGGCCTTAAGCATGTGTTGCGGCGACCAGGTGAGGGGTACTAAGATAAGCCTACAATCAAACATGGTTGTGGGAAGGTCATGATCTGCAGCTGTATGAGTGTCGCAGGTGGTAGAGAGTTACATTTCAATGAGGGGAAATATGAACTCCAACATGTATTGTCAAATGCTGCAGGAGAGCATGATCTCCTCCCTCCAGAGACTGGGTCGCAGAGCAGTGTTCCAACATGACAATGACCCAAAACACACATCCAAGACAACCACTGCTTTACTGAAGAGGCTGAGGGTAAAGGTGATGGACTGGCACAGTGTGTATTCATCTTTGGGACATCCTCAAGCAAAAGGTAGAGGTGCGCAGAGTCTCAAATATCCACCAGTCCCGCGAGGTTGTAATTGAGGAGTTGAAGAGCATTCCAGTGGCTACATCTGAAGCTCTGGTAAACTCCATGCCGAGGAGAGTAACGACAGTTTTGGATAATGATGGTGGGCAAACAAAATATTGAGAGTTGACATGTATGTTAATATTGACAACTTTTTGTAAGGGTTGTACTCACTTTCGTTGACAGGGATTTAGTTTTTAATGGCTAAATTTTGAGTTATTCTTAGGGGAAAATGAATTAACTCTGTTACATATGCTGCAGACTGACTACTTTTCTTTGTGTTAAAAAATAACTTTTCAGTGTTGTCCCATGAAGAGATATACTTAAATATTTGAAGAAATGTGAGGCGTGTACTGAGTTTTGTGATAAACTGTATCTTTAAAAGTGAGATCATGTGTGTGTGGAAACTTCTCAACCTATACATTGAACGAATTTTTGATCTTCAGATTGAAATTTGGTATGTAGGGTGTTCGAACACGCGGAAAACTTTTTAATCAGTTTTCATCCGAAAAAAGGACTGCGTAGGAGTTAAAATAGAAAAATTGGTACTTAGGAGTAATCGAATTTCTATCTGTTTGTAACTAGTTCCGCGAGGTTTGAAAACGGTTTCTGAAGATCGTTTCGAGTTAGTCCATTAGTTATTGTACTTGGCTCTCTGCTTGTATGTATATAGACCTACGATTGCAAATAGAGTAAGTATAAAAATCTACCGAAGAGGACACAACTAAGCATGATTATATACCTAATCGGTTTAGTGTAGCAATCTATTCCTTTTTTGGACCTTGCCTTTCCCTTTTTGTTATACACAAGTCAACCGAACCATTGTCTTATAAATCACCGACCATTGGCTTCTTAAACGGGAGCGGGAATAACAGAGAATCTTATTGGTTAATTAGCAAATTTACTACCACGTAAAAACACGAGGTAATATCATTAGATGCATTAGCCTGACGAGTTCTCATTATGAAACTCGAAAAATTTTGTTTAGCTTAATTGCCATATATATTTTCATAACTAGTCGTAAACATGATATTTTAATTTATATAGATTGCGTATATATTATTATAGAACCATTCCTCGATTGAATATTATATATTACGAGGAATAACTTTCTGGTCGACTAATTCGCAAAAAAAAAAAAAAAAAATAAAATAAACAAACAATTAAATAAAAATTACAATGATAATGTCGTCCATCAATCGTCTGTGTTTATTTACAATATCACGTCAGCTGATATTTGAACTTGACGATCTTAAAAATTGTTTTTCTTCTCTTATAGATGCAAAGAAAGAATTTTTACAGGGGAATATTTTACGTTACACTGGTTTAACCTTGCCCGATGAAATATAAAATAATCCCCTGTAAAATTCTTTTTTATTTATAAGAGAAAGTAGGACTATTTTTAAGATCAGATTTTTTCGATTTTCGATACTTATCGGATAAATTTACGTACAGAACCTATCTAAGAACCCTGTCAGAAATATAAATAAGTTTTGTGTGAAATTTGTAAAAGATATGCTCAACGATTTATCAACAAGGAACTCACACTCACACACACACACTCACACACACACTCACACTCACACTCACACACACAGTGACTTTCATATAATAGTAGAGATGTTGCGCTTTTTAATACGATTTAGGGCAAATGTTTTGATTGACAAAAAGAAGATGAAGTCATTTCCTCTATTATTATAAACAGAGGACATTCCAGTCCAGCATAGGTTCAACTAAACAAAAAAATTGTTCTGTGAAATAAATGAGATAATATTTCCCACAAATGAAAACTGTTTGATTAGACGATAATAACAAAAAGTGCCAACATCGGAACAGAACAGACTTGCACTCAAATAATTTTGTTATTACGCACACATAATTCGTACCAGCGCCGATTTTATTTCATTCTCTAACTTTCTAAATGAAATTTAATTTTTTTGTGTGAAAGCCAACAACCTGAGACAACAGTAATCTCAGCATAACGATATCTACCGGAAATAGGTTCAAATTGCTTGGTTTCACATCAAAGGTATCAAAACAGGCGTTCCTCGTATAACTGCAATAAAATAATAATTGCCGGATCAATTTGGTTTTTCTCACAGCTCTAACTGGTTTTGGGTTAGTGTCAGTAGTAGTTACGATCGTCTAGTACAGGACGCCCCCCGCGCCTCGCCCGAAGTACTATCCATTCAATCGTTAATATAATTTTAAAACATTTTGTGCAGTGCAACCATATTGGTACAAATAAACATCAGTCTAAGTAGATTTCATACTAATTAGTTACTAATTGCTGCGACTATGACAACAATCTCTGGTCACCTCTTACCAAATTTCCCCGAAAAACACTCGTCTAACTGAAACCACTATCAATAATTTCCTCCACTATTTTTATGTCTAAAACATGGATTACATGAACATTTTATGTCTAAAACATGGATTACAGTTCTTTCTTATAACAGCACGCCTCTGAAACTCTATTTCGTTTTCCTGCATTCCAGCTAAATACAACGTGTTCGTCTTCAAGTCTAACGTAAACAAGTTCGTGATTAACCTTCCCCTTACTTAATCCAATTTACTAAATTTCCACTACTAACGATTACTATGATTAACTACGTACACTCATAAACCTATATCCTCGAGTGGACTCAGGGTCTTGATAAGTGGTGACTCCTTTATAAAAATTAAAAAAGGCAAAAAACGACCAAACAAAAACAAACCCAAAGTCTTTCTCCTCCGATCTTTACCACATAATGCAATGGAGCAACAGGTAACTGCTTAATTTTAGCGCATAAAAAAACAAGCTTCTATATTTTTACCGTAAACGCTCTGATCCCCATTTAACCCCAATTGATATGAATGAGTCTCGTCTCGCAGAAGCTTCCTGATTTGATAAGCTCTGTGTCTAACTTCACTCCTGATCTAAAATCTGAGGTCTACATAAGAAAAATGGTTGCGTCTTCTACAATTTACAAATGACCACATACATATGTACACGGGAAAATGAAAATATGTAAACACAAACACACAAATTATCTTATGAATCTCTTTTGAAATGAACAAAAAATAAATCTATAATAGACACTGTTTTTTTTTTTCAAAACGTGTTATTTGCAACATTTGCATAACATATTTTCAGTTTATAGCTGATATATATAGAAATAGAATTAATTTAATTATATATTTAAAAAAACCGGGCAGCGCATCCGCGCTAAAAACATACAAAAACCAATTTCAAAGTTATCAGCAACTTAAACATGTTGATAGTTTAGTATTAATTTTTTTTGTCTTCCTAACATATGTTATGCGTCTGTATACAAGTGATTTGTTCATTTATTACAATCATTCATTTTTTAAATACTTGTTTAAGTCCATGCTGTATTATGTCATCATAACAACGCATTTTGTAATCCTCTTGGATCCATCCGCAATAAAAAGACGGCATTAGTTTTGGAACACGCTCAGTGTATATATATATATATATATATATATATATATATATATATATATATATATATATATATACATATAATATAAAGCTGAAAGTGTGTGTGTGTGTGTGTGTGTGTCTGGTCACGAATAGGCTCCTATATGGTTGACTATTAAAAAAAAAAAAAACTGATTGCATATAATGATAGAAGATGTATCGAGACACAGGAATGGGTATGTTTCATCTGGCAGAACGGTGGTTCATTAAAAATTGTGGGGTCTGCGTTCGCGCCTGGTCCACAAGTATGGAAATAAAAAATTCAAAACTTAAAAAAAAAAAAATTACAAGTGTTTTTGATATAGATGTACATAATAATACTTTGATAAGTATGTTTTAACTTAAATAGGGATGGTATAATAAAATTGTGGGGTCTGCATTCGCGCCTGGCCTCCATGGAATGGACATAGGCACAAACTTTAATAAAGCCTTTTCATATCTGTCTGCGTAAGTATACTTTGATAATTATGTTTCAGTTTGAAGAAATATGGAATAATAAACGTATGGGGTGTTCGTTCGCACCTGACCTCCATAGAATGGAAATATGTCACAAAGTTTAACAAGGTTTTTAAATATAGATCCACAGAATATTGTGATAAGTGTTTCAGTGTGAACAGGTATCGTATAATAAATGATGGGGTTTATCTATTTTATTTTTACTTTCACCATATTTTGCTTTTGTTTTGATACCACCAAATTCGAAGCTATCTCTTTACAACCCTTCCTTTTCATAACCTATCATACTTTCATAAATCAGAGTCCATTTTCTGTAGGCTGTTTTTTTTAGTTATATATATTAACGACGGGTACTTTTGCTTGTATATATATATATATATATATATATATATATATATATATATACATATATACATACATATATATACATGTATTTATAAACACACACACACACACACACACACACACACATATATATATATATATATATATATATAAGGTGCGTCCGGTGTTTCAGAGCATTTATTATATTTTTAAAGACAATGAAATTACGGACAACAACACATCTGTAATTTAATGAAAAGACATTGGTACGTAAGCGACACGATTAAAAGTTTTCTATGTGTTTGAATATCCTATATACCAAATTTTAAGTCAGCAGATCAAAATTTCGTTGAGTGTATAGGTTAAGAAGTGTCCTACCAAATACACATTCTCACTTTTATAAATATACTTGAAGATGCACACGTCGTTTCCAGGCATTAATGTATTGTTAAAAAAATGAAGTAAAAAAAAACGGAAAGAAACTGAGACATATGCATGCGAGTATCATGCTTTTCTAAACAGTTCACTTCTTTTTTTTTTATTACATTTTCACCCCAAACAAGGCACATTGCCACTTTGGTGTAGGGGGCTACTATCAGGGGAAACATCTACTGGGGTACTATGTAGGGATTAGGGCAGCGAGATGTTGGTTCACGTTGCACTTGAACTTATGCATGTCAGTACAGTTGGGGAAGCAGTGACCTGGAATGGAATTCCAAAGTCTAGTAGTTCTGGGGAAGAAACTACTGGAGTAGAAAGATCTTTTACATCTAGGGATCTCTACAGTGTGGGGGTGGGATTTCGCAGCTTGTCGGGTCTGTCGAGGGTGTTCACGTCGTGGGGGCACAAGTGCTTGCAGTTCTTCTGAGCATTCACCATTATAATACTTGTAGAACAGGCAGAGGGATGCAACGTTTCGACGATGGGACAGAGGCTGAAGTTTAGATGCCAGTTTAGGGCCTATCATATTTGCGACTCTCTTTTGAACCCTGTCAAGGAGCGAGAGACTAGTAGCCGATGCACCGGCCCAAATATGACAGCAATACTCCATACATGGGCGAATAGTGGCCTTATAGAGGTACAGGATACTTTCGGGTGTTAGAAGTTTTCTAGCACGGTAGAGAGAGCCCACCTTCCTTGCAGCGGCCCTGGCAATGCCCTCGATGTAATTGTTCCAACTCATGTTTCCTGTGAACGTTAGGCCAAGGAGCTTGAGAGACGTACTCTCAGATAAAGAGTCGTTGGCCATTGCTATAGGTGGTAGAGAAGGTTTCTTGTAATTATTGAATGAAACCAGTTTTGTCTTGGTGGCATTGAACATTACCATCCATTTTTGTCCTCATTCCACTACTGATTGAAGGTCATCCTCTAGTTTTTCTGCCATTACTTTAGATATATGCTCATTTGTTTTCCTGTCGTGCCCGCTATAGAGTGTGGTGTCAACTTCTGAGAGTTGAGATGGAAAGCAAAACCTAAAGACAATAAGTCAAACACGATAACAATTAGAAAAGCTTACCAGGATCTTTAAAAAGTTGTTTTAAAACTCGTGAAATATTGGACAAACAGATAAGAATCAGATGATTCCCAAGTACCAATTTTTCAATTTTGACTCATAAGCAGTTTTTTTCGGAACGAAAACTGATTTAAAAAGTGTTCCATGTGCCTGAATTCCCTATATACAAAATTTCAAGTCTGTAGATCCAAAATTTGTTGCGTATATAGGTTGAAAAGTGTCCTCCAACATATCCTCACTATTATATCATAAATATATAGGCGTTTCCCCGGTTGTAAAAGACACATAAATATTATATTTTATTTGAAAAAGAAACTGAGATAGGTGCATGTGAGTATTATGTTTTCTTTTCTGAATAGTTCATTTCTTGTAAGTCAAATAATACTCGAGCTGAGTTCGAAACCCAAACCTAAAGACACTGAGTCAAGTACGAAAACTATTAGATAAGCTTGACAGGATTTTTATTAAGTGGTATCAACCCTACTTATTCATAACATGAGGAAGCTGTACCAATTTTTCAATTTTAAACCCTTAGCAGCCCTTTTCCGCAAAAACGATTCTAAAGTTTTCCACATCTTTGAATACTATACATACCAAATTTAACGTCTGTAGATCAAGAATTCGTTGAGAAATATCTTCACATATACATTCTCACTTATATATACATATAAATATATGTGTGTATCTTTCTACTTATCTCTCTCTCTCTCTCTCTATATATATATATATATGTATATATTCATATATTGAGAGCATTGCCAAGGCTGCTGCAAAGAAGCTCTACAGTGCTAGAAAACTACTTAGGCCTGAAAGTATCCTGTACCTCTGTTACGTATCGGTTTTAGTTTAGAAGGTACCAAATATGAGACTATGTTTCGTTGTTCTTATTTAGATGACGATTCATATTTGCTGTTGTTCATGTTAGTAAGAGTCTTAGAGTGATAAAGACAGTCTTAGGAGTGTTCATGTTGTTGAGTGTTCATATGTCTTAGGATGTTCATGTTTATGGAGATAGCATATTGGAAACATAAACAGGGTATATATAAAATATATATATATATATATATATATATATATATATAAATAAAAGTATATATATAATAGACAGTGTACATGTTACTACAAGAGCACCAAGCCTGTAATTCAACTAGAAGAGATTTTTGAATATCTTGATAAACTGAGAGATAATTTGACATTTACGTTTTAACAGTTGTAAATTTTTATAAATACAAATTCATATTAATACAATTTCACGTTACCTTTGTTTTGGTAGAATAACACAACACAAGACAGCAGTTATAAAAACACATGATGATACGTTTATTTCTTCTTCGACCGGTCGGACATGATTTTGTATTTCAGGGATTCAAAGTTGTTACATGGTTATCTCTAAAACCCTCTCGCTTCCAGAGGGTGCCTTGACTCTAACGGAGAATCAGTCTGATCTCCTCTGCTTCTCTGATCTGACTCCCTTCTCTGGCTTCTTCTTACTGACTGATTCTGATTCTCACTTATCTAACTACATTCATAACTCATGACGTCATTGCATGACCGAGCATGACGCATGTCATGAATCCTTCTCTAACCTAATTTTACGTAACTCACAACAACATTTTCCATTCTCTTTGTTTCATAAAGGAATTTAACCTATTTGCTAATTCTGTAACCCATATTTCTATTATGTTTTCTTTCTAAGAATGTAAATAGTTTTCATCCAAATTGTATTTATTAAATAATTTAACAGAATCAACAATTTAACTGGCCATTCCATTTATAATAACATTCTCTGTTTATTATAACTTATGATTGGAATTCTCAATTCCAATCTAGCTTTGCAAGTTCGAATCGTTGACTATCCTAGTTCATATTTACATTTAACTAATTCCCTATTGTTTTACTTACATGAAAAAGGGACAGTCCTTATCATGTAACACCTCTATAAAGCCCCCATTCCCCCATGTATGGATTACTATCGTCACATTTAGGCTAATGCATCTGCTGCTCGTCTCTCACTCCTGGACAGGGTTCAAAAGAGAGTCGCCAACCTGATGGGTCCTGGACTGTCATCTAGGCTTCAGCCTCTGTCCCACCGACAATGTTGCATCCCTCCTTCTGCATGTTCTACAAGTATTTTAATGGTGAATGCTCTGACGAATTAAAAGCACTTGTACACCCTCGACGTGACTACCCCCAACAAACCCGACAAGCACCTAAATCTCACCCTTCTACTCCAATAGTTTCTTTCCCAGAACTCCTAGACTTAGAACTCCCTTCCGGGATTCTGCTTTCCCAACTGTACTGATATGCAGAACTTCAAGTGTAGTGTGAACAAACATCTTGCTACTCATATCCCTCCATAATGCCCCTGCAACTTATGTCCCCGATAGTAGCCCCCTACTTCAAAGTTGAATTTTGCCTTGTTTGGGGTGAAAATTGATTTAAAAAATATCTATTTGAGAAAATCTGAAACTTTAGCAGCAAGTTTTAGTCTCCTCTCCGTGAAGCCAAAAATTTTGGGGAAATATCAGATATTTTGTAATTCATATGCAAAACTAAGAAAACAAATGACTATGATTGAAGCATTTTATTGTGCCAAAAATAGGCTCTGCATAATTGATGATCCCCTTAATGTGCAGCCTTACGGGACATTTATCACATAGCAACTACACAATGTAGGTCATTACTTTTCCAACGAGCCTTTATTTGTTAAATTCTGATCAATAATCGCTGAGATTTGGAACTTATTAATTGCTAAGAGTATATCTAAATTCGTAGCCAAATTAAATATTGAAATGCACATATCTTTGGTTCTATAGGATGAAGCTACATGTAAATTTGCAGGCTTTTTGAAGATTATGATAATATTCTCTGGTTTTAATTTTATTACAATTGCTAAAAAGAACTTATATTGTCAAATCTATAAAATATGCCTGGTAGGCTACCTCCAGTTATGCTAGGCCACTAATATGGAGACAGGGACAGAGAAAGGACACAGGGAGGGAAGGTAAGATAAAGACACATACAAAGAGAGGGAGAGAGAGAAAGAGGAAAGAGAGACATAATGAGAGAAAGAGAGAGAGAGAGAGAGAGAGAGAGAGAGAGTTAATGGAAACACTAATAATGTATTTTTCTTTATTTTTAAAAAAATGTAAACTCACTGACTTTACACACTCACTTTTTCAAATTATTTAACGGAAGCTTACTGAGTGACTCCATGGTCATAAGAGAGAGAGAGAGAGAGAGAGAGAGAGAGAGAGAGAGAGAGAGAGAGAGAGAGAAGGAAGAAAAATCATAGTAGGAAAGTAGTGTGAATGATCAACAATGTTTGACTAATTTTGGGGCTTCGGAATTTCATTGAATGTTTTGCTCCCCCCCCCCAAACAAAAAACTGTCGTGACTTAAGAGGATGAAAAGAATGAGGAGGAGTGAAAAAAAGAAGCGGAACAAGGAGGGATGAAAAGGAATAGGAAGAGGTGGGCACACAACGCAGTAGGAGGAGTAGGAGGATATATATATAATGAGATCATATGAAAACTGTTCTCTTTTTCACTATTACAAATTTTTAGCTTTTGTTATCGTTCTAATCATCCTACGCAAAACTATAAAATAAAAAGAACATACTTTATTTTTATTCCATTAAAGTTTTCGCTTTTTTTTTTTTTTGAAGCTGTATTTTATAATGATAAAATTAATGGTCTCATTTAATTTAATTACTTCGAAGCAAAAAGCCGAGATGACAAAAGATTTGCTAAGCACGCCTTTGGAGGAGTCGATAATCGGTGTGTCTGATTGAGAGTGGGCGGGTAATACGACTAATCGAACCGAATCACGTGCTGCCTAGAGAAGGCGCGAAGGCAAAACTACTAAGACCTGTTACTCTATCTATCTATTATGTATATATATATATATATATATATATATATATATATATATATATATATATATATATATATATATATTTAATGGTACAACTATCCCAATTGGCTGCTTTATTTTACATTTGTCATCTAATTAATATCCCGAACTTTTCTTCGTATTCACGCACACACACAATTGAACTTAAAGTGGCGATTAGAATCTTAAAAACATCTCATGCTTGAAATATGAGTTGCCAAGTGTTTTTCTGATGCGCTTTACTCAGCTTCAACAAAATTATAGAAAACGTGAATATATATATATATATATATATACATATATATATATATATATAAATATATATATATATATACACACACACACACACACTGGCGTATTGTTAAAACTAGAATTACGATCTCCATCTACATATCTCTTGTCCGGAATAGATTGAATTCATGATAAAGAAAAGTAAAAATCGACTGGAAGCACTACCGGGATAAGCTGAGAGACATGATCTCATTGTAGAATTTTCTTTTCTATATGAAAACTTAACTCTTAAAATTTAAACAGAATGAAAGACACAAGATGGTTAGATACCCTACTGATAGACATAGGGACAAGAAATTATATATGTGCATCTTTCTATATCTTTCTTTACACACACACACACACACACACACACACACACACACACACACACACACACACATATATATATATTACATATAATAAATTTATATATATATATCACATAAATGCATATATTATATATATATTACATATAATAAATTTATATATTAAAAAAATGTATATATATAAAAATATTTTTAACCTTTATATATCTAATTTTAAATAAATAAGAATGTAAATATACTAAATACTAATCATAGTGAGGGTGATAAGTAGTTAAATGGATTAATCCTAATCTTATAAATACAAGACTGATAAATTAAAAAAATTAAAAAATGTATCCATTTTAAATGTGGAAGTTGATGAATCGCACAGGTAAGAAATTCATTTTTATAGTATGAAAAGGTTAGTAATTGCAATTAAGAATAGGAAATTGGATCAAATGTTTGTAACATGTCTTCTTCCTAAGATTAAGGGTGGTGGCGTTTGATCAACACTGCTGGGGAGCCATGATATAATATACTGTTTTGTTTTTAAATCCCCGAAACAGTGTTTCATGGTAAACAACTGATGATCCCTTGAAAAATAAATTATTGGTATTATAGTAAATTCGAGAGCGAGTTGATGCAGTGATTGCAGGTGATTAAATAACTTACTGACTAGATGGTTTTCTAATGAATGATAAAAAATATTTTTTTGTATAGTTTTAAAGGTTAAAAACTTCAAAGACTATATATATATATTATTGTTAGGTCATGTCATATGCTACTGGTACCATGTAACCCAGTACTACCTGCCTCATGGTCGGGTCACCGGCAACTAAACTGGTTCCCACACCAGACTTGTTTGGTGAGGAGGGTGGCTAGTCTCCCTGAAGGATTAAAAACAAGACCTTCCAAAGGGCGAATGAACTCTTTTTCTGGGTCAACGGCCAACTAGCACCGTGTATATTTGTGTGTGTGTATATATATGTGTATTGGGGTAGAGAGGGCTCCCGTAAGCCGTGGTGAAGGCAACCTTTCTAGGAGAAGCAAATCTCTGATTTAAAAAACCATAAAGCGGAAGACCAGTACCCGCATTGAGCTGGTCTGCAGTTTAATTTGTTGCTGGCTATCTAGCTCTTGCTTGTTGCTGGATCTCAACATTTTGAACCGAGAGAGAGAGACTTAGCTGTCGTACAAAGCTAAGACTCTGTAACATCATATTTGTATAGATACTCCCTCAGACATTTGGGCGCATGGATTTGAAATGTCTAAGGGAGTGGCACTCGTCTGACAAGACGTTGCAATCATATATATATATATATATATATATATATATATATATATATATATATATATATATATTCCCCAAAACCTCTGGTCTTGATGGAGAGAAAAGTAAAACTTGCTAATATGATTTCAAATGATCTGAAATAACAGTAGGGGGAGGCTTCCTACCAAACTTCTATTATATTATTTTAAATTTCTCTACCTCTGCATTCCATGTTTAAAAAGGATGTGTCCTCTATAGTATTAGACCTAACTGAATGGTTAATTGTAGGTATTGACCATTTCATACCCTCTAAAAAATTTCAGCAAAAACCTAACAGCCAGCCATGGTTCTCTCCAGAATGTGCTGCTGCCATTGCGCACAGAAATCACTTTTTCCACTGCTTCAAACGTAATAGATGTATGGAAACTAAAGCCGTTTTCAGGACTGCCAGCAACCATTGTAAGAAAGTAATAAGGAACGCAAGAGAGTTGTATGCTCAATCTGTTAAGTCCAAAGTAGCTGAGCAGCGGCTTGGTTCCCACCAGTTTTGGCAAATAGCAAACAGAATCCTGAACAGAAGCGTGTGCTCCATCCCAACTATTATCAATGGATCTGAGGTAATCTCGTCAGCATCAGACAAAGCCAAACTCTTTGCCAAGAACTTTGCAGCTAATTCTACCCTTTGCGACCAAGACCGCCAACCCCCAATATTTCCTCTTGTATCAGAAAACACGCTATGTGATATACGTATATCTGTACGTGATGTTGCCAAGCTAATCAAAAACCTTGATTCCAGTAAAGCAACTGGCCCTGATGGTATTCCAATTATAGTACTCAAAAAACTTCAACCTGAACTAGCGCCCATACTTACAAAACTGTTTAAACGTTGTCTTAAGGAGAATAGTTTCCCATCTCCCTGGAAAATCTCATCAGTATGCCCTGTATTTAAGAATTCAGGTGATCGCTCATCCCCCTCTCAGTACAGGCCAATAAGTCTCCTGTGCGTCATGAGTAAGTTGCTAGAATCTGTATTAAATACAGAAGTAATCAAACATCTCAACAAAAATAACCTTCTTAGTGACACTCAATATGGTTTCCGTTCTGCTAGATCTACAGCAGATGTCCTTACAGTTATATCGCATAGGATTAGCAAATCTCTCGACGGTGGCAATCTTTCTAGGGCAATTGCTCTTGACATATCTAAAGCCTTTGATAGGGTATGGCATAAAGGTTTACTTCATAAGATCGCTAGCTATGGTATAGCTGGAAAAGTCTTCTCAATTATTAAATCATTTCTTTCTGATAGATTCATAAGAGTAGTAGTTGAGGGGCAAAAATCAGAAGCTCACAATATTAATGCCGGTGTCCCTCAGGGATCCATCCTGGGCCCAACTCTTTTCCTGATCTACATTAATGATCTTCCAAATCATATCCTTACATCATTTGTAGACATTTATGCTGACGACACTACCATTTATGGTACCACATCTAAGACAGTAAACGAGCAAGTTCTCTCCAATTCTCTCTCCTCTGATCTTGAGCACGTAGTACAATGGGGAAAGGAGTGGCTGGTTACTTTTAATGCATCTAAAACCAAGCTTCTCTCTTTACATCATCAACATTCTAATCCACATTTGTCATCAATTGAAATGAATGGCTCTCGTCTTCAGGAGGCCTCAAGTTTTGACAAGCTTCTGGGCTTGACCATTACTCCTGATCTTAAATGGAACACGTATATCAAATCTGTTGCCAAGGCCGCTGGAAAAATGGTGGGATCTTTCTATCGATCCAGTAGATATCTCACTGCTGATGCTATTCTCTATCTATATAAGAGCCAGGTACGTCCAAGGATGGAATACTGTTGCCACATCTGGGCAGGAGCTGCTAGAAAGAACTTGTCCTGCCTTGATAGAGTTCAAAATAGACTTCGTAGCCTCGTAGGAGATGTCCTTTTCTCCTCCTTGCAACCTCTATCTCACAGAAGAGATGTTGCGAGTTTGTCTCTGATGTATCGTTATTTTCATGGAAAGTGTTCAACTGAGCTTCAATCTATGGTCCCCCCTCGCCAAACTTTCACAAGAAACACTCGTCTAGCTGTAAACACTATCAATAATTTCCCCCACTCTTTATCTGTGCCTAAACCTAAACGTAGATTCCATGAACAAAGCTTCTTTCTTAGAACTGCACGCCTGTGGAATTGTCTTCCGTTTTCCTGCTTTCCGGCTGACTACAATATGGTTTTGTTCAAGTCTAAAGTAAATAAGTTCTTGATGAGCCGTTCCATATAAGTTATTAAATTTACCAAATTTTCATTACTAATGATTACTATATTGACCAACTTCTACTGTACACTCTTTAACCCTTATCCTTGAGTGGCCTCTGGGCCTTGATAATGTGGTGATGCCTTTGTAAAAAAAAAAAAAAAAAAAAAAAAAAAAAAAAACATAAATGTGTCTCATATGTTATATTTTCCCTTTTTGCTTTTTATACATAAAGTAAATCTCACAGTGTATAAGGAATATTAGATATTGAAGCTATTCTTAATCATGCCCTATTTGAAAAAAGGGGAGATATAATATATGAGAAATATTTACCATTGATAAGTATCTGATATATAACAAATTGTGTGATAGAAAGAAATGTAAAATGATATAACGGAATTTTGGAATCATGTCTCCCCTTACAGTTCAGATCATTTGAAATCATATTATCAAGTTTTACTTTTCCTCTCCATCAAAGCCAGGGGTTTATGGAGAAATATCAGATATTTAGTAATTCATATGCAAAACTATGAAAAGTATTATTTTGATTAAAACATGGTTTGATTTTGAAATAATATAAATTAAAAAAAAAAATTGGAGGAAGTAGAGGTTTGCTTTAATGTGCGATACAAAGGTCAAAGTGTACATTTAATATTGCATAAATTAAGCTAAAGGCTGTTCAAAAACATGATTGGTTTCATATTTCTTTTAAAAAAAATATTCGTTGCATATATCTTAAAGGTTAAGAAGTGCCAAAAATAGGCTATGAATAATAGCGAACTAAAGTATTCAGGTAATTGCTTTTTAAACGAGCCTTTATTTGTTAAATTCTGAACAATAGTCGCCAGATTTAGAACTTACAAAATTGCCAAAAAGGGTGTTATTAGCGTATTTAGGCAGCATTCCTTAGTTCAGGCAAACATTATTAAAAACAACAGATATACCTTGCTTAATGATTCTTTTTTTCATTTTTTCGATCTTTCGTAAGATTTTTTTAACTTCAAGATGGAAGGTATTTACAAATGTTCCATGGTTCACACGAGCGCTTTCGATTCTTTTTTTAATCATCATCAGGTAGAGATAAACAAAAACAACATTGTCCCGTCGATTAACGATGCATTTGAACAGTACTAGCTCAATATACCAGCATTTAACAAGTCAACATAGCTGTCCCCCTCTAATCTTAGAAAGGTCCTCGTGGACAACGCAAGGATTTTGCAACGAGAAAGTAATTGTAAAAAATTAAAAATACTTGAAGCACTATATATAAAAACCCAGCACCCATCTATAAATTACATTAATTTTGAAAGTAGCAATAATGAAATGAAATATTTAGCATAACCAGTATACGACTGGTTTTACTAACATTGACTTTTATCATCCTAATTTTTAATCGAGTTTTTTATCACTCGTAAATGTATATTTTAATCGACTTTTCATTGACTCTTTTTATCATTCGTAACTATATATTTCACTTCTAATTTTAATATTTTATCTCAACCTGATGATGATTCAAGAAAGAATCGAAAGCGCTCGTGTGAACCATGGAATATTTGTAAGTACCTTCCATCTTGAAGTTAAAAAAATCTTACGAAAGATCGAAAAAATGACAAAAAGAATCATTAAGCAAGGTATCTCTGTTGTTTTTAATAATGTTTGCCTGAATATATGTATATATATATATATATATATATATATATATATATATATATATATATATATATATATATATATATATATTATAGAGTGTAATAGACAGGGATTAAATGAGCAAAATCTGTATTTCTGGGTATCGTTTCCTCATCAGCGGAAATGCTCACCAGAAAAAGGATATCGTTTCCGAAAGGATCGTACATATAAATATGATTTTTTCATGCTTCCTCCTATGAAAACATGATTGATAATTTCACACCTTTTATATATATATATATTTTTCACACTTTTATATATATATATATATATATATATATATATATATATATATATATATATATATATATATATATATATATACTTGTACTTTTTTGTAGAAAAAGAAATCCCATACAGTGCTCTATTATTAGGGAAAAACACTTTTCTCGAAATAAGAACAATATATTTTTTGTATAATATATACAGGAATTTACATTTATATCGGTAGTCGGTACCGACGGTTTCAAGCTCGGTAGTTGAGGACTGCTCTTAATGTCCGCCTCAAGCTCTAGCCTGAGGCGGACATTAAGAGCAGTCCTTAACTACCGGGCTTGAAACCGTCGGTACCGACTACCGATATAAATGTAAATTCCTGTATATACTATACAATATATATATATATATATATATATATATATATATATATATATATATATATATATATATATATATATAGGGTGACCCAAAAAAGCAGAGGACATTCAATTGTTTTTCTGAGCATTTTACAGTCAACGGAGAAAAAAAGGCCAAATACCCTAGTGTTTTGATGTGATGCTTTGAATATAACAAACTAGTTATGACCAAAGGTTCATTTCATTCGGACAAAACACTAAGAAACGGGGTCTAATTAGAGTTGGGGCCCGTTATTGTTGGCGTCACCATGTATAACCGACACCAACCATGAAAACCGTATTCTGCAAGTCCTACGTTTTAGTTTCACTTTCACTTGAGCCATTAGTTCGAACACAGAAAGAGTTTTAAAGTTTTCTCAGCTCAGAATACCTCTCTCTTTCTCTTCATCTTTTATATATATATATATATATATATATATATATATATATATATATACATACATATATATATATATATATTGATAAAATAATTCATAATTTTTGAATTGAAAATCAGTTTCAAAAGGAAAAACAAACAAAACCAATAGTTTGTACGATCGTTTCGGAAACGATGTTGTATTGAAATAGACAATATGCCTTGAACAATAATTTTATAGAAGATTTTTCATATTTAAACAAAGTCTCCTCATCAGCAAAATAATGCGAGTGGGTGGGTGGGTTTAAAGACACCAAAATAAAATAGCATTTTTGTATTAAGGCAGATATGCCTTTTTTTCCGCCCGATTTTGAAGTTAGTTCTTATTTTAGTCCATCTTTTTCTTGGTATGTTGCTAAAAGCTGTCTGTTATTAATTGAACAATTAATAGACAATAAATATCGAGCTTATTATTTATCTACATTACAGCGAGCACTGTTTTTTTTTCTTTTAATGTATAAGTACATTTACTAATACATTAAAGCCTACTTTGCTCTTTAGACTCTAGGTGTAATTCCCCGAAAGATAAGTTGTTGCCCTCAAGAAAACAACATCACAGGTTTATTTAACATTTTTATCGAAAAAAAAAATCTATTCAGGTAACTTAATTAGCTGACATCTATTCAATGTAGTCGCCTTCAACCTCAATCACCGCCGACAGCAGCTCGGCGAATACTCAGCGGATGGCGGTGATTAGGCTGTTTGGTTGTTTTCTTTTTTTGTGGGAAGCCATGTTGGTCATATTCTCGACGTATGACCCAACGAAGTAGTCCATCGGGCTCAGGTTGGGGAAGGAGAGAGGCCAGTGAAAGAAGGGTACTAAGTCGTAACGATCTTTCTGAAGCCAAGCCTGGCTCTTTTTTTGGACTTGTTGGCTGGCGCTGAGTTCTGCTGCCATAACCAAGGCCAGCCAGCGGCCACTTAATTACACCAGGGGATCACCACACTCTTCAGCACATCCAGGTACACTTTGGTGTTGACTTTCAAATTGACTTCGAAGAAGTGAGATGGCATGATGTGACCCTCTTTTGAAACCACACAAAAACCCTAATCGTATCCGGTAACATTGTTTTCATCACCTTGGGCACGTTCCTATTATTCGTGGAAATCTAACGATGGATTTTGGGGGTGATGGCAATGGTCCTGTTGTCATAACTTGGATCGGTAGAACGCATGAGTTGTACAACCGTTCATCTCCTATCTTGCTCGTTAAACATTGTGTCACTTTCAGACATGATAGAAGACTCCTATCGCTATTTGGATTTTGTACACAACTGATCAATTAGTATGTGGTCTGCATAAAAAAAATAATAAAAAACAAAACAGTTTTCCTTAAACGGGAATTAAATTATTATTATAAGTTTTGTTATAGCGACACTTTTATCATCCCACCCTGTATATATATGCACACACGCAGACACATACACACACACACACACACACACACACACACACACACACACACACACACACACACACACACACACACATATATATATATATATGTCTTTGAATATATATCTATATATCTATAGAAGTGAAAGTGTCTGTCTGTTAGTGTGTGTGTCTGTATGTCTATGTACATTTACCTACGCAATAACTCTGTAAATTTTCAGTCTACAGACTCGAAATTTGGTATACAGGGTATGGAGATTTGGGAAATCTTTGTAATCCGTTTTCAGCCAGAAATTTGGCTGTTAAGTTGTCAAAGTTAAACGATTTGACCTTTGAGAATTCTACCAAACTCCTCCGCCAATTTTGGGGATAAACACTTGATATTTTAGATATAGGTTCCTTGGACATGGATCTAACTTAATAATTTTATTTGAGACCAAAACAGTAAATGTTAAGGGGTCATATAAGGGGTCAAAGTTTAAAAAAATTGACCTCTGCGGTCTCTACCAAATTATTCAGACAATTTCTGGCCTATTTGAAATTTTACATAAAGTGTATTCTGAGATACAGCGAGCTTTTTAGTCGGTTTCGATCGAAAATTTGAGCTACCAATATATAAATGTATGTATGTATGTTTTCATGTCTGCCTAAAACTTTCGACAGAGGCAACAGGTTTTTAAAAAATAAGTATTGTTTTGAAGCTCGACCCTTCAGACGACAAATACCGAAAAATTGGCTAAAAGCATTAATTACTTCACTCTCAACTGGGCACCTTTCTACAGTGAGGGGTCGTTTTTTTACCGATGTTTTCGAAAGTCATCCCCTCTTGTCGTTTGTCTAGCCTTAATTTAAAACTAGGTTTGGTGGTGGTCATAACAGCAAAGACGTCACGTTTTTCCCCCATTATTTTCCTCCTTCGCGGTACGTGTTCGAGCCTGCCTTCCTACTACTACCACTTTTCTTTTGCTCAACACACCGCCAAACACCCGGGCACCGCCGCGTACCCATGCTAGTATATATATATATATATATATATATATATATATATATATATATATATATATATATATATATATATATATATATATATACACGAGTCTGTGCATTTCTTTCTATCGTTCTTTATATCTATCTATTTCAATGTACTCTTATTTGTTCGATATCTTTGTGTTTCTTTTCCTATTCTATAGATCTATATATATATATATATATGTATATATATATATATATATATATATATATATGTATATATATATATATATTTCTATATATCTATATATTTACCTAAGGATATTCAAACTATCAAGCAAGTCTACCCATTAAGAATCTCTGTTATTTCAACACCTAATACGATTGTCGCCAAAAATTATCATATATCGTTCGCCCCTTCGACTTTGCTTCACTTACAATTGGACGTGGACTGACAAAACCAGTCTCTCACCTGACACAGGTGAGAAATTATCGTACTACTATTAGCTATTTCTCTGCCTCCATTATTGATTTTATATTCGACTTCTACAATTGAACGTAAAATGTAATCTTAGATTTTATCAGGCTTTACGCGAATCTAAGATAATACCCGGATATAATATCATAACCGGATATAATACCATAACCGGATATAATACCATAACCGGATATAATATCATACCCGAATGTAGTAGTTCTACGATGTCATGCAATAAACGTATTGTCGTTAATCACATTTTTTTCTATATTTTTTTTTTTACATTTTTTACCCCAAACAAGGCACATTGCCACTTTGATAATACAGCACATGATTCACGGAAAAAAAATCATAGAGCGATATCAGGTTTTGAAATTCTTCGAAAGTAAACACTGTTAGTTACTTTAAAGATTTAATCCAAAAATCCAAAAATCTAATATATAAAAGGCGCTGTCTGTCTGTCTATCTGTCTGCCTGTCTATCTGTCTCCAAATTTTCAAACTAAAAGTCGCAAAACGGCGCTTTGGGCCTCAAATGATTGGATTTTTTATGACTCTTCTTTCATGGGTCTTCAGCCGGTTAAAATAATTTTAAGGGGTCAAAGACAGTTAAATGTGTTATGTTACAACACTATTTTAAGTTAAATTCAAAGACAGTTAAATGTGGTATGTTACAACACTATTTTAAGTTAAATTCAAAGACAGTTAAATGTGGTATGTTACAACACTATTTTAAAAATAGTATTGTCAAGTTAAATTCAATTTTTACAATATCTTTATTTATTAAAGAAAGTAAGAAAAAAGTTACAAAACACACTCCCTCCCATGTTAAGAATAGCTCTCTAAATAATAACGTTATTATTTCAGCGCAGTAACATAATTGCCTAAGTACCAAAATTTGTTATTGTAAACATCTACGATGTTTTATTTTGATAATACAAACGCAAAAATAAATTCATGCACTTTTTCTTAGTATAGGTTGGCCCACTTAAAAGTAGTCCGGTCTGTCTCTGTCTTTCTCAACCTTCTCTAATCAGATTTTTTTTTTCAGATTAAGCGGGCCACTTAAAAGAAGCCCAATCTCTCTAATCTTTCTCTTACCGACCAACTGACACCACAAGACAAAATGTGATTCTTTTTCGAACAAGATGGTGCTACATGCACACGTCTCACCGATCACTGAGACAAGTTCACGATATGTTTACGGAAAAAGAGGACAATAAGTTAAGAGTATATGGCCACCCCGTTCCCCGGACTTGTCATGTATTATTTTTATCTTTGGGGAGATTTAAAACAAAAACTTTATGACAATAATCCTCACAATCTAGACCAATTAAAAGAGAACGTTACCACGCTCTCTGGAGAATCACCAGAGAAGATCTACAGGCAGTATCTGCAAACGTTGTGTAATGTGCCCAGAAATGAATAGATGTCAATAGGGAGCACTTCCAGCATCTTTTATAACGGTACAGGTAATTTAATTTAATTCAATAACAGTACAATTTAATTTAATTTAATTTGATAACAGTACAATTAATCAATTCTCAATTTAATAATTTAATTTCAATAATAAATAACAGTACAATTTAATTTAATTTAATAACAGTACAATTTAATTTACAATTTAACTACAATTTAATTACAATTTAATTACATCTTAATTACAATTTAATTTAATTTTACAATTTAATTTACTTTTACAATTTAATTTAATTTTACAATTTAATTTACAATTTAACTTAATTAAATAACAGTACAATTAATCAATTGTCAATTTAATAATTTAATAATTTAATAACAGTACAATTTAATTTAATATTAGTACAATTTAATTTAATTTAATAACAGTACAATTTAATTTAATTCAATTTAATAGTAGTACAATTTAATTTAATTTAATAACTGTACAATTTAATTTAATAACATTGCAATTTAATTTAATTTAATTTAATTTAATATTAGTACAATTAAATTTAATTTAATAACAGTACAATTTAATTTAATTTAATAACAGTACAATTTAATTTAATTAAATTAAATTTAATTTAATAACAGTACAATTTAATTTAATTTAATAACAGTACAATTTAGTTTAATTTAATAACAGTACAATTTAATTTAATTTAATATTAGTACAATTTAATTTAATTTAATAACAGTTCAATTTAATTTAATTTAATTTAATAACAGTACAATTTAATTTAATTTAATAACAGTACAATTTAATTTAATTTAATTTGATTTAATAACAGTACAATTTAATTTAATTTAATAACAGTACAATTTAAATTAATTTAATAACAATACAATTTAATTTAATTTAATATAATAACAGTACAATTTAATTTAATTTAATTTAATAACAGTACAATTTAATTTACTTTAATTTAATAACAGTACAGGTAATTTAAACAATAAAATAATATTCCTCCTCTTTACTACATTTTCTATCAATGTATTTTTGTTTACATGAAATAATAATTCTAATTAAGATTAAAAAATGTTGGTTATTTTTTTAAGTCAAGGGCAGTGGTCAAAATGTATATACGTTTTGGGAATTGACCATTCATTTTGCACGAAATCTGCAGTTCTCTATGTTAAGAATAGGTTTCTAATTAATAACGTAATTATTTTAGCACGGCCCGTATTCTGCAAAAACATTATTTTATTATGTAATATTACATTTTAAAAAATGCGATACCACTACACGAACTTAAAAAAAGATTATATTAAAAAAAATTCCAAATTTGATTTCATCAGAATATATTTTAGTTTCTTCGAAAACAAGTCAGGCGGCCTTTTGGCTAGGAGCAAAGTGTATTATTTATTTTGATACTACACTCCATTATTCTGTCTTGGGTCAGTAAAGGAGAAATCCTTCTAGACTGAGACAATTTTTATTTTTGTTCCTATCCAGAGTGCCCCGTTTTAGGGGAGATGGATGTTCCCAACATTAAAGACCGACCTTGTGTCTAACTTTGTCCTCGAGGGGAGGCAAGTCAGCCATTTTACTATTTATTTTAAAAAATATTTACTTTTATTCATTTTATCCAGAAACATCATTACGTTCACAACGTTTAGTTTTATGAAAAATTAGTTCAATTAATAACTTAATAACCAGTTAACGATACCGCAATAAGTTAACTTTATTGAGTATAAGGTTGATTTTTAACATTTTCATTTATGTTATCTCCTCCCACCTATTTATTTCTTCATATTTCATGATAGCTGACGAAAATACTACGACTCGCTTAGTCGTAAAATTTAATTTCTTTTTTTTTAATAAAAAATACTTCATCAATTTACGTAATTTTTGGAATATGACATCTTTATGACATTGTTCCGATGCTAAAATAGGACATTACTGCGATATTCATTTTCAGCACACTCGAAGATTTGTAACAGTCGTCATAGAGTTGGAAATAAAGTAAAAGATTACCATAAGCCCTTTTTTCTAAACGGCAATATTCACAGGTCAGGTGAGAGAAATGACCACAAAGTAGGTGTTCAATCTAGTAGAACGTTATAATTGAAAACTGATCCCGGACGATAAAAGGTATATTAGAAAAGTTCAAATTTATTGTTTTAATCTGAAAAACAAACAAACAAACAAACAAAAAACAACAATGTATCGTGTTGTATTTTCATTGACAAATTTCTATTTTTTTTAAATCAATTCGTTTTAGTTTTAAAAGGTTAAAAAAAGAATTCGCTAACAAATTGTTTTAAATTATTAGTTGTATTAATTTTTATTCTTTTTATTTAGAATGCGTTTTAAAAAATTTCAACTGCCGTGGAATTTCCACAGATTTTGCTAGTTATTATTATTTTTATTATTGTTATTATTATTATTATTATTATTATTATTGCGGTTATAATTTTTATTATAAATATTATTGTTATCATTATTATTGCTATTATTTGTATTAATATTGTTATTATTAATGTTGTTGCTATTAATATTGTTGTTATCATTGTTATTAATATTATTATTGAAGTTATCATTATTATTATTTTATTGTTATTATTATTTTTATTTTTATTATTATTTATTATTATTATTATTTGGATTCATAAAATATGATGATGACTTAAATGATGTTGCTAATCTCGATCATTTTAATAAATATGATTATTATTAATTTTATTATTATTATTATTATTATTATTATTATTATTATTATTATTATTATTATTATTATTGGCTCACATGGAACTTTTACACAATCATCAAAGACTTGATTGGAAACATGTGGTGTTCTCTAGAAGTTGAGTGACAACAAGTCTTCCCAGACGTCCAACTCAACTCTTTTTTTTGGGGGGGGGGAGATAATGGGAGGGGATGCGTGATAAGGGTGTAGAACTTATGATGATGACAGCAATGATATTACTATTCTCGATCATTTAACTAAATACTATTATCGCATGTATTCTTGAGAATGGTCTCATCTATTCCCTGTTTCCTTTGATTCATCTCGTTTGATTTGTTGGTCGCTATCAATCCGTCGTTTTGATACCTCCTTCTAATACAGCTTCTTATCCTAATAACTTCTTCCAAAGAATTGAAAACTTGTGAAACTTATCCTGCTCATTGTTTTACTCCTAACCACGGCTTTGGTGTTTTAAAGACAAAAGTCAATAAGCATTTCATGTTTTTTCGATAATCATTTTTGTTCTTGCAAACTCATTACGTCAAGTAGCTTCAAACCTGGTGCGAGTTCCATACAATTCGACGTATTCAAATTATATCGATTTGAAACATTTCTGGGTGCTTTTATCAAGCTGCATGACTTTTGTACTTTCTTCTGCTTTGACAAAACTTTATTGATATGTTATTGCATATTCTTTTAAAATTCGGTTCTGATAAAATGCTTTTCAATAAAAGTTTTGTGGCAGCTAAATCTGTTTCATCAAAAGTTCACATGTACTTTAGAGATATACCGACGACATAAATATCGACTCCACACCGTTACATTAAAGACATGGAAATAAATAGAAAACGATGTTTGTAAATATAAACAGCTGTTATCGACAAAAAAAACTTCTTTATCCTATGAGTTGAATGCGTTTGACACTCGAAAAGATCTAAAAAGAAACTAGAATTGTTTTTGTTTCTATTAAAACATCGTAAAGTACCATTAAACGAATAAGAATATAAAGAAAAACTATAAACCCTTTGTACCGCTCTATTGCAATTCAATGTTTTTTTTAATTTTGAAATTGCTATAAAACGTAGAGAAGTGAAATTTCGTACAATGGAAGAGCATATGAGGTTTTCTTTTTTATATTACATTTTCATCCCAAACAAGGCACATTGCCACTATCAGGGGCAACACCTACTGGGGTATTATGTTGGGATTTAGGCAGCAAGATGTCGGTTCACGTTACACTTGAACTTCTGCATGACAGTACAGTTGGGAAGCAGGGACCTGGAATGGAATTCCAGAGTCTAGCAGTTCTGGGGAAGAAACTACTGGAGTAGAAAGATCTTTTACATCTAGGGATCTCTACTGTGTGGGGGTGGGATTTAACTGCCTGTCGGGTTTGTCGAGGGTCTCTACGTCGTGGGGGCACAAGTTACATGCTTGTAGAAAAGGCAGAGGGATGCAACGTTTCGTAGATGGGACAGAGGCCGAAGCTTAGATGCCAGTTGAGGTCAGATCAGATTGACGACCCTCTTTTGAACCTTGTCTAGGAGCGAGGGACTAGTAGCAGATGCACCAGCCTAAATATGACAGCAATACTCCATACATGGGGGAATGGTGGCCTTATAGAAGTACAGGATACTTTCGGGTGTTAGTAGTTTCCTAGTACGGTGGGAACAGCCTACCTTCTTCTCAGCGGCCCTGGCAATGCTTTCAATGTAATTGCTCCAACTCATGTTTCCTGTGAACGTTACGCCAGGCAGTTTGAAAGATGTACTCTCAGATAAAGAATCACTGGCCATTGCTATTGGTGGCAGATAAGGTTTCTTGTAATTATTGAAGAAACTAGTTTAGTCTTGGCAGCATTGAATGCGACCATTCATTTTTGTCCTTATTCCACTACAGATTGGAGGTCATCCTCTAGTGTTTTTGTCATTTCTTTAGATATATGTTCATTTGTTTTCCTGTCATGCCTGTTATAGAGTGTAGTGTCATCAGCATATATACCTCAAAGGCAATTTTGTCGGGGAGGTCATTAATCAAGAACAATAGAAGTCCAAGCATAGACCCTTAAGGCACTCCCACATTTATATCATATTGTTTAGATGTACGACCGTCGAAGACAACCTGGATTTTTCTCTTACCTAAAAAGGATTTAATTACGTTAAGTATTCTACCCGTGATACCGTATGATCTTATTTTCCTGAGGAGACCCTCATGCCATACCCTGTCAAAAGCCTTAGATATATCTAGAGCTACCACTCTGCCTTCCCCCGCTTTGTCTAGTGACTAGTATATACTTTCAGAGATTACAGTGAGGATGTTGGCTGTGGAACAGACTTGTCTAAATCCATATTGTTTGTCAGTCAGAGGTTTGGCATCTGTAAGTGATGTACTAGAGCATGGTTAATTATGGTTTAAATATTTTGGCGAAAAGTGGGAGGAGGCTAATGGAGCGATAATTTGATGGGTCAGTTCTTTCGCCAGAATTCTTGAATACTGGTACCACAGAAGCAGTTTCCCAACAACCCGAGAAAGCAAGATTCATTAAGGCATTTGTTGTAAAGTTTGGAGAGAACTGGAGCTACTTCGGCTGAGCATTTTTTTAATAGCACAGCTGGGATGAGATCGGGTCCACATGCTTTTGAAGTGTCAAGGTTTTTTATGATAGCATACACCTGAGCAGGGGGATTGTTAGATTGTCTAGCGTGGCGTCTGTCTGCATAGGAAAGTCAGGTAGGGGGTGGTTGAGAGGGTCCAGTGTGGAGTTTGAGGCAAACCGACTGGCAAGCATATTAGCCTTGTCGGTTGCTGAGCAAACAACCTCTTGATTGTTGGTTAGTGGGGGAATTGTTGATTGCCCATTATTTACTACAATGTTGTAGATTTTCCTTATTTTTGTGGAATTTGAACAAATAGTTTTAAAGTTATGCTAGTTTGTATATTTTCATGTAATTTTAAGTGTGCATCACTTTATTGCAAGTGTCTAAAAATAATCCCTGTAATAAAAACAATATCTTACTTCATATTTCTATTTATATGAAATAAAAAACATATCCAGTAACAATATGAACCAAAAACAAGAAAAAATTTCACATTATTTTGTTGAAGGGAATATTTATTTTCAACTTAACTTCCATGATTCAAAATCACTTTGCATAGCATCTTGTCAACTGATGATGTCAATCGGCGGATTTGAGATGATGTGATGCTATAAGAGACTTCCAAAATCTACCTCCAAAGTTGATCCATCGACGAAAACTGAACACCTTTATCATAAACTTTCATCTTTATTATTGTCCAGAGCTGCTCAATTGGGTTTTTATCAGGAGATCAAGGTGGTTATGTCATAAAATTTTCTCCACTAATACATAATGACTTAAGGTAGGATGTCGTAGCCTTGACTGAGTTGGATGGCGCATTGTCGTGCATAAAAATCAATTTGCGGTGACGCGCCAATAGACGGTCATTACAGCATAGTGTTAACTGCTCATTGAAACATAAAATATAAGATTGGCTTGTCAGTTTGATACCTTCTGCACTTGGAATGGCCTAGTTAGTTCATTGCAGATTATTCCAGCCAAAAACATGACACCTCCCTGTTGATGTCGGAATCGATGAAGGTAAGGAATCCAGGAGGACTTTAAACTTTGGCCAACTCATCTGGTCTATCAAGGGTTGCTCATCGGTGAAAAACACATTTTCAAGGCTAGTTTTTATGTATTCCTGAGCATTATTTTTTTCGTTTTTCTTTTCTTCTGGAGTACAGTGATGCATATGATTCCCAAGGAATTCAGCTATTTTATAAGATAATCAGGAATTGACTCCAGCGCCCATATGATTATTGACACGAGGGAAGTTTTCCTGTTCCACAATCTAGTAATCTCCACCCCCAGTTTCTGATTGTTCTATAGTTTCTCATTCTTCTTGTCTGTTAAGTTGATGTAGTTTGGTGAAGCCACGTCAATAAGTTTATGTCATTATTATTATTATTATCTATTTTAATTACGCTAATTCCATTCGGCCGTTATCATACTGGAGAATGAGTCACAACAGGTCTCCCTATATTTTTAGCATTTTTTACCTCTTTTGTTAAACATTGCAAATAATTTTGCGTTATCGCAACAGAAGTGTTATCATTGATTTATATCTGTTCAGCGACCATTTTAGTCGCAATAAGCAAACGCAGTCTCAGTAACATCTGGACATTTCCAGTTCAGATCTTATTACAGTCTTCCCATCCTCTGTAGCCTTTTGGAATCAGGAAAGGCTGTTGCCATCATATTATCTATTCATTTGTGGGGTTATAAGATTTGTAACTGTTTCATTTCTATCGGATTCACGAAGTGTTCTTTTATGTTTTTGCTTTATTTCTTCTTCCTTGGTCTATTCCACTTCTTCTTCTTCTTCTTCTTCTTCTTCTTCTTCTTATTATTATTATTATTATCACAACCTGTGGTATTCCTTGGAGTTTGGATGACAACAAGTTTCCCCAGATTACTAGTCCTCACCATATTTGTCGATAACATTTTCAAATGAATTTGCATTATCGCAACAATCGTCTGCTATAGTTTTCTTGCTGGCAATGAACTTGAGTGGCAATAAGCTTCCACAAGGTCATAGCTCTTTTGGCACGTATCTAGTAGAGGCGAGATTGGGGCTTTATTTCCTTGGTCTTTATATCCTCCTGGACCCTTCCGATGGTAACATTACAATTTTTTTTGAGAACCTACAATTTCACAATTTTGCAGTATTAGTTTTCTTGCTTGTGTATATGTGTGTGTGTGTGTTTTACTTCTTTTGCATTTTCTGTATAACCGGCTAGTGTTTGTCACTCACGTAGACTGAATTCCGCAATTAGAGGTTCTCCTTACGATTTCAGATGTTTTCTGTCCGTTGCATAGTCTCATGTTTCCCCTTTGATCCTGATTTCTCCTAATCTTCTTTTCAACTTCTTTTGAACTGTTTCTAATACTATTACAATTATGGAAGTTATGTTGATTTTCTTCCGGTGCTATATTCCTTTCAGTTCTCTGATACGTTCCGCGTATTTGTTTCGTGTTTCTGTCTCTCCGATTTTCATTCTGTGGTCTGCTGGAACGGCAAAACCTACAATTTGACAGATTCTGTGTCCGTGTTAATTATTATAACGTTCAATCCTTTATAATAATAATAATAATAATAATAATAATAATAATAATAATAATAATAATAAAAAACTTGGATTGATCACACAAAGTATAACAAATTCTTTCTAACAAAAATCATTATCACTGACAAAACTTAATGGTTTTGGAGTCCAAGTGACAGCAAATCTCTCTAGATTCCAAGTACTCAACATCTGATTATCTTTTCACATAATAGCTTTGACATTTACTCTATATTCTCATTTCTATTCAATATTTGTTCTGGAATCATACTCTTAAACCCATAGACATGTTGTCCCACGAGAATAAATTCTTCTAATCATGTGCTGTATTTTTAAGAACTAGTTTTTATAAAATAATATAATAATTTTAAGGAGTAGATAGGCTCTGTCTATCGCCCGGCTTCCACACTCTTTCTTTACCTATTAGTCAGGCGCAGGGACGCTATCACAGTGATTCGACAGAAACACGCGGTGGTAGATCTTTTTTCTTGTCTAGGGCAATAAACACCGTTTCCCACACTCCCGACACATCACACCCCTCAAAACTGAGCACTCGGAAGTGCTTGAGTACCACATATTCCTGTGCAATAAAATTGGTTGGACCTTCTTCTGATGGGTTGAAAGTGCCGGATTGAAAGTTCCTGGCGGCTGTTTCCGACTGGTAGAACAGGTGCCCTAACTCTTTGGTAGCGCTTAGAGCGGCTGCTCCATCAACAGTTGTATAATATCGGGATGTTTGTAGTACCATGTCGCGCATGGAAACGGACCCTGCACTCATCCCCGGTGGGCTTTCCTGAGGCCACGATCCTAGTTGAAGAAAGGTCAGCTGATGGTCTACTTGTGTTGCATGTGTGATGGTCTACTTGTGTTGCATGTGTGATACTCTGCGTAACCTCCTGTTCAGCTCCCCCTTACCTAAACTGAAACTCTTTAAAAATATGATGAAAATACAATCTAAAAATAAGACTGAACCAGGCTTAGGGTCAAACAAATCCAACTTGCCTCCTCCCTTGAGGCTTGCATTCACGAACATCCGTGGGCTTAGATCTAAGTAAGCTGATGTTGAAGCATTTCTCCTAACAAATACCCCGGATATCTTAGCAGTAAGTGAGACTAACCTGCACTCCTCCATCCCCTCTAACTACTTCAACATGCCTGGAAATCTTCCACTCTACCGTAAGGACTCTGACCGACATATGCACGGACTTGGAGTTTACATTCGTAATACACTTTCCTTGACTAGAAAAACAAACCTAAAATCGGGCGATCAAGTCTTTATGTGCTTTAGACTTAACATGCAACACAACATTAGCTACTTTTATTTTCTCTACCACTCTCCCTCGACCCAGGACTGCACTATAATAAACAAAGTCTCTGACAGCATAGATACAGCACTTTCCCTAGACACTAGCGCACAAGTACATGTATTTGGTGACTTTAATGTCCATCACAAAAAATACTGGCTTGGATTCTCTACTCACACAGACGCAGCGGGCAGCATAACTCATAGCTTCTCTATATCTCACTCCCTATCACAAATGGATACATTTCCAACCCGTTTCCCTGACCAGCAAGAACAACACGCATCACTTCTAGATCTGTTTTTGACCACAGTTCCCGATGATTGTATTACGAAGGCCGACAGCCCACTTGGGAACGCTGATCATGCAGTGATAATGGTTGGAATCGCCCTAAACTCTAGAGCCAAAACTGAAGAGCCAATGCTTAAAACGAGATATTATAAAAAGGCTGACTGGGAAGCCATCAGAGATCTTATCAGAGATGCCCCATGGGAAAATATTTTTCTCTTCCTCCTGAACAGTGCGCAAATGAAACCACTGACTGGTTCAAAACTGCAACTGAAGAACATGTCCCCATGCAGAAATTTTATAGCAAACTCCACTTTCCCCAATGGTTTACTTCGACTTGCGAAACTGCCATTGCTCAAAGGCAGCATGCATACCGTAGATTTAACCGACATAAGTCCAGTTCAAACAGACAGAAGTATATAGAAGCTAGAAGTAACGTTAAGAAAGAAATAGCGACAGCTAAGAGAGAATTTACGGAAACCACTAAAAAAAGCATCGAAGCACAAAAACTAGGAACTCGTGACATCTGGAAAATCCGCAACAGTGTAGTAAATAATGGGCAATCAACAATTCCCCCACTAACCAACAATCAAGAGGTTGTTTGCTCAGCAACCGAGAATGCTAATATGCTTGCCAGTCGGTTTGCCTCAAACTCCACACTGGACCCTCTCAACCACCCCCTACCTGACTTTCCTATGCGGACATACGCCACGCTAGACGATCTGAAAATCACCCCTGCTCATGTGCATGCTATCATAAAAAACCTTGACACTTCAAAAGCATGTGGACCCGATCTCATCCCAGCTGTGCTATTAAAAAAGTGCTCAGCCGAAGTAGCTCCAGTTCTCTCCAAACTTTACAACAAATGCCTTAACGAATCATGCTTTCCGGGCTGTTGGAAAACTGCTTCTGTGGTACCAGTATTCAAGAATTCTGGCGAATGGTGGCCTTATAGAGGTACAGGATACTTTCAGGTATCAGTAGCTTTCTAGCACGGTAGAGAGAACCTACATTTTTCGCAGCGGTCCCGGCAATGCTCTCAATGTAATTGTTCCAACCCATGTTTCTTGTGAACGTTAAGCCGAGGAGTTTAAAAGATATGCTTTCAGATAAAGAGTCTTTGGCCATTGCTATTGGTGGTAGAGAAGGTTTTTTGTAGTTATTATTTAGATTCATAAGGTATGGCAATGATGATGACGGCAATGATATTACTATTCTCGATCATTTAAATAAATACTATTATCGCATGTGTTCTTGAGAATGGTCTCATCTATTCCTTGTTTCCTTTGATTCATCTCGTTTGATTTGTTATCCGCTATCAATTCACCGTTTTGATGCCTCCTTCTAATACAGCTTCTTATCCTATTAACTTCTTCCAAAGAAATGCAAACTTGTGAAACTTATCCTGCTCATTGTTTTAATCCTAACCACAGCGTTGGTGTTTTAAAGACAAAAGTCAATAAGCATTTCGTGTTTTTTCGATAATCATTTTTGTTCTTGCAAACTCATTACGTCAAGTAGCTTCAAACCTGGTGCGAATTCCATACAATTCGACGTATTCAAATAATATCGATTTGAAACATTTCTGGGTGCTTTTATCAAGCTGTTTCCAAAGAAATGCAAACTTGTGAAACTTATCCTGCTCATTGTTTTAATCCTAACCACAGCCTTGGTGTTTTAAAGACAAAAGTCAAGAAGCATTTCATGTTTTTTCAATAATCATGCTTCGTTTTTGTAAACTTATCACATCAAGTAGCTCCACGGCATGTCTGCTACTAATTCCATAAAAAGAAAATCAAATTAAATTAAAATAATATCGATTCGTAAAATTTATGGATGATTTTATCAAGCTGTATGACTTTTGTACTTTCTTCTGCCTTAGAAAAGTTTATGTTTTTGCATATTTTCTTTAGATTCGTGTAAGAGAGAATGCTTTACAATAAAAGTTTGGAGGCAGTTAAATCTTTTTCATCAAAAGTTCACGTCACTGAAAATATATTGACTGATATAAACATCGTCACCACGCAGTTACATAAAAGACATGGAAATAAATAAAACACAACGTTTTTATAGAATTGTTTTTCTTATTTCCATTAAAAAATCCTAAATTACTATTACGCAAGTAAGAATATAAAGAAAAATGTATATTTGTTAACATATGTTTATACATTGCGATCCATTTAGGTCACATATGGAAAATTTACAAAACAAAATTATATAATAAAAAATATGTCACCATATAGTTAACATGAAAATGACCAAGTAATGTCGGCACACTATCATTTTATTATGATTAAACACTTCATTTTGATGGAAAATATTTCAGCCACAATTCACAAATTCAAAAATAATGGAAACATTACTGAAAACAATATCGTTATGGTGATATTCATAAATGCGAAAGTTCTTTTTTATTTACGACGATTTTAAAGTATTGTATATATATATATATATATATATATATATATATATATATATATATATATATATATATATGGGGGGTGCGTGTGTGTGCGTGCGTGCGTGTGGGTATGCTAGAAGGCAAACTTGTGTTGTCTGGTCGTTAAATACGCTTAAATATGATATTTTAATTCATTCCGATTTATTATTTATTATTTCAGGTCCAATTATCTGTTGGTTATTATATTGTACGAAAAAGTACATTAACGGTTGAAAAAATAAAAAAAGATATTACTTTAGTGCAATCCGCTGGAATTTATATTTCCGTTAATGTAAGATCACGTAACTTTTTCAAATTATAATTTGTGTGAAATTCGTTTTTAATGGAGAACTTTAATTTCTTAAAGGCGACAACTCCTTACGAGGTCCTTAGTTATATGTTACTAATTGACCGAAATATTGTTTAAATAAACATTAAAATATTTATGTAAACATAAATAAAAATGTATCTTACTTTATTGAGCACTCTTATATAAACTTCGTTCAATTAATTCGTTTTTATATTTGAATATTCTAAATCTGGATGTATATATATATATATATATATATATATATATATATATATATATATATAGAGAGAGAGAGAGAGAGAAATAAAAATGAACAAACCGTATTATGTGTTCATCAACCTTTCGTCTTTATTTCGAGACTTCGAAATAAAGACGAAACGTTGATGAACACATAATACGGTTTGTTCCTTTTTATTTCTCTATTTTGTCGGAATACTATTTCCATTATTTTTCTCATATATATATATATATATATATATATATATATATATATATATAATGCTTGTATCGATTGGTTTTCTATATGCAAATTCAATGAAACTCGCGTAATTATTAGAGTGCCCAATGCAAGACAGGGCTGGTATATAGTTTGTTTATTATAAGAACATTACTGGTTACATGTGTGCATACATGTTTCAGTGGAATTCCAATTCAAGGAAAAACTTCATCAGACCAAAAAAGTGTCGATATTAAAACGGAAGTCAAAACTACATCAGTTTTTATAAGATAATAGGGTGGTGTTTATGTCCGGAAAGAAAGTGGCATGTATCCTTTGTGAATAAGAACAGTATGTCTTTTTTTACAAAGGCATCATAACTTATCACGGTCAAGAGGTCACTCGAGGATAAGTTAAATAGTATATATGGCGATTAAGCTACACAGAATATTCCGCATTTCATCCACGCTAGGATTCATCAGGCTGATGAATCCTAGTGTGGATGAAACGCGGAATATTCTGTGTAGCTTAATCGCCCTTTATAACTTACTATATATATATATGCATATATATATATGTAATATATATATATGTATATATATATATATATATATATATATATATATAACACTAGTTAACTGAAACATACCTACGAATATGTAGCGATACATAAATATTTATGTAAAAGTAAATAATATATATATATATATATATATATATATATATATATACATATACACGTTTAGAACTAAATACTTTCGATTATTATTTTGTGCGTTAACTTTGCCTCAGCTTACAAGCATAATCGGGTTCTAACAATTATGTGTTAATCCTAAACTAACTTATTAATTTGATCATAGATTTTATAATCTTGAGATTACAATTAAATTGTCTTTTTCTCTCACAATTCTGCCAACCTATTTACTTTTCCAGTTATTATCCGATTTTCTCTGCACATCCTCCCCCACCCGCCACCCTCATACCATCGGCGATGACTGAACAATGTGACGTCATCAAGTGTTTCTTACGACACAGTTTTCATTAACATCTACTGACCTGCTTCCATTGTCCTTAATATAGTCAGAAACTAATAACACGAACAAGAACGACTGGTTTCGTAGCAAAAATGCTGATAATCCATCAATAAGCCGGCTATACATCCTCTATTATTTTTAGTTTTTCTCCTTACTCTTAACCTGATATCATTGAAAACGCCTATATATATATATATATATATATATATATATATATATATATATATATATATATATGATCTTGTAAACCGCTGGCATCGTGAATTCAAACATTGCCGGAAGTCTGTGGAAACAGCTCCCAGACCTGATCGACCCCTTCTGCCATTGATGAAGCATCTGTCTGTCAAGTTGAGGCTGCCACTTTGGAAGATCGGCGCATTACCATTCGCCAAATAGCCCAAGATGTCAAGATTAGTACAGGGTCTGTGGAAACTATCATTCATGACAATTTACATATGCATAATGTGTCTGCCAGATGGATTCCCAGGTTGCTCACACCATTCCAGAAGCGAGAACGCGTCGAGTTCTCGAGGATGAATTTGAAGAGTGCCAAGAAGATGAGTTAAATTTTTCAAAAGACTGATTACACAGGATGAAACCTGGGTCTATCACTATGATCCAGAGACCAAAGCCCAGTCAATGCATTGGAAGCACTTGGACTCACCACCTCCAAAGAAGGCAAGGGTGCAGCCCTCCGCTGGAAAGGTCATGCTCACAGTCTTCTGAGACCAGGACGGAGTAGTGATGACAGATTTCCTGGCAAAGGTTACCGCAATTACAGGATACTATTATGCTTCACTTTTGAGGAAATTAGGGAAGCTATCAAAATCAAGAGGCGAGGCAAGATCAGCAAGTGTACCCTCCTCCTGAAGGACAACGCTCCGGTCCACAACTCGCATGTCGCCAGATCAGAAGCACGGGCATGTGGTTATGAAATCCTCCGCATCCTCCCTACTCTCCTGACCTTGCACCCTCTAACTTTCACCTCTTCCAAGCCATGGAGTTGTTTTTGAAAGGAAAGCGTTTCCCAGATGATGCAGCCTTGTTTCTGAAGTCACCTCGTGGTTGGAGGACCAACCTTGGGTGTTCTACAAAAACGGTCTTCAGAGCTGCATCAAACGATGGGAGAAACGCATAACTCTGGGTGGTTCCTGTGTAGAGAAAGAATAATAACTGTGACAAGTTTCGTTGCTCTACTGCAATGGAAAGTGGGTTAGGGGCATTACGTATTGCACGCCCCTCGTGTATATATATATATATATATATATATATATATATATATATATATATATATATATATATATATATATACAGACTGCAGTCATATCTCTCTGTGATTACTGCTTCAATATAATACATACATTATATATATATATATATATATATATATATATATATATATATATATATATATATATATATATATAAGAAATTTATTACTGTGAGTCCAGAATGAGTTTACATAGTGTTTCAACTAGAGGAAGATCCTCAAAGAGAGGAAATATCCAACTAGCATCGTCAGAATTCATAGATGGACTATGAATTCTGACGATGCTAGTTGGATATTTCCTCTCTTTGAGGATCTTCCTCTAGTTGAAACAATATGTAAACTCATTCTGGACTCACAGTAATAAATTTCTTATATATTGCTCTGGCTACACATTGAGCACTCTAGTCCGTTTTTTTCACCACTGGTAAATATATATATATATATATATATATATATCTATATATATATATAAAGTGAAAATGTCTCTGTGTCTGTCTGTCTGTGTCCATTTTCTCGGACATAGATCTAACTTTATAATTTGATTGGAGTCAAAACAGCAAATGTTAAGGGGTCAAAATTGGGGTCAAAGTTAAAACAAATTTGATCTCTGCGGTCTCTAGCAACTTTTCTCTATGGTAGTTAAAGAAGCCTATTATATAGATAAGCATTACCATACATATGCAGACTTTTAATATATACATATGCATATGAATTATTACCAGTACATATGGCCCGAGCAAAGCCGGGCTGAACTGCTTGAAATGAATAAAAAGAATGAAAATAGCAAAAAGTTATTTTTTCGGCCTTTAAACCGATTTACTTCCAATGGGAATAAATATGAAAGACTATCGCATGATATCTGATGAGTTTCAGGTTGAAATCATAATATTTAGAGTTTTTCAGTGTATTTTTAGTAGATGCTTTGATTAAGGCGAAAACACACGCAAATGCGTTATATGATTTTCTTTCATATAACAAAATATTAACAGATAAAAACATACCAATTATCATCTTGACGTTTCTCTACCGCCAAATCTACTTAGTTCTATTTTCTTTCTATTTCCATCTCCCTCTTCCCCCCATCTTTCTCTCCCTATCTATCAAAAAATATTATTTTTCCAAAGTTAAAATTTAAATAATTCTGTAAACTTAAAGCAAGTATAAATATGATATTAATATTTATAGAACAATCTTAAACAGATGAAAAAGCTCAATATTCGACATAGATCAGTAATATATAGTATTCAATTAAAACTCTGTAAATTATGTGTACAACAAATTATTATTCGACAAGTAATACAAGTTGAAAACTTTAAATTTTCCTTATTTCATGAAGTTTCAAAGAATAATTCTTATCCTCAGAGTAAAGTAACTAGTAAAATAATATTTATAAGCAAGCTATTAATTTTGCTGGTTAGCACATAAATTGAAAACTACAATCTATGAGAAAAGTGATATTTGTATGAAGTTGAACATAATGCTGAAATGTAATGGTTAGAAGGATGTTTTAAAAGAAAGTTTAGGCTCATTGCGAAAAAGTTGAAAATGTGCTGATCTGAGCGGCGAAATTTCGGTACGCGGTTTACTTGATTTGTATTAGTTTATAGACTTTCTTATGTGTGGGTGTTTGTTCCTGTGGCAGAGTACTCGCCTCATATGCTAGAGGCTTGCGTTTCGAATCCCAAGTTCAGATATGTCTGAATGATGCGCCCAAATGAGGGCGAAACTTGGACTTCCGGTTTATTGTCTGTAATGGCCCTTTTGAGCTGCGATGTTGTTTGGCTGTGGAAATAATTATATAATCTCTCACATTCTTAAAACACACACACACACACGCACACACACACACATATATATATATATATATATATATATATGAAGAGAGAGATAGATAGATAGAGAGAGAGAGAGAGAGAAACAATAACCTATAGCTAAAAACGAGAACTACAATGTGTAATTGATTATAGCTATCCATTAGATAGTAAATCTTATGAATTATAACTAGTTGCTCGGTATATTGCAGCTATATAATCAGTCTAATATAACGAGAATTAGATCATCTAGAGCTACAATAGATTAAATGGGAATGAAATAGATTTATATAAATTGTTTACATATGCTCAATATATAAATATACATCCATAAATAAGAAACACTTTCTTTAGTGGAGGCAACGACGGATGACACAGGTAAGTAAGGAAGCCTTTTTTTATTACATTAATAGGTTTGCCTCATTAATCTGGTGCCAAAACAACTAGAACCAATAATCAAAACATTCTTGTTCTGATATTTAAAAGAAGGTTGTGTTTGATCAACACTGCTATGGAACCATGATTTAATATATGGTTTTGTTTTTGAATACTCGAGACAATATTTTGATGTTATACATCTAATGTTCCTTCAATAAACTTTAGGAGTATTGTGAATTTGTGAATACAAATTGATTCAGCGATTGCAGGAAATTAATTAACTTACTGCCAAAATAATGTTCCAAAGGAAAACAGAAATTTATACACACACACACACACACATACACATATATATGTATATACGTATATATATATATAAACTATTAAATCATTAAAATAATTAGGTTGATTATAATGTTGTTGTTAATCGTGGATTAGTTTAACATTAAGATAACGTGTTATGCGCTTCACGTTCTTAATTTATGTGATATATACACACACACACACACACACACACACACACACACATATATATATATATATATATATATATATATATATAACTACTTCATGTAATCACATAAATTAATACACGAAAGTATAAATTTATGCGTTCATTTTAAGTATTTACTTCAACAATGCTCAATACGTAGGTAGAGCTAGGTAGTAAGTTATAAAATATATATGTCGATTAAGCTACACAGAATATTCCGCGTTTCATCCACGCTAGGATTCATCAGGCTTATGCTCATTGTAGATATAAGTTATGCCCCCCCCACACACATATATATATATATATATATATATATATATATATATATATATACCTGTGTGTGTATGTGTGTTTGCGTGTGTGTAGATAACTTATATTTTCAACGATCCTGTACATAAAAGTGCAGTTAATGCATTAACTTAAACTTTAAAAAGCTTTATGATCACTTTCCTGTAAAAAATAAGCTCAAAGCCGCCTACTGACATACGCGCATATATATATATATATATATATATATATATATATATATATATATATATATATATATATATATGTATATATATACGCGTGTGTAAGGGTTAGGTGATGTGTCTTTAATTTTTTTCAGTTTTTCATGCATCTAAATAGACTCAGTTGCATGGATGATTCTGTATTGATTTCTTTTTTTTTGTCTAATGTATGCGCACCCATCACTGCACCCGTCAGGTCTGTTTTCCTCTTATCTATTTCAGACAGGTGATCAATGTTTCCACCCACGCATCTGCATATCGAGCTACACGATCCTGCACGCATAGACGAATCGTTACAACGCATAAAATGTCACAGGTAGGCAGTAGATACAAATAATACTGGGACATACAGAGGTCAGCCAATATTTTAGACTCACAATTTCTATACACATCCATACACATAATTATTACATATTTAAGATTTCGTTTGCAAAACATATTTATAATAATGCACATCATTTATAGCTAAACACAAATGCATGTTAATGATAAATTATCTTTCTGCATATCAAATCATTGTAGACAACAAATTGAACACAAACTGCTTTTTTTAACCAATATAATATTAATGTGTAATACCACTAGAATCCATTTAACATACCTCTGCTTGAAATTACGCGACCATAAAACTTTACATTAATTTTTGACTTTCTCTGTTGTGTACGCAAAACCTAGTCTTAGTGATTTTACAATCACACGGTGAGCTACGAATGCATCATAACAACGAACACACACAAAAAATATTGTTGGGATCTCAGCAGACAAGACACTGGACAGCGATAAAGAATTGGTTTGGATTAATTAAGATTTATTCGTAAACGAAAACAATATAATCGATTAGACTTCAGCTTGTCATAGCTGATTTCATAGTATGTAACGGCACAGTATGACAGAGTAATATATATATATATATATATATATATATATATTTATATATATATAATTAATTCCACAGCCAAACAACGTCGCAGCTCACAAGAGACATGACAGTCAACGAACCGGAAGTGAGTTTTGCCCTCATTTAGACTTATCAGTTAGACACATCTGAACTCAGAGGCAAGCACTCTACCAACTTGGATCCGTTGGTAGAGTGTTTGCCTCGCATGCAAGAAGCTCGGGTTTCAAATCCTGAGTTCAGATGTTTCTAACTGATGAGCCCAAATGAGGGCGAAACTAGAGTCTTGGACTGTCATGGCTCTTGTAGGCTTCGACGTCGTTTTGCTGTGGAATTAATTATATATAATCGCTCACATTCTGAAAATCATATATATATATATATATATATTTTCAAAATAATATATATATATATATAACATCTTCATTTACTCACATAAATTAATATGCGAAAGTATAAATTTATGCGTAAACTTTAAGTATTTACTTCAAAAGTGCTCAATACTTAGGTAGAGCTAGTTAGTCATAAAATATATATGGCGATTAAGCTACACTGAATATTCCGCGTTTCATCTACTCTAAGACTCTTCAGGCTTATGCGCATAAGTCTGAAGAGTCCTAGAGTGGATGAAACACGGAATATTCAGTGTGGCTTAATCGCCATATATATTTTATAACTTACTATATATATATATATATATATATATATATATATATATATATATATATATATACATATATATATGTGTGTGTGTGTGTGTTTATAACCAAATAAAACAATACCAAAAAAGCAGAAACTAAACCAATCACATTTTTATCTAATCCAATGAAGATCAAAACTAAAATTAAAAATAAGATTAAGCATAAACGATCATCGAGCATAACCAATTAAAAATATACGATTTTCCACATATAAAACATATATACTACGTATCTAAGTTGTTGTAGGTATATATCAGACAAGAAATGGCATATATTATATATGAACCATATATTAGAAATGAACATGTAAGGCATGACGATAACATACGTAAAAAGATGAATATTAGACATTATATGACATATATAAGACATGAACATGACATATATACAGAATGAAAATAGCAGATAGAAGACATGATGTGATATATATATATATATATATATATATATATATATATATATATATAAGACATTAATGTGGTATATATGTTAAAAATGTGATATGTGACATTAAAATTACATGCATATAAAACATTATATGACATATCCAAAAAAATAAAATCACTTATGAATATGATGTATGTAAGGCACAAATATGACATATATATATATATATATATATATATATATATACATATATATATATATATATATATATATATATATATATATATGAAACTAGCAGATAAAAGAAAGGACATGCATGAAACATGAAAATTACATATATGAAACATTAAAATGACATATATAAAACATGAAAATGACATATATGGTATATATGTATATAAGACATAAAATGAAATACAATCCAGAATGTACATGAAAATAGTTTACGTTTGAAATATTCATGTATTACAATATATCGAACCAAAATTCTCACACGTGTGAAAATAGAGAATACAGAACTGAAGTTGTGTTTCAGAGTTTTTGGAATGTAAACCAGTCAAATTTTGATAACATCTCTAATGTATTTTTGAGGTTCGGCAAAGTTTTTTTTAATTTTTTTTATTCAATTTTCACTCCAAACAAGGCACAGTGCCACTTTGAAGCAAGGGGCTACTATTAGGGAATTAATTAGCGAGGTCATTATGAAGGGAGAAGAGTAGAAAGATGTTTGTTAACATTACACTTGAACTTCTGCATATCATTGCAGTTGGGAAAGCAGAATCCCGGAAGGGAGTTCCAAAGACCCGCAGTTCTGGAGAAGAAACTATTGGAGTAAAAGGCTTTCTTGCACCTAGGGATCTCTACTGTAAAGGGATGAGACTTAGTAGCTTGTCGGGTTTGTCGGGGGTAGTTACGTCGGGGAGGTACAAGTGTTTGCAGTTCGTCAGAGCATTCACCATTAAAGTATTTGTAGAACAGGCAGAGGGATGCAACATCTCGTCGATGGGACAGAGGTTGAAGCCTAGATGACAGTTCAGGACCTATCAGGTTGGCGACTCTTTTTTGAACCCTGTCCAGGAGCGAGAGACAAGCAGCAGATGCACCAGCCCAGATGTGACAACAGTACTCCATACATGGGCAAATGGTTGCCTTATAGAGGTATAGGATACTGGCAGGCGTAAGTAGTTTTCTAGCACGGTAGAGGGAGCCAACCTTCCTTGCAGCAGCCTTGGCAATGCTCTCAATGTATCTATTCCAGTTCATATTCCCTGTAAACGTTAGGCCGAGGAGTTTAAAAGAAGTACTTTCAGGCAATGTGTTCTTGGCCATTGCTATTGGTGGTAGAGAAGGTTTCTTGTAGTTATTGAAGGAAACAAGCTTAGTCTTAGCAGCATTGAATGTGACCAACCATTTTTGTTCCCATTCCACTACGGATTGGAGGTCGTCCTCTTTGCATCAAATTCAAAGCAAAGGTAAAAAAAAAACATAAGGAGTCAGGTCATGATGGCTTGAAGACTTATTTAATCCCCCCTCCGTCTAATGATAAATATGGTCTGTCATAAGAAAAATGCGCATAAGTACAAGATTATATGAACAAAATTAAGACCATTCGCAGGCAAACAAAAAAATGTGCTTTCAACATTATAAAATGCAACTATTAACAATCACGTGCAATGTAATTCCTACAAAAATGAATATAATATTCATATAACGATTTTTCTAAGTAAATGATTCAATATTGGTGCCAGCATTCCGAAAACAGCAGCTTCTTACATCGCCTGGCCTCCGCATCAATTGATTTTACAAGAAATACTTTATTGCTAACAAAACATTACTAATCAAGAGACACGCGAAAACAAGTTTAAATGAGTTAGATAGATTTATATTCTGCCGAGAAAGAATATTTTAATAGTATATATCTTTTTACATATATATTGCAGATTATTAGAAGTAATCCAGTTAACAGATACTAAAAATACTAGATAAAACACATAACCAAACAATTACTAATGAAAATAAAAATTGAATACGTTACAATTTTTAACTCATCAAATATTCGAACAAAGAATTAAAATAAAGAAAATTATAAAGCCAGACCTGTTTCAACAGGATAAAAATCAGTAAAACGAATGTATCATTTTAGAAAAAGATCTATCTTTTAAAAATCTATGGCTTAAAGATATTTTCTTATTTTAATTTCGTTTTTGAATATAAACACACACACGCATATACACACATACTCACATATTAGAGGTCAGATTTTCATTTGTGCAATATCTGCATATCGTACAAAAATCAATAAAAGGAATTAATTAATTTCATGATATTTTGTAATATCCAATTGGTATGAAGAGCCAAAGCACCTGATATTATAACATATTACTCTTTATAAGAATTGCGAGCATCAATGTAAAATATTTGATGCAACTCAGGTATAAATAATAATAATAATAATAATAATAATAATAATAATAATAATAATAATAATAATAATAAATACAATTACTATTACTGCAATCATGACTGCTAATACATTTTGGCAATCGTTAAGATTCCCGCGCATCATGTGATTTCAGGTATATTTTGAGGGGGTGTAAATTTGAAAATAATTATAAAACATTCAGTAAAATCCTCCATTTTTAAAGAGTATGAACCGATTTATTTAAGTACAAAAGCAACAATTATATAGAGTTTTTGACAACTTTATTCGACGGGTATTTATATTTTGTTACGAAATAACGTCGGTAGATAAGAGAAAAATCGCTTAGTTTTTACAAATCTATTTTGCCTGACTTCCTCAGTAACTCTAAAACTACACGCAAACGAAGAAAAGGATATTGGTAGAGGAATGGGTTGAGGTGGAAAAAGGATGAAGAGTTTTACGAAATGTAGGTGGCCGGAGGAGGAGAAGGTGGGGGAACAATAGAAGCGTCAGGAGGAGGAGGAGGAGGAGGAGAAAAACAGAAGAAAAAGTAGAAGAAGAAGAAGAAGAAGAAGTAGAAGAAGAAAATATGACGTGACAGATGAATATTAAGTTATTTACGAAGACGTAGTTGATGAAAACCGAAGTATATCATGAAGAGATATCATGATGATGATGATGATGATGATGATGATGATGCAAAAAAGACGAATAAATTGTAGATGAAGACGTAAAAGAATCAGGTAAAAAATAAGAAGACGATCAGTATGATAAAAGAGAAGGGGAAGTAGGCAATAGTGATAGGAAGGAGGAGATAAAAAGAGGAATAAAAAGTAGGAGGCAAAATAAAAGAAGAGAAAAAGGGAAAAAATAAAAGAAGAGATAAAGGGAAAAAATAAAAGAAGAGATAAAGGGAAAAAATAAAAGAAGAGATAAAGGGAAAAAATAAAAGAAGAGATAAAGGGAAAAAATAAAAGAAGAGATAAAGGGAAAAAATAAAAGAAGAGATAAAGGGAAAAAATAAAAGAAGAGATAAAGGGAAAAAATAAAAGAAGAGATAAAGGGAAAAATAAAAGAAGAGAAAAAGGGAAAAAATAAAAGAAGAGATAAAGGGAAAAAATAAAAGAAGAGATAAAGGGAAAAAATAAAAGAAGAGATAAAGGGAAAAAATAAAAGAAGAGATAAAGGGAAAAAATAAAAGAAGAGATAAAGGGAAAAAATAAAAGAAGAGATAAAGGGGAAAAATAAAAGAAGAGATAAAGGGAAAAAATAAAAGAAAGGTAACATCAAAAACGTTAAGAAAAACACAGAAAACATAAGATGATAAAGAAGATGAACAATAACAAGAACATCACTAAATTGAATAACAACAGAACATAATAATAATAATAATAATAATAATAATAATAATAATAATAATAATAACAACAACAACAACAACAACAATAATAATAATAATAATAATAATAACAACAATGATAATAATAATAATAATAATGATATTAATAATAATAATAATAACTAGCAGGGCCCGTGGAAATTCCACGGTAGTTAAAATCTTTTAAAACACATCAGTAAGAAATTTCTTATAAAAATGAACGTATGGAAGCAAGTAGAACAAACAAAGAATTTTAGTTTAAACTTTTATTGAAGGTCAATGCGATCGTAACTGATGCTGTTGATATTGTCAGTAAGTGCTGGTGATGATTGAGGCGGTGACAGGGACGTCGATCAGCTGCTTGGAGTGAGAATAGTGGTCACTCAGCAGGTTCTTGGGAGTCAGATTGTGAATTAAAAAAAACTGTGTGACATTGTTGACATCGATTTTGTGCAAGTTCTGATGACCCCAAGTTATTTAATATTTCAGGACATTTTGGATTACATGTGTAAGTAATGAATAGGTCACAGAAAACTGCCATTGCATCTTGATAAAGCTGTTGTAGATTCCTAGGACTTCCTGTAAGTGTAGATGGTAGAATAACTGGTACACCAGGATAACCATCTTCATTCCTTGCTAAATGATCCATTAAGCCAGAATATTGAGCAGCTCTTAGTTGACTTTGATGGCTTTTAATGAAGTTAAATAAGCAACTGTCAACTTTTACATATGCGATAGACTTTTCTATTTATTTTTAATTTTATTCAATGAAGATTTGGAAATTCACAAATATTTTTTAAGTCGAATTATTGATATAGATTTCAATTAATGCATCACAACTTCCTGATAATATAAATAGAACACTTTGAATTTTCTGTACAAAAGTTTTTTTTTCCATAAAAACATTGTAATCTGTTATAATATTCAGATTCTTGTGTATTACATGCATAGAAAATGAAGTGTTTCTGTAAATCTTACGAAGTACAGTTAACTTTTGATTTTTCGATAATCAAAATGATGTGAGGTAGGTTATACCTATCAAATTTATTGTCAATGTTATATAGTTAAGTAAGCTGGCTAATTGGCTATAAAGTAAGTTATTCCGAACTTTGATCTAACATTTTAATTAAAAAAAAAAGCTTAACATTTTCTTGTATCTTTTTTTTTATATTAAGAAAAATGTAAGCATCATGCTGAAATAATAAAATGCCATTCTTAATAAGGGGAGAGGGTTTGACTATTCTAAACCTTCACCTAAATAACGATTTAACGAAAAAAATGTTTAAAATGTTCCTGTATCTTTTTTTATAATTTTTGTTAAATAAGAAAAATCAATAAACTTTGATAACACTATTATAAGAATCATGCTGAAAGCCATTCTTAATATGAGGAGGGGGTTAACTATTCTGAAACTTCATCTAACAATGTAAAAAAAATAAGGGAAAATATATGTATGAACAATAAATATTTCTTCAGTTAAATAAAATATACTGTAAATCTTTAAATAAGGAATAAATATTTATTTAAACCATAATTATTGAAACAAAGTATTTTACTGCATGAAAAAACGGTTATGGGGAGAAGGGTTAACTATTTTGAACCTTCACCTAAATAGCGATTTAATGAAAAAAACTTTAATGGTCTTATATCTTTTTTGTATAATTTGTTTTAAAATAAGAAAAAAAAAAGTTAAATATCCAGATACGCTACTACAGAACACTGACCACGCTATTTTTTTTATAGGTAATTAAGGTCGCTGACAACGAATCTGATAGTCAAACTTGGGGCAAATTTACCGTTTGCATGGTATTTACCCCTGAACCCACGAACTACTTTCCACCATTTTGCAGCTTAATAATAATAATAACAATAATATTAATGATAATAATATTAATAATAATCATATTAATAATAATAATAATAATGATAATAATAATATTAATAATAATATTAATAATATTAATAATAATATTAATAATATTAATAATAATAATATTAATAATAATAATATTAATAATAATAATGATATTAATAATAATAATGATAATAATAATAATAATAATAATAATAATAATAATAATAATAATAAGAAGAAGAAGAAGAAGAAGAAGAAGAAGAAGAAAAGTCAAATTTTCACGTGACTTCAAAATAAAGCCCCCGCATATATCAATGACGTGTATTTCCGTTGAGTTTAGCAACTTATTGGGTAAGTAGGTAGAAATTTGAAAAGAAGGCGTACCCCTTATTGTGCCTCTCTGAGTTCTGATTTCCACCATTAACTCTTTTCGAAAAGACAGAATTCTCAATTTCCAAACCACTGCTTTATTGATGACATTAAATTGGAAGTGCTTAATATGGTAGTTCAATAAGAGGATCCAGCAATGAACATTCTATTTAAAATGTTAGGGTCATTATCTAACGGACAGACGGAGCGTCATAAGGAGATACGTAGACGCATCGAGATTTGCTATTACAAACGCTTTTTATTATTATTAGGGAGTCAGCACGTATCAGAACTGAAAAGCAATTCGAAAATAAGTGTTGATGGATGTCAGATGGCCGGGCAGTCAATACCGTAATCTTTGGAAATGGTGGAAATTAAACAATTTTTATTTATTTAAAAGGACTGTTCACCAAGATCTTATTTACTTGAAAACAGTCATATCATAGTCAGCAGGAAAGCAGTCCTGCGATATTGTGTTCCACAGATGAGTGGTTCTGATAAACAAATGATTTGATCATAAAAATCATAGATCAATCGACAATAAGCGGGGTTATTGGCAGTGGGTGTAGTTAGAAAAGTGTTTGCTGTGAATGTTTGACAGGAGACTCTAAATTGAAGTTCACTCGAGCACCTAATAGGAAAATAACACTAAAACAGAGAAAGATATGCACCGTCTTTTCTGTAAGAAAAAAGGTAGTGGGGGGGAAGGACTTAAGCCACTAGATTACGAAGCCGGTTATGTACTTTATAAAGGCAGGAAAGGATGCTCTGAGCAACTAAATTCTTACAGACAGAGAAAAATATCCTAAAATTTAAACTCACATATATAAAACTGTATAACAATTTAAACGCGACCGACACAAACAACTGATGTGTGCAAACAAACATTATAAGCAAATATCGTGTGGATCGAGAATTATAAATCCGTTTGTTATAATATATACAAAATCTCCCTCCCCCTCCATATATCCCTATGTCCTTAGTCACACCAGAGAGGAACTTCCCAGACCCCCACAACCACCTAATGTTCTTGAACTCTAAAACTAAAGCATTACCGAGCGACCAAGCACGCCGCCTCCTACCTTCCCCCTTTTCTCTTTCCTCTTTTCTAGCACCCTCCCCTGACATCATCCATTCCTTCATTCCACCATAAACGAACTTTTCTGTAAAGTCTGAGGAGGCTACATAACAGCCAAAAAACGGTCGCATAGCTGAAACAAAAATGTAACTGAACAGAAAAAAAAACGGTAATAAAAAATAAAACGCATATTTGCTCTACAACAGTATTGAGCAGTTTCTTCAGGTTTTTATTAATTAACATTTCTGCTATATACATATATATATATATACATATATATATATATATATATATATATACATATATATATATATAAGTGAACGTGTCTGTGTGTCTGTCTGTGTGTCTGTGTATCTGTCTGTCCGTGTACATTTCCCTACGCAATAACTCTGTCAATTTTAAGTCTACATGCTCGAAATTTGATATACAGGGTACTGAGATTTGGGAAAATCGATGTGATTGGTTTTCGGACAGATATTTTGCTGTTAAGGGGTCAAAGTTTAACGAGAACTCTAAAAAACTTCTCCGACAATTTTGGGTCTACACACTTGAAATTTTAGATATAGGTTGCTTGGACATGGATCTAACTTAATAACATGATTTGAGCCCAAAACAATACATTTTAAGGGGTCATAATAGGGGTCAAACATAAAAAAAATTAAACTTTTTTGTTTTTGCTCAACATACACCCCCAAACACCCGAGAAACGCCGGGCTGAAATGCTAGTATATATATATATATATATATATATATATATATATATATATATATATATATATATATATATGCATGCATACAAGCATTTACTTGTACATTAACGTCGTCTACTGGTTTACTCTTCATCTGAATTATGTAATTGTGCTACGTTAGTTTTAAAATAAAAACAAGTAATTCTGATTATGAAGTATTTGAAACCTAAGACGTTAGTGAAAGTTACACTTTTTCCTGATTCACGAGATTGGTATATATATATATATATATATATATATATATATATATATATATATATATATATATATATATATATATATATATATATATATATGGCGATTAAGCTACACTGAATATTCGGCGTTTCATCCACTCTAGGACTCCTCAGGCTTATGCACAAATTCTGTGGTTGTTTATCGTTTTTATATGCTCCTCTCTTATTGAGATTTTAGATAGCCAATCAGCTTTCTAGTATCCACCGCGCCCCTTCGTATCAGCCAATGGGCATGCATTTCATCGGACAAAGGATCTCTTTTAAAACTAGGTTAGTGTTTTTTTTAAATTTTTTTATTGTTAGTTTAATATAAATATATATATGTGTGCATACATATATGCACATATATATACATATATATATATACATGCATATATGTGTGATCGTTTATGTATATTCATGTTTATTTAATTTATTTATTTGTTTATTTTCTATTGTTTTTGTTAGTTTTAAAACTATTTTGTATCGCTATCCTAGAGTAAATTTTATTTTGTGAACACAGTTATTTGCTATTTCTCTTCTACAGTTTAATAGATGTTGGGGTTCTTTAAATACAGCATAGCAAATTTTTCATGAAGACATAATCTACATGGGTTGTCTTGATGCCTACACGTGGTAGCTTGTCTTATTATTTTCCATTCGGCTACCGGCGAATGTCCGCTTTCTTTGAGTTCCCAGTATTTATTCGCTGATTGGCTTACTAAAATCTCAATAGGAGAGGAGCATATAAAAACAATAAACAACCACAGAATTCGCGCTTAAGCCTGAGGAGTCCTACAGTGGATAAAACGCCGAATATTCAGTGTAGCTTAATCGCCATATATATTTTATAAATTACTAACTAGCTCTACCTACGTATTGAGCACTTTTGAAGTAAATACTTTAAGTTTACGCATACATCTATACTTTCGTATATTAATTTATGTGAGTAAATTAAGTAGTTATATATATATATATACATATATAATTATGATAAAATAATTATTAATTTAGTGTATCATGCTTCGAAGTTATGAATAAAATAATACAAACATTGCTACATTTTACTCTTTTATGTAAAAATTCCCTATGTATTGAGCACTTTTCTTATATTCTTTCGCATTCTTTTGCAACCCTAATTCATTTTTTCAAATCGTTAAGTAGCTTATGCCAAATGCTTTGTATTTATATGACATTGAGCTCCGTAATTTTCTAGCAGTGATTAGTGCTTGCCATTAACAGTAATTCATAGCTTTTCGTAAAAGAATAGAAATATATTGGCTGCTAATAAATTAATAAATAAAATGGCAGAATTTCGCCCATTTATTTAACCGGAATAACTTTACTAACAACCTAGCTAAAATAAAATCAGTTGCGTTAGTGTCTTAGTGTACTTATTGATCCGTGTTAAAGAAGCGTGGATTTTATTTTCAAGCGCTTTCAGCACTTATCATATTTAGTCGTTTGCGAATTTTTTTCATAATTTGTCATGCACAAAAAAAGTCGGAGGGTTTTTGACTCTCACAATAATATCTATTATTACTACTATCTGCGTAAATCGAAAAGACTTCCTAGCAAAATATACTTTTTTTTAGCTGCGTTATAATTCCATATTTCCTTGGTTCGCTGGCTACTATACATTTTAAAATAAGATACCGGATGCTCATTCTTACTGAAATAAAAAAGAATAACATTTACCCAACAGTATTGGCTTTTGGCCATTTTAACACATGTACTCTTTAACGAGCTAATGCATCCTCGTTTGGCCCAATAAGGAATTACTATAATTTCATTTACCAAGCACATAATTGATCTCTGCTCATTATTAACATATTCATTTTTTCTTGGCTTATTTATTCTCGCATACGAGAAAAAAAGGATTAATAGAATTATATTTGCCTATTACTAATGACTTGTTCTTTACCAAATGGGAACGTTTATTTTTTTTTAATGCATGATATTAAAAACAAACTTATTGTGTTATTACGCTTAGTGATTCTATTATTAATAGTTTTTCTCGGATGGTAAAATAGAAGATCAACACATTTAGTATTATCAAATAGAATGCAAGGTTCTTTATAATCTGGTACCAATCCCTTCGCCGTTGTAGAACACATAAAAAAGACTAGTATTAATGTTTCTTGCGCACTGTTATCCTCATCTTCATAGCTGTTGTTTCACCACGTGTCGACCAACTTATCCTTTGGCCTTCTTCAGGTGGTTAACCTTCGGGGACCTATTACTTCTATTAGATAGTGGATAGAAGTATTAGGTCTATATGGTTCCAGGTGATCATTGTCTGAAGATAACGGTTTCAATCCTACCGAAAGCAGGCCAGATGATTGGTTGGCCAAGCTTGGCAAGACAACAACAACTTTGGAAGGCAGTAATTACTTGGAATACAGTGACAAGACTCGGCATTCCTATCCCGTCGTAGTAAATCACCTGAAGAAGGACATAGGAAAAGTTGACCCAAACGCGGTGAAACTACAACTATGAAGATGATGATAGCAGTCGGAAAAAATACTTAAATTATAAAGCTTCATCTTAAAGGATTTCTACCATAAAATAATAATATATAGCAAAACGGGTTAGTTTTTAAAAGAAGGTTAAAAACATACATATTTGTCATATCAACAAATATTAAAAACAAAAATTCCTAAACGATAGCAAGAACAAAATTCATGTGATTGTCTTTTATAAAAAAAAGTAGTTGACGTTAAACATTTTCGCAAGATGACCGACGGACAATGTTCAATGCTACGTATAATATGACCATGGCTTACAAATGACTACTTCAACAGATAATTTGTTTGTGTTTTTTTTTAAATTGTATTTTCACCCCAAACAAGGCACAATATCACTTTGATATAGGGGCTACTATCTGGGGCAATTGCAGGGAGAGTATGTAGGGATTTCTTTTTAGTTTTAAAAGATAACTTTCCTTATTTTATTCATGGTTTAATAGTTAATGGAAAAATAATTGGATCACTCTACCGCTCTAGTAAGTATTCATTACGGATCCAATCATCTATCTTTATAGGAGTCAGGTACGCCCTAAAATGGAGTATTGTTGCCACGTCTTCGAAGGTGCTAGTCGGTGAAACATATCCAGCCTTGATAGAAATCAATACCGGCTTCGAAACTTAGCAGGTGATGCTGCTTTCTTTTCCCTGCAACCTTCTTCCCACAGAAGAGACGTTGCGAGCCAGTCTCTGCTTTATTATTATTTTCATAGCAAGTGCCTGACTGAACTGCAATCTATGGTTACCATTTGCAAAACTTTCACAAAAACCACTCGACTAGCTACAACCACTATAAACTATTCTCTCACTTTCTCTGCTTACATCTAACCGGAGATTCCATGTCCCAGAACTACCTGCCCGTGAAATATTGTTCCGCTAGCTTGCTTCACAGTTGAATAAAACGTGGTAGCCTTCAAATCTAATATAATTCCACCCAATTTACACGATTAACGATTACTAAACTACTACCTTTCATTCATTAACTCTTATTCTCGGGTGGCCTTCGAGCCTTGATAAGTGGCGACTCCTAAGTAAAAAAAAAAAAATACAAATATTTATGAGCAATAAAGAAAACATATTTTTAATCGTCAAGTTTTATTGTCAGTTTAGTAATTTTTATTGTTTTCTTTAAAAAACCCCATTGATTTTAAAAATAATTGTAATATTAAGTATTCGCTGATGAAGAGAGGGAGCAATAGGAAGAGAGATCAAAACATTTATAATAAAATTAATATTGTTTAACATTTCGGCGACGAACAAACTCAAGCGTAATTTTAAATTTATTCGTATACTTCACGATTAGAAATTTACTGATGCTGATTGGTTGATGCCTGCGGACGTATCATTAAAAGAAATGTCGAAGATTGTCAGAACACGATTTTTTTTCTTTGCAATATCGGTGCACAGTGTTAATAGCTTTCAAGGAGACGGTCTGGCACGTGCGGAGTTAGGTTGGGTTTGCTATATGATTCGATGTGATGCGAAACACGAAAACGGCAATGAGGTCAGTGCATTACTGAAGGTTTCCCTTGTTCTATTTATAAGAATATGCGAGGGGCGTGCAATAAGTAATACCCTGATCCACTTCCAATAGCAGTAGAGCAACGAAACTTGACACAGTTATTAGTATTTCTCTACATAGGAACCACCCAGAGTTCTCCTCTCGTTTGATGCAGCTCTGGAGACCGTTTTTGTAGAACACCCAAGGTTGGTCCTCCAACCACGACGTGACTTCAGAAATCAAGGCTGCATCATCTGGGAAACACTTTCCTTTCAAAAACAACTTCATGGCTGGGAAGAGGTGAAAGTCAGAGGGTGCAAGGTTATGAGAGTAGGGAGGATGGGGATGATTTGATAACCATACGCCCGTGCTTCTGATCTGGCGACATGCGAGTTGTGGACCGGAGCGTTGTCCTGCAGGAGGAGGGTACCTTTTCTGATCTTTCCCCGCCTCTTGATTTTGATAGCTTCCCTTAATTTCCTCAAAAGTGAAGCATAATAAGCTCCTGTAATTGTGGTACCCTTTGCCAGGAAATCTGTCATCACTACTCTGTCCTGGTCTCAGAAGACTGTGAGCATGACCTTGCCAGCGGAGGGCTGCAACCTTGCCTTCTTTGGAGGTGGTGAATCCAAGTGCTTCCACTGCATTGACTGGGCTTTGGTCTCTGGATCATAGTGATGGACCCAGGTTTCATTCTGTATAATCAGTCTTTTGAAAACTTTGACTCATCTTCTTGGCACATCTTCAAATTCATCCTCGAGGAATCGACGCGTTCTCGCTTCTGAAATGGTGTTAGCAACCTGGGAATCCATCTAGCAGACACCTTATGCATATGCAAATGGTCATGAATTATAGTTTCCACAGACCCTGTGCTAATCTTGACATCTTGGGCTATTTGGCGAATAGTAATGCGCCGATCTTCCAAAATGACAGCCTCAACTTGACGGACAGATGCCTCATCAATGGCAGAAGGGGAGGACTAGGTCTGGGAGCTGTTTCCACCGACTTCCGGCCATGTTTGAATTCACGATGCCAGCGTTTTACAAGGTCATATGATAGGGCATAATCACCATAAGTTTCTTTCATTTCATCAAAAGTCTCCTGTGGTATGCGTCCTTTAAAATACAAAAAAAAAAAAACGGATCACTGCTCGACATTCAACAGGCTCAATTTTACACCTGACTCAGTTCAAACACCTTTAAAACAGAACCCACAATTAGTTCAGAGCTGTCATTTACCACATAACCCGTAGAGATATAAATCATTGCACATACAAAATTTCAGTCGGATCAGACAACTGAAAGTGGGTCAGGGCCGTTACTTATTGCACGCCCCTCGTATTTTACTGTTATCTGTTCGCTTAAAAGATAAAAGCGATGATGAAGACTAAGATAGAGGGAGTAACGGCATTTTTAATAATAGTTTTATTATCTTCTCGCTGAGTAGAAGAATGAGAATATATTTAACTTAATTATTATGAAACATAGTTAATGGAGAAAAGAAAAAAACAGCGTGAGACATTATTTCGTCGAAATAAGAGATTACATACAATTTGTCTATTTTTTCTAGTTTTATTTTTGGCATAATTTTTTGTCACGTTTAATCGGCTTACACAAATGCAATTAAGTTTCAGCGACCTTATGTTTTAACAACATATTTCCCGGCTAAAATTAATTGCATTTGCTTAAGCAGGTTTGAATGTTTATATTCTATTCACACACACACACACACACACACACACACACACACACACACACACACACACACACACACACACACACACACACACACACGTGCGCGCACACACGCACGCACACACACACATATATATATATATATATATACATATATATGTATATATTTATGACATTTTTCAATGATTCATAATTATTAAATACTACTAAGGAGATCCCTAGATTTTTCTGACGATTACTACTGTATTTTTTACTGTGATTATTATCCCATATTACTTTGAGCTGTTACTGTCCCTTCTCCAAATTCGCCCCTGAATATTGTCAGAAGAAGCTGTGTGTGTGTGTGTGTGTGTTTGTTAAGCCATCATAGTATATATACCGATAAGTTATATATACATATAGAGTTTAACAGCCCATAGAAAAATTAATTTTGCAGAAGTTACACACTAATATGACCTTCCCCGTTAATACAATATTTTTATTCATTACATATATGTAAAATATACAGTAGGCTCTATCTTTACTTTAGATTAAACAAACTTGCCTTGCAATGCAATAATCTCTCGAATTTTGTAGTAATTAGAAGCCGACATATTTTCCCCTTCTATTGCAATTGGTTCGTCTTTTTCAGACTTCCGGTAGTTCCGGTTTAAGTTGTTAGCTTGGCAGCAAGTGTTTAATAATTCAACTTATTATTTTCTATTGATTAGTTTTCCAAACTGTTTTTTCTATGCGTTGATCAAACCTTACTTGTGCAAATTATAATTAAGGAACCGTCATATACTTATATGCCAACACCGGGTGATGAAATAGTTGTACGCATGGTGTTACCAATAAAAGACAAACATTTTGAGAATGAGTAAGTATTTGTGTGTCTATTTCTTTTAAGGTAGCATCTTTACTTATTCATAGAGAGTGAGAGAGAAAAAAAAAGGAGAGAGAAAGAGAGAGAGAGAAAAAAAAGGAGATAGAGAGCGAGAGAGAGAGAGAGAGAGAGACAGAGAGAGCGAGCGAGAGGCATTTGATTATATCGTTTGCGGACACCGATTCTTTGCGCCAGAGGATGGAACTGCTGACTATCCACTAGATGGTTGTAGTTTTTATCCCATATCCGGTTCGAGATGAGTACTAATCTAGCTGCACTACAGAGCAATGATACAGAGAAACAACTATATGTATCGTGTATGCCTGTGTGTGTTTATGTGTGTATGTGTATGTGTGTGTGTATGCGTGTGTATGTAGTTGTGTGTGTCATTTGAAATACAAACGTGGGCACCTTTCTAAAAAGTACTATAACTAGTATTTACCAATGTATAATTCATTATTGCAATTATTTGTCGTTCACTTTTGAATGTTGGCTTTTTAACAGAGTGAAGATTGTGATGGACGAACTAGATGCCGTGGTTTATTGTTATATTGGATCCGATCTACTCTGTTCATTTACGTCGGTAAGATATTGATTTGTAATTATTTTATATTTTAAAGTATTGAAAATATACATAGCAAACGTAATTAGTCTATCAAAATATAGATCTGTAAAAAAGTGTGTGAGATTTAATTCAGCGCATTAATAGTATAAAGAAAAATACTTTAAAGTTCCATGTATGCGTGTTACTTCCGCACTAACAATGTGCATATGTACCTATAATGATATATGAAGTGATTAAGCTCTTTCTTATATTTAATGTTTTATCTTCTAAACTTCCGGTTCACCTTGTGTTTTGTCCAATAGATTTGGATCTTTTATTGCTTCTTTATCTAACCAATCAAAAACTAAGAAGGGTTGTAATTGCACGACACAGAAAATTTTGTAGAATGTTTATGAGAGAAGTGCGTATCATAACACATATTACTACTACTACTACTACTACTACTAATAATAATAATAATAATAACATTACTACTACTATTAAGAAATATGCTCAAATGTTGACGTTAACTCGCGTAACACGAACCCTAAACAACAGCACTTAGGTTCAAATAAAATAATATTGTGAAAGAAAAAGCTAAAACCGAGAAAACGAATAGCACAACGGAAATGAAACTACCATACTACATATATGTGAAAGTACGATAAAATGACGTCTCTCCACAGGAATACAACGAACTGGCATAAAAAGACGGATAGCGATACAAAAAATAGTTGTGAAAATGAAAAAAACGGATGAGTAAAAAAAGACTTTTGAAGGTCAGAAATAAATCTTAGAATCCTGAAGAAACTCCTCATCAATCATCCCGGAAAACATCGTCTTTCGTTGCCTTTAAGTTATCGCAGATGACGGGTTGCGTGAAAACCCTTAATGCGTAAATAATGATGTTACAAATGCAAAATGAAAAGTACAAATAGTAGCGAAACCGGAAACAAAAACGATGAAAAAAAAAGAAAGATAGAAAAAAATATCTACATTGGAAATTTATAAGACTTTATAAGTAGAGATCAAGTAGATTGAAAAATTAAGTAAATACAGCTGTCTTCAAGTGCAACATAAACAAGTTCCTGATAAACCGCCCCCTTAAGTAAGACACTTTATCAGATCTCCATCACTAGCGATTACTACGACATTGATTACTGTACACGAAATAACCCTTATCCCCAAGTGGCCTCCGGGCCTTGATAGGTGGAGACTTACTTGTATAAAAAAGGGGTTTCCAAAAGACTTGGGTATATTTTGACATTGAATATCTCGAGAACTAATAAGGATATTGGATCTGAAAAAAATGAAGACATCAATAGCCTCACAATAAACGTAATGCAGTTAGCTTTACGATAACACCATTTCCATCTTACTACAGTCCATAGTTAAGCAGATACTGAGGACTTTTGGGACACCCTATATATAGATCTCACATAACTTAAAGAAGTATTGAGCTTGAAGAAGATTATTTTAATACCAATCATTATAGGAGCGCCAGGAAAAGTACAGAATAACATGCAATAAAATTAAGAAACAATGTTATTAAATGAAAGATCAACTCCATGCAGCGCATGGCATAGATATAAAAATACGACAAGCAAAAGATATGAGTGTACCAATCAAATGACATGACCGGCGATAAACAACCAACACTAAGTAGAAATAACAAGAATATAACAAAATATATATAATGAAAATGACACGCATCTCCAAAAATTGAAACTGCGATAAATCTCACCGAATATTCCCTGTTAAAGAACCATACACATAATACATTATGGTATCAACAGAATTACGACAAAAATGAGTTATAAAGATTTTAGAAGGATAGAAAGACCGGGAATGGAGAGTAACAGCAATATTTCTATGGAATGCTATTGGAAGTAGTGGCATTCTATAGAGACTTATTGTCACTTAGGTTGAAGGGAATTCCATTATACGGGCGACATCACGAGAAAATAAACGAGGAAGAGCAGCAAGTGAGTTGCAGTAGTGATGGAAATAAAACTAGATTACTCTGAATTTAGAAATATACTTGCAGGAGATTACTGGAAACAATAATCATATAAAAGTCACCATCTATACATATTAACTCGAAACTATGTCTGATACAATATGTGCAGACTATGCTATTAGACATAAACACGTGTGATATTTATGGAACCAATCTCATACTTTTGCAGACTATGGAGAGAGCAATACGCGAGGTGAAAATATACACACACTACAAGAAAGTAGAAAGAGATGTTAACGACTTTATGTCACAACTGAAAACGGGTTCATATGTAAAATTTTCCAGTGAAAACAATGGAATTAATAGAGAAGCGTTAAGTGCCTCTAAATAAGTCATGTCTATATAATAAACAATGAAATATGTTTAACGTGGTCCCCAGATGTAATGTACCCATGAGTGCAGAATCCCTTAAAACTTTATATATTTTGATTCCCAGCAAACATTTTTTTTATTTTTTATTTTTTTAAAATTCAATTTTCACCCCAAACAAGGCACAGTGCCACTTTGAAGCAGGGGGCTACTATTAGAGACTTAATTAGCGGGGTCATTATGAAGGGAGAAGAGTAGAAAGATGTTTGTTAACATTACACTTGAACTTCTGCATATCATTGCAGTTGGGAAACAGAATCCCGGAAGGGAGTTCCAAAGACCCGCAGTTCTGGGGAAGAAACTATTGGAGTAAAAGGCTTTCTTGCACGCACACACATACCTATATATATATATATATATATATATATATATATATATATATATATATATATATATATATATATATACTAGACTACCCGTGACCCGTTGGGTCAGTATGTTAGATTAGCTATGGAATTAACGTATGAGCGTGACACTTCTGACGTAACGAAAATAGTTTTTTGTGACATAACAGAAACATTTCATGAAAGTATATTAAAATGAAAAAAGAATATAGATAGATTTCTATGAGTCTTTCTGTTTATAATTGTTTATTTTTGAAAAAAAAAACTTACAGCCATTGAATTATAAGTGGTTTGCCATACTTATAGGTAAATGTGCACTGAACAGATACCGTAATATTTCAAGTTAAATTCAAATTTTGAGATATCTTTTTTTAAATGAAATTGTTAGTTGAAAGTACAGAATAGTTAAAAACACTCTCCCCATGTTAAGAATGGCTTTTTAAATAGAAAATGAAAATAAAATATAACCTTTAAAATTTATTTTAAACAAACATTCATGACCCATTGGGTCAAATATTTAATTTGTGTTAATAATAAGGTCAATAAAACTAATTAAGACAATGTGGAAATGAACGATGTACAAAAAAAAGCAGAAAGTATTAACAATTGTTTATTTGGATAATTTAAACACGAAAAAAACAAAAACAATTGGGACGCTGAAAATGTACACAGTAAAATAATACGTTTTATTGTGTTGATTATTTATTTGTAAAAAAACAACATTCTTGGGGTATTTATTTTTGTTGGTAGTGTAGAAGAAAATGTATGAATGTTTTTTAAGAAAGGTGTATTAAAAATGGAGAATAAATTTAAAAAAAAAGGAAGAACGTTGGTAAATCGCCGTATAAAATGCTCTTATGGTTGTCAACGGGTCAAAGTTGATTTATTTGTAAGAGAATTGCCACAGTATGGTTGGAATAAATAATAGTTGCAAAACATCCCCACCCTTCCCATGTTAAATAATAATTTCTAAATAATAACGCTAATATTTCAGTCTGCAGGTCAAATTCTGCAAAAGTAGCAATTTGTGTTTATTTGTTTACGCTGTTATGGGTTTATGTTTATGGAACCATGCGCAACCGGAAGTCGTAAACCGGATGTGTGGTTACAACACTCATTACAAGGTTATTTGAGCTTTATAATTATATAGATAGATTGGACCCCCGATTTATCGGAGAGGGACCTATGTTTTCAGTGGCTTCCGTGCGTTCGTGTGTCCGTTATTCCGGATAATTGCCAGATAAACGTCAATTAGTTTTTCCTGAAATTTTTCCAGAAATTGTTTTTTATTAAATAGATGTGCACAGTAAAAAAAAAAAATCCGTTGCGTTCCCATGAGCTCAAAAAAGGTCAAAAGTGTCCCGAAATGGCAAAAATTGACACGTTTTGCCCAATAACTTTTGATCCATCCTTTACATTTTTCTGAAACTTGCCCAAAATGTGGAGCCCCTGTTCTTAATATAAATACAGCATGAGTAATCCTGGAAAAATTCTGGCTCGCGTCACCGGGAACTTTTAGTGCTAAAACGCCTTCTTTTGTGGCTCTTTATAAATATTTCTCAACAAAAACTAGATATGCCTTACTATATAGTGTTTTTTCACGGTTATCAACTCAAATATACATGTGTTAAGGCCTGAAACTGCACCGTTATTCATTTATACTTGGATTCGACATCGCCAGGGGCTAAATAGGTCAAAATGCCTCAAAATGGCCAAAAACTACATTTTCCCCTATAGCGTTTGATCCATCCATTAGATTTTACTGAAACTTTGGCAAAATGTGGAGGTCATTGTTCTTCATATAAATTCAGAATGAGTGACCCTGGAAAAATTCTGGTTTGCATCCAATTGGGAATTTTAGGGCTAAAACAAACATGCTTTTTGGAGTTTTTTTTATATTATTCAAAAACTTGATATATATGTCTATAATGGTTCTCCATTTGTTTAAAGAAAAAAATATCAAATCATTGTTCAAAACATATTATACAATCTATTGATTTTGGTTGTTTTCCTTTTGAAACTGATTTTTTATTAATAATTATGAATCATTTTACTCAATATATATATATATATATATATATATATATATATATATATATATATATATGTGTGTGTGTGCGCGCGCGTATATATGCATGCATTTGTATATGTATATATATGATGAGTTGTGATACAACGAAACAGGACTGTATGTCGATGACTACAAATATATTTTATGTATATATATACACAGACACACACACACACATATATATATATATTTATGTACACACACACACATACACACACACATATATATGTCTTCAAATGTATGGGTACTAGTAATGCACTGTTATTAATCGCAACCTCTAATGAAAAGAGCTTATCTATGAAAATCTATGTGTTAATGTTTTTTTTAAATTATTTTGAAGTTTTATTAAATTTTTTGTTTCTTATAGTTTCCTGAATGAATTTATATAGTATATTGAGATTTAAAAAATATGCTTCAATTTTAAGAAAATATTGATCCTATATTTTTAATTTCTTATGTATACTAGCAGGCCGATCGGCATAGCCCGGTTATCATATACGCTTAAATATGATACTTTAATGTATACAGATTTCGTATTTAGGTGTGTAGAGTCAATTTCTTATTCATTATTATTGTATTGTACCTATTTTATATTAGTGGCCCACAGCATGGTCCGGTAGTAAAAGACACTGAAATATATTTTAATTCATGCTTATTTTGTATTTATTATTAATAGAGCAAATCCTCTATTTGTAACATTGTGTCTTTTGTGATTATGTCTCATTATTATTACGTCTCTATGTATGTGATCGGGATACATCTAGTGTTTGTACATATACATTTATGAATCAAGTTCGTTATACTTTTTCTCGTTATCTTTGGGATGTGATTCTTCCCGTCACTGGTCGATGCTACAATGAATATCTCAGACAAAAACATAACGTAAATATTCTGGCATAGATCACTTTATTTCGTCTATGAGTGAACGGAGTCCATCGAATTGATGACTCAAGCTTTCTTGCGTTTCTTTCTTCGGCTTATTTTTGAGTCTAACTCGACACGTCTATTTCGGCCGAGATCAGAAGTCACACTCATTTGCATGCGAACAAAAAGATATCCTTCTTTTTTACTTTCATGCTCTCTTTTTTCGTTTATTTTCATTTTTTTCTTTCACACGAACTAAATGACATTTCAGGTGTTACCGCTGACCCTAGCTAAAGCGTTTCACATACATCACACTTTAACCCTTTAAACTCTTTTTGCACTAACCAACCTGCACAACAAACTCACAATTTTCAACATGCCGGCGTGACCTAGGATATGTTATATATCATATTGATTATTATATTATTTCTAATATTTAGCAATGGTTACCAAAGTTAAAAACAAATACTTAAGTGCTAGAAGTTAAAATCGAAACCAGAACATTTATCGCTAAAGCCTTAGTCGATACGTTTTAAGCTATCGTCAGATAGATGAGAAATCGGTAAAATTTTGCTGATTTTAAAGTATAAATGTAGAATTGCACATGCGTAGAAGAGTATTTTACGTCGACTAACGTCAACCAAGTTTTTAATTTCAATGTTGACCTCTTAGCACTCTAAAAATAAAATTGTATTCGTTTCACAGGGCCGAATGCATTATATATCAAGTTTCAAGTCTGTATACCCCAAATTATAGAGGTGTTTCGTAGATGCATTTTTTTCTGACAGACAGACAACGTAACTTATATATATATATATAAATATATATATATATATATATATATATATATATATATATATATATAATTATTTTCCACAGCCGAACAAACCTCGCAGCCCATAAGAGCCAAGAAAGCCAACAAACCGGCTTGCTTGGCTCTTGTGGGCTCCGACGTTGGTTCGGCTGTGGAAAATAATTATATATATTCTCTCACACTTTCTGAACAATATATATATATATATATATATATATATATATGCATATATATATATAATATTGCTATTCATTTGTGAACGTGAAATCAAATAAAAAATAAACAAACCTATATATAATATATGTATATATTTCAGTAATATTATATACATTTTAATTAATATTATCAACAATATACATGTGTGATAACCTATATTTTCAGATAGTTTTCACGGTGATAATCTACTTTTGGTTGGTTTTAAATATGTTAAGCTACTCAATTATTTTTTACTCACTTATGTATTATGCCTGTACATTTTTACTCACTTATGTATCATGCCTGTACAGTCAATAATAAATATAGATCCTCAGGCAATAGGTGATTCCATCCTACTCAAAGTAGAGTAATAACTGGACGGATACTATGAGACACTCAACAGACACTACATTTGTATTATTTTGATTCTTCGGGCTATTTTTACTTTCTTGTTTCGGTCGTTGTAACCTCCCATATTCTCCAAGTGTATCTTGTTAAGTTCGAGAATCAATCTTCCATTAATCATGACTGGGTAGGGGCCCATACGTTGTCGTATGAGTTTCATCCACTCTGAAGATTGAACTTTCAACCTCTAGAAGAGTGCATCTTATACCTTAATTTTATCAAGTATTTTATTCACTACGCCATGGGTCATTGTGTAAGGCAGAGATATTTCCAAGTTCGACAAGATACATTTAAGGAAGGCGGGAGATTACATCAACCGAAACGTTGTTCGAATTACACTCAAGATGAGAACAGTAGTCTGAACAAATTCAAATAATATGAATTATGAATCCTCATCGCAAAAATCTAGAAACAGAGATACTATGTTATTTATAATCAAAATGATTCAGGCAATTATGTATGTTGAGTTATCTGTTGTTAGATTTAGGAACGTGACACCTAAATGTTAATTTATGAGTCCGCATCCGGTATCACAAAAACTATCATCATTGCAAACATTAATTAATGAGAAACGAATTACCTCACTTTTCTTCGCTCTTTGTCAGTTAAAAATCATTAATACATCTACACCACAAAAATTTTCAAAAGAAAAAGCTACTGTCTGTTTATGGTTTCAAACTTGCTAATTTATATTATAAATAAAAAAAGTCAGGGTTTTTATTATATACATTTTTTTTAATTTGTAAAAAAATGTGCAGTGAATTGACATCTGTTCCTTATAATTTATATTAAATATTATTCAGAAAAACAAAACAAAACAATGTGTTGTGTGTTGATTTTTTATTGAGAAAATGTAAATTTTTTAAATTAATTCCTTTTAGCTTTAAAAGATTAAAGAAGAATTTGCTTAAACATTATTTAAAATTCGTCGTAATTTCTTTTCTTTTTTTCATTTTATTTAAATTGTGTTTTAATAATTTTCAACTACCTTGGAATTTCAACGGTTTCCGCTAGTTATGTATAAGTTTCCTTCTACTAATGCTGATTTTCAAAGTATGTATTACTTACTGTTTATTTTTATTAGTAAAAGAGTTTATTCATGGAATATTGGACAATGATATATATATATATATATGTATATATATATATCTTATAATATGAAGCTGAATGTGTGTGTGTGTGTGCGTGTGTGCGTGTGTCTGGTCACGAATAGGCTCCTATATGGTTGACTATTAAAAAAAAAAACTGATTATGATAGAAGATGTATCGAGACACAGGAATGGGTATGTTTTATCTGGCAGAACGGTGGTTCATTAAAATTATGGGGTCTGCGTTCGCGCCTGGTCCACAAAGTATGGAAATAAAAAAATAAAAAAAAAGAAGACGTTTACAATGTTTTTGGTATGGATGTACATAAGAATACTTTGATAAGTATGCTTTAACTTAAATAGGGATGGTATAATAAAATTGTGGGGTCTGCGTTCGCGCCTGGCCTCCATAGAATGGGAACAGGCACACACTTTAATAAAGACTTTTCATATCTATCTACGTAAGTATACTTTGATAATTATGTTTCAGTTTGAAGAAATATGGTATAATAAAATTACAGGGGGTTCGTTCGCACCTGACCTCAATAGAATAGAAATTTGTCACAAAGTTTAACAAGGTTTTTTAATATAGATCCACAGAATATTGTGATAAGTGTTTCAGTGTGAACAGGTATGGTATAATAAATGATGGGGTTTATCTATTTTATTTTTACTTTCATCATATTTTTTTTTGATTTGATATCCTCCAAATTCAACCCAAATTTACAACCCTTCCTTTTCATAACCTATCATACTTTCATAAATCAGAGTCCATTTTCTGTAGGCTGTTTTTGAACCCAGTCAACGACGGGTACTTTTGCTAGTATATATATATATATATATATATATATATATATATATATATATATATATAATTTATCGGTCCCATAACTTAAGTTATATACCGCCAATTTTTAAATAGTTTTCTTCATATGATTATTTTGTGTTGCGTTGAAATATTCTGCGGTCTGACCTCTAGGAATTAGTAGCGAGTCCAAGGGTGTCTCATGACTACATACTTGTCACGTGACGGGTATCTCATTGAGATTTTAATATATTTTATCATATTCAATTAGAATTAAGGTGAAACCAAGTAATTGCTAATTATTTATATTCTAGTAATATTAAACATTACAGTATTAAACAGTATTGAGTATTTAATAGAAACTTCCATTAATTATAATACTTTCTACCTGTGGAAATTCCATATAGTTAATATATTACAAAATTATCGTAGATACGCGAGAAGGTAGATTAATGCAAACGATGTATTTCTATAGACTGAACGTCTGCTTATAATCATATAAAAACTTTGGTGCAAACTACTTTGATTTTGTCTTTTGTATGTCGATGTGGCTGCAGTTTGCTTTTTTATTTGTAAATTTAGCTGGAAAAACACAAGTAACATTTATCACAAATTGTACTGATTGGGAAAGTATTCGAATTTGAAAAGGAACGTTTTTTTATTATTATTTAAGAAGCTAATTCGTTACTACAACTTTTGAAATAAATAAAAGAGTAGGAAAAAAGGTTATTAACAAACTGATTAATTTTAATGGATGATACAATAGGTAGTCGCTGTTATTGTAGTGGCCGACGGAACGCAACAGGTTTTTTGACTCAATGGCAAACAACGAACATTAAAAGAAAATTAAAAAAAAAACACAAAAAAAACGTACATTTACATTTAGGAGAGCCGCTACTCTTCTTCTTCTTCTTCTTCTTCTTCTTCTTCTTCTTATTCAAACTAGAACGAGTTTTTAATCTAAACGTTTAACGATGAAAATACGATTTCCAAACTTAACGGGAAAACGAAAATAATATTACCGACTTAAGATTAACAAAGCGATAAAGATGTTATTTCGAACATAAGCGTGACTAATAGGCAAAAAGCTATTTCGAACTTAAACTAGACAGACAAACGAATGGAGAAATGCTCTGATGTAGATGAGCAACCGAATCTAAAAATGCTATTTCAAACCCGGTGCATATAGAGCTCATTTCATAAAAAAGATAGCTTACCAAAATATTCTTTGATTTACTTCAGAACTGAACATTTATTTTAATAGCCTTTATTTGAATTGTAGCATTTGTTTTACTCACGTCATTGTGAAATGAACAAATGAACAAATTAACAATAGATTGAAATTTTAATAGTTCGTTAAAATCAAATGACTTGCAAGATGTAAGATATGAAAATAAACAAATTAGGAATATAAATTAGAGAGTATGAACCGACATATTTTATAAATAAGAATAAGATAGCAATATAAAATCCTTTTTAGAGTATGACAACGATGATTCAAATATTTCCTTTGTATTTTTTATACATTTTCTCAAGAGAAATTACAGTAATCGTTGTCAAAGAGTAAGTTAAGGACTCCAGTTAAGAACGAGTTGAAAGATTCAGTACATTATATATATATATATATATATATATATATATATATATATATATATATATATATATATATATATATATATATAGAGAGAGAGAGAGAGAGAGAGATATGAGGGAGTTAAAATTATACAGATTATGATTTACAAACAGGTATTGTTTATAAAACAAGTAATGCAAAATAGAATGAATTATCTCCTTATTCCATGGAGGTTTTGACTTTTTTTTTTATTTCATAAGAATATATATATATATATATATATATATATATATATATATATATATATATATATATATATATATATATGTACGATTGTTAACAGTTAAGTTTTCATTCAATTTACAATGCTATTTCACACTAATGTAATATCTTTTATTGCTCATCTCAATGGGGTAGGTAGTATAGTATATGCTCTATCGTATGATACTGTTTTCCTCGGCATTACGGCTTTTCCTTTTTGAGGAGGTATTTTAGTATTATCTATTGTCACGACTTTGTTCTCCATGGCATTACCTTTTTTGTGTAGTGTGTATTCGTTCTGTTGTTTATGAGAAGATTTTTCTATTTTTTGTCATGGGAATCTGTCCAGACAAAATGTGAAGCCACTTAATGTAAAGAACTAACAAAATACGAAGATGATTATCGCAAAGACAAAAGATAGTTATTGACAAAGGTAAAAGGACAACCATAATTAGAGCGAGAGTTCTACAAGCTTGCAGTTCTCGGAAAAGAACTACTGGAATGAGAAGCTTTGTTGCAATGACGTATCATAACATCGAATAGATGAAGACCATTAGACTAACAAGTCAACCGAGCTGGGACAAAAGAAGCCGCGGAAAATTTGAAGGACGCATGCTGTAATAGTATTAATCGAAAGGATTGAAACTAAGAATACCATTTCTGTGAGAGAGTGGGAGAGAGAGATAGAGAGAGAGAGAGAGAAGGAGAGAGACAGAGAGTGATTTCAGAAAAGCAAAAAGAATGAAGCCGATCAAATTATAGATACGTTTCTACACTTTATCAATAGCCCTCCAATCGTAAATCATTGTTGGGGGCCCTTGCTGTATATGTTTGTTCGTAATATATACTAGTTTTCTTGCGTGTTGTCGCATATTTTTGCTGATAAGAAATAACGTCAGGAGATATTTAAACAGGTAGACAAAAGTTTTTATGAATTAATTAGCTTTTAATATATAAAGACAAACTGAATTAGCTTTTAACATATAAAGACAAATTGAATTAGCTTTTAATAGATAAAGACAAAATGAATTAGCTTTTAACATATAAAGACAAATTAATTAGCTTTTAATAGATAAAGACAAATTAATTAGCTTTTAATATATAAAGACAAATTGAATTAGCTTTTAATATATAAAGACAAATTGAATTAGCTTTTAATATATAAAGACAAATTAATTAGCTTAGCTTTTAATATATAAAGACAAAATGAATTAGCTTTTAACATATAAAGACAAATTGAATTAGCTTTTAATATATAAAGACAAATTAATAAGCTTTTAATATATAAAGACAAATTGAATTAGCTTTTAATATATAAAGACAAATTGCGCAAATCATTTAGATGTTTCTATTCATGCATAAAGACGTTAAAAAATTGGCCAGGTTTTCAAATTTCGAAAGGAGTTTAAGAAGATTGCTGCATTTATTAATTTTAAATGATAATGTAATTGCTTGTATCAAACTTGAAGCGCGAAATAAAATGTTGTCAGAGATAGACGATACAAACGCGTTTAACAAGTTGATACAGTTCCACAGCTGATACTACAAGTAGCCGCTGAATGGCATCGCAGCATCCGATTGAATGCAACAGGTTCGGAAAGTTGCCGCTCAAAGTGCGTGCAAATGAAAATTGAAAAAACTCGTGTCAACGATAGATGCGCGCAGATTCAACAAATTGAAGCTCGAATAACGATCCTTCAGATGCGTCCATCAAATGTATACGTTGAATTATAAATGTACGGACAGAACCTTTTCTAGAGATTTAGAGAACAGATTAAAATTGATATTTCAGATTTAACCGAGCGATAAGAATCGCCATGCGGACAAAGCTTTTTGATAGTAATGTATGGGCGAATAATAATAATAATAATAATAATAATAATAATAACAGCTGACAAAACTCAAGCTTAAGCTTGACAAGCGACACACTGAGCCGACGAATATAAAGAACTCCTTATAGAAATGTATGGACAAATGAAGAAATGTTATTTTAAAAAAGCTTAACAAACTAAGGTACCGACTAATGAGTTAATAAAAAGCCGATAGAGATAGAAATGCGCGGATGAACACTATGCGAAATTATATGCTTTGCAATATATATATATATATATATATGCATATATATATCTATATATATATACATATAAAACAAAGGTTCACTGTCTACTCTCTTATATATATATATATATATATATATATATATATATATATATATATATATATATATATAATGAAATTAGACAGTGAACCTTTGTTTTCCTTTCTCCACTTTCATAACTCAAGTTTCCTTTATTTTTTATTACTTTACTCTTTGCATTCCATGAACGATGTTTGTTGCAAAAATGGAGGAATTGCCGTATTCTGAGTCGGACTCTATTACTAAATCTTGGATAGATTTGACCTTGAAATAGTATTTTAAGCTCCTCATATTAAGCGGCTTCATACCTTGTTTTCAGCGTTATCCATAAAAAATTAAACGTAATAGATCAATTAACAATCGACAGATTGACAGATGTTCTTATAAAAATTCAGTACAAGTCAACCTGCATTACATACTTAATATTTTGTAGTCAAGCTTATAACATGAACATTCACCAATATTAACATTCAAATATTTCTACATGAGAACTATTGTTGAGTGTTGAGTTTCTGGAGTATGATTATAAGATGGCAATTGTATCAAAAGTTTTGTATTCACCTAAATACAAATATATATATATAAACTCTTTTTTATATAGCGTGTTTAACATTGAGCTTAACTTTATCTCTTCATTATTTAATACACATTAGGGGATTCATAATACTATTTAAAACTTGTCTTATGCAATCGCATCGAAACATAGTTTTAGTTCTTTACCATATACTTTTCTAATATAGATATATATATATATATATACATATATATATATATATAATTAGTATTAAAATATTTAAAAAAAATATTTCTTATTTTTTACAGTTTTATCTTAAATTTATATATATATATATATATATATATATATAGATAGATATATTCTAGGAAAATCTAAATTACGCAGTTTAGAAGGATCTTGTCATTGCTGTGGGTGCGTATATATATATATATATATATATATATATATATATATATATATATATATATATATATATATATATATATATATATATATATATATATATATATATATATATATATATATATATATATATATATATATATATATATATATATATATATATATATATATATATATATATATATATATATATATATATATATATAAACGGTATAATCATGTTGACACATAGGTTCCCGCAAGATCACCGAAGTTAAGCAACGTTGAGCTTGGTCAGAACAAAAATGGGTGACTAGGTATTCAAGATACTAAATGTGCTCTCCGATTATCTCGGCATTGTTTCCAGTTGCTTAGCACTTCTCCTTGCGACTGAAATCAAGCATTGCCGATTCTGGAGATATATGGATGGTATTGCGCAAATCTTGCCTCACAAGCACTGGCCCAGATACCCTTACAGTGGATATCTATTGTCTCTTGAGAATGAACAAATACATTATATATATATATATATATATATATATATATATATATATGTCACTATGTTAATATTTAATTAAACATACGATGTAAGTGGGG
>NC_136486.1:169270439-169282939 GCF_053919585.1 Euprymna scolopes
TTTCTTGCTAACGAACTTCTTCTATTGATATTGACAGTCAACACCAAACACTTTCACATTTTCGTCACATTTAGAATACTTTTTCTGGTGAATTAGAATGATTGAATATATATATATATATATATTTAGTGGAGATGGTAATTAATAAAAACTGAAGAAAGTGCTCAATACTGTTGTAGAGCAAATATGCGTTTTATTTTTTATATATAATTTTGATTTTGTTCAAGCTGGGGATAGGGAACCCTACCGGATGCTAGACATTCACCCTCTATGCATACAGTCATTTCAATCGATAGATCCGTTTAAAATTAAAACCGTTTTTATAAAATGAAATAGTTTGAATCTCTTGATTAACCGGGTATATTTGTGTAAGTTTTGTAAATTTTTGTCATGATTTCGGCTGTTCATATAATTACTGGAAAATACGTATGCGTGTATATTTTTCTATGCCTTTGCAAATCTATTGAATTATACCATATTTAACTTTTTTTTTTATTTTATTAAAACATACCATTGTTAATAATGCGTTTTAATACTCATAAATCAATTTATTTTCACAAGAAAATTGTGGTCTGTTACAAATAAATAATTATAGGTAGGCTTATGAAGATAGCACTCCATCTTTTTATTCCTTTAGTTTTATATATATATATATATATATATATATATATATATATATATATATATATATATATATATATTTCATGATTTTCTTGGGGGTACAAAACTTTATTAAGGCAATCATGAAGGGAAGACGTATTCCTTCGGAATTCATTTTATATATAAAAAAGAGATACATATATATATATATATATATATATATATATATATATATATATATATATATATATATATATGCATATTTTTCTATGTCCTTGTCTCTGGTTCTGCCTTTGTAGTCTCTCTATATATACATGTACACTTACACATTATATGTAAAAATTGACTGATATATACTTATATATGTAAGTATAGATGTATGAATATATTTATATATATAAATACATAAATAAATATTACTGGTATTGAATTTAATATGAGTATAATACTGTTCTTTACTAAATAACAAAATCTATAAAAATACATTTTAAATTCGACATCTACAATAGTGTGTTTAGCAAATGTGTACACACACACACATATATATGCGTGTGTGTATGTATATATGTATGTGTATATACATACATGTGTATGTATGTATATATATATATATAAATATGTAAAATACGGTTTATATTGTATATTAAGCGTTTACAACTATGTTTAATCAACTAAAACTCTGGAACTTCATTCTTAGAAATGCATTTAAAATCCTATTTTACAGATTTTAAGAAGAGTTTACTTACAAACTGAAAATTTGATGCATATTGACCACAAGAAATGTATATATTAACATTATTTTTAATATTGCATATGACTATTCAATAAGCTACAGTCCCTTGGAATATGCGCATATATATTTGTATATGTATATATCTATATATGTTTCTTAATGTTAGTGCATATGTATGTACACGCATATTTACTTACAGACACTAATAAATATATGCCGACACCTTATTTAATAATAATATATATGTGTGTGTGTGTGTGTGTGTGTGTGTGTGTGTGTGTGGATTTAAGCTTAATTCGTCATATGGATTGTAGAAGAAATTGAGATGTTTAAAGAAATAAGTATAATAGAATACACACACGCACGCATTCACGAATATATATATATATATATATATATATATATATATATATATATATATATCACTAAATAGAATATATATTAGACTTATTATACAACGGTTACATGACATTAAGTATAAATGTTTATGACAAGGCAATCTACGTCGAAACTGTCTTTGTTCTTTTTACTTTAATATTTTTTTTATCCAGAAAAGTTTGCCAAAACGAAAAGCGTCGAACTTACCCCTTTATAGCATTTATAGGCTTCATAGGAATGTCCGTGTTGATAGATGGTAGGGCCGCCTTAATACGCGGTAGGGATTCTATGAACTTGGACGTCATTGTTGCAAATGGTCGAATTCGATGTGAAATATACCTTTGTTAATAATGCTTAATCCCTGACAGTGTAGGTTACAAGAAAGCTATGGTTGAATAAAGGCCGAGCAGAAAGCAAAAACGTACAATTTTTAAACAGCACATACACGCGGCAGGCGATCTTCTCTCCTTGTATAGGTGCCGCTTTCGCGTGTTGTGTGTTGTGTGAAGCAGCCCGTGTGTAAAGCTACTCGTGCGTGTGTGTGTGTCTGTGTCTGTGTGTGTGCTTGTATATGTGTGAGTGCGCCGCCCGCACGTGCGCGCGTGCGTCACTGTGGTAGAGGTTTTTTTTTTACATTTACAGAACAACTAAAAGGTATAAGACACACTGAAAAATATCCATATGTATATGCATATATATATATATATATATATATATATATATATATATATATATATATATATATATATATAAATACTTGCGTGTGTGAATATTTTTGTGTATGTATTTGCCTATGTGTATATATTTATATATAAATATATATTTATGAATACATAAATATATACCTTAGTAGCTAGGGTCGTGTCACCTAGGATTTCTTTTATACATTTAAGAAGTATCACTACAAAAACGTGTATCTATCCACACACGTACTGAGCAAGCGTAAAGCAGTTATTAAATATTTACAACGAGCTTTTCTATGCAAACTAATTAGTATATGTTATATACGCACGCGTGCGTAAATGTCGACAACAGACTCACTTTTATATGCAGGATTTCATATATCAATATGGATGTGTGTGAGTTTGAATCTGTATTTAGGTACGGCTTAATACACACACACGCGCGCACACACACACACACACACACACGAACACATACACGCACATATCTATTATTTTGATTAGTTTTTCGTTTATATTCTTATATTATAAAATAATATATACATATTTCTGTTTCCATATTTATTTTAAAAATACAAAACATCACTACAACGACATAGTAGTAAATAACTTCTACTTGATAAGTATACTTTTATGCTGCAATATTTGTATATACACACGCATACACCCCCCATATATATATATATATATATATATATATATATATATATATATATATATATATATATATATATATATATATATATACTTAAATGCTGATGCCGCTGCGTGTTTTTATTTCCACAAATATATTGTCATAGCATACTATGTATATATGTATGTGTGTGCATATATATTCGATTATATATAAGCTTATAATTGTGCGTTTATATTATGAATTATATTTCTCAACGAATAATCTTGTATATATAAATGTATGTTTTTTTATTAGAATATATACATTCAATTACAACCAAGAATGTTTATGTATGTATGTATGTATGTATGTATGTATGTATGTATGTATGTATGAATGTATCATGTGTTTGTAAAGAATTTCCGTATGTGTTTAATTCTGAATTTGTTTTTGTGATTATTTAGGGTAATAGTATCTGTATGTGTGAGTAATGCTTATATGTAGGCATTTTATTTAATACGGGATGGAGGATTAACAGTGCTGACTTATAGATAGAAAGGACAGTCAGGCAGGAAAGGGGTGGGGACTTTTTTCAGCGAGTAGGTGCTGATATGTTGGTAAATGGGATGCAGGTGTGAGACTGCGAAAAACAATATGTGTGGGTGGTTGCGACTGAAACTGAATTGAGATAGAAGAGAAGAGAGTATCAATCGAGTAGGAGATACTGAAAGATAAAAAGTGAAATAGAAAATGAAAGTAAAAGTGAAAGTGAAAGTAAATATGAAAAAGTTTATGAAGAGAAAGAGACGGAGAGAGAAAGTAAGAGAGGAAAAGAGAGAAAGAGAAAGAGAGGAATGGAAAGCGAGAAAAAAAGAAAAAAAAGAAAAATTAGTTGGATTAAATTACGAGCGTAAAATATTGAAGGGGAAAAACTACTATAGAAAGATAAAGAGAAAGACAGATGAAAGGGAGGGGGAAAAGAATGAGAGAGGGAGGGAATAAATGTGTGCGTGATGGAGGTCGGTTGAGTAAATAGGAATAAAAGCGAATTGATGAGAAAAATAGTTCTCTCGACGTTTTAGAAATTGAGGAATTATTAGAAATTACTGAAAAGGAAAAGAAGAAAAAGAAGACGAAGAAGTGGAGAAAGAAGAAGAAGAAAAAGAAGAAGAAGAAGTGGAGGAGGAGGAAGAAGAAGAAGAAGAAAGAAAGGAGAATAAGATAAGCAAAACCAAATTTTAATGAATACGAAAAAACATAGAGAGAACAAAGCGATACAAGAAAAATGAAAACAAGGAAAGAAAAAAGTACAGAAGGAAAAGTATGCAAAAATGATAGGAATTCAAAAAAGAAAAAAATAGAAAGAGGAAGAATTGGAAAGGCATTGAAATGTATATATAAATCTCTCTTTCTCTCATTCTCTCTCTATCTCTCTCTCTCTCCCCCTCTCTCTCTCTCTCTATATATATATATACAGAGAGAGAGAGAGAGAGAGAGAGAGAGAGAGAGAGAGAGAGAGAGAGAGAGAGAGAGAGAGAGAGAGAGAGAGAGAGAGAGATTGCATAAACAACACACACACAAATATATATATATGATTTTATTACCGTTTTATCTACTTAGTTACACATGTTTCCGTTACGGAATCGTATCAACGATCCAGTAACTTCGTCAGGCTTTTCGTATTGATAATTATGGAGACAAAACTCTATTGATTATTATATTGTAGCAGATATATTGTAGCGATTTCGGAAAGTAATAAAAATGATGGGTGCCATCGGATAGAATTGAAATTGAAACCAAGACTCTCCAGTCGGAATCATAAGCATCTCAGCACCGGCCCTACATACATAAATATTTACTGTCTCCAATAGTTTTTGTCATCACGATTTGTATAAATTATTTTAGTTAATCATTTCTATCGATGTGGAATATCTACGATTCCAGGTGAGCATTGTCTGAAGGTAGTAGTTTCAATTCCACACAAAGCCGGGCAAAGGATTAGTTATCCAAACCGTAGTGAGATGACAAAAACTATTGAGGGCAGTAATTTCTATGGATGTAGTTGGGGAATTGGACATTTCTATCTCGTTGCGGTTAACCTGACGATGGCCAGATGAATAATTGTCCAAAACGTTGTGAACAACAACTAGAAGATTGTCCAAATAATTAAATAAAATAAATTATACAAATTACGTATATGAAAATAATTCTAAATTAATTCAATGATATTCAAGGAGGAGTTTGATCCAGACTTTTCGCACACACAAGGTCACGTTTATATATATATATATATATATATATATATATATATATATATATATATATATATACATATATATATATATATGTGTATATAAAGATTTTTATGTGTACATAATTTTATAACACTTTTGAAGAACACAGAACGTAGTGTCATAATTAATTGCTGGGAGTTTAGTTTTCTTTCTATAGTTAAATATACACCATTAAAAAGAAACTTTCGAAAAGAAGACCAAAATACACTTCAAAAGTATATTTCTCCTAAGCATAAATTAGATAAAAGTTGGCTGAAAGACGTCTCGATAGGGTTTTTTTCTGCCCCCCACCCCTTATTTATCCGTTTTATCTAATTTATGCTTAGGAGAAATATACTTTAGAAGTGTATTTTGGTCTTCTTTTCGAAAGTTTCTCTTTAATGGTTTATGTTTAAACTATAGTATATATATATATATAGTCATCGAAATATAGTATTATTTCGCTCATCAGTGCGGCTAGACAAACAACTACCTCAAGCCAGTATGCAAATATTTCCGTGTGCTAGAACGTTTTCATCTTAAATTCTACGCAGCAATGCAGAATGTAGAAACTATGCATAAATAGAATTTAGTGTAATAATTACATGAAAAAATCACCTAAAATCATAGAAACATAAATAAGTAATCAATTTACATTCATTTTACACAGGACTATGCAAATTAGTAAACTTTCACATAGTCGCTCGCATATCTATGATATTTTATTTATTTAAGAAGTTCGAAGTAGTATTCAAAAAAGTTCGTTTATTACATTTTTAAATATAAAAAGTAGAATTTTACTGAATCGTTGGGTCACACCAACTACCATTATTAATTTCACTTTCATTAAACAATAAATTTAATTACATACCATTGGACACAATAAATGCAGGTGAATAAGCTAGGAGATCAGTATTTTATCGTTTGTCGAGTCATACCAAGGAACAAAAAGAACGGTAGCTGATGAGGTAATGATCAAGATTAGGTGGAACAATCATAGACATGGAATGGCGACTCTTTTAAAAATGTATATAGTAGATAATAAAACGAGGAGCTTTCGAGTCATCCTCGACTAAGACTAACAACTTAATATATTTTATATTATTATTCTTATGATTATTATTATTATTATTATTATTATTATTATTATTATTATTATTATTATTATTATTATTTGTGGTAAGACCTCAGAGTCAATTGCGCACCTTGCAGCATGGTGTAGTGGACTGGCCCACAGAGAGTACCGCAAAGTACACGATCGCATGGGACTCTGGATATATTGGGAGGTGTGTAAAGGGTTAGGGGTTAAGTGTGCTGGAAAATGGTTTGAGGAGGTGCCTGATGAAGTGAGAACAAGTTAGGATGGCAAGGTAGACATATGGTGGGACAAAAGTGTCATAACGACCAAGCAATTGGAACATAATCGTCCGGATTTGGTCGTCATTGACAAGGTCTAAAAAAACTGTCAGATTGTAGACTTTTCAGTACCCTGGGACAGGAATGTGAGAGAGAAATAGAATGAGAAGTGGAGCAATTATACTCCATTGGCCTTGGAGATAAGGCGTATACACGGGGTTAAAACACAAATAATCCCGGTTTTATTTAGTACACTAGGAGTAGTATCAAGTCGTCTGGAAGGACAATTGAAAAAACTACAAACCCCCGATGTTTTAGGCGGCCTTCAGACCTGTGCAATTATAGAAACCACCAACATCCTTAGGAAAACCCTTGATCTTTGAAGACACTGTTTTGAAGCCGGAATTAAAGGAATTCCTCTCGAAATGAATTCCATTCCTTTCCAGAGAGACGTTGATAAAAGAAATCAGAATTATTATTATTATTATTATTATTATTATTATTATTATTATTATTATTATTATTATTAGCTCACATGGAGCTTTCACACAAGTCAACAAACGATCTGATTGGAAATCTGTGGTGTTCTCTGGAGGCTGAGTGACAACAAGTCTCCCCAGACGTCCAGTTCTCTCCACCTCCTTCGATAGCATTTGCAAATGAATTTGCATAATCGCAACAGCCGCTTACCATTGATTTTTCGCCGGCAGTGGCCATTGGTTTATACTGGAATTTGAGTGGCACTAAGCCTCCCCAAAGTCCCAGTTCTCTTTGCGCTTGTCCAACCGAGGTTTGGCTGGCGCTCTCTCCGCGGTCTTTCAGTCCTTCTTGACCCTTCTCAGCTCGTTGGTATCACTTTTTTATTGGGAGGAGCGATGGTGAAACTATGGAGGGTATGCATGATGAACTTGTAGATATGCAGCTTCGGTGTTCTTCATTCCCTGTGACGCTTATTCGTTATATTGTCTTCTTGTATTATTATCCGCATTTAAGGGGTTTCCTTAATATTTCACTCGTTTTCATTATCTTTAGTCGTTGTACATTTGCAGTTATTCCTGATTCCAATTTCTGACATTCTTTTTTCGACGTTTTTCGGAATTGTTCCTAGTGCTCCTACTATTATCGGTACTGTTTGATTTTCTTCACCGTCAAAATCTCTTATAACTTTTCTGGCTAGCTCTGAGTATTTGCTTCGCTTCTCCTTTTCTTTCATACTCACCCTGTGGTCAGCTGGGACAGCAAAATCTACGATTTGACAGGATTTTTCTTTCTTGTTAATTATTACGACATCTGGTCTTCTTGCTTGGATGGGTTTGTCCGTCTGTATGTCCATGTCCCATAGGATTTTGTGTTTCTCGTTTTCGAGTGCTGTTGCGGGTTTATGCTTGTACCATTTATCTGTACGCTCAAAATGCAGTCGTTTGCACAATTTCCAGTGCACCGCCCTCCCCACTTGGTCATGCCTGTTTTTGCATTCCTTTTGGGCCAGTTTGCTGCATTCACTTACTATACGGTTTATCGTTTCGTCACTTTGTCCACAGAGTCTGCATTTGCTGTTTTCTTGTGTTTTATCGATTCTTGCTTTGATATGGTTGGTTCTTGTCGAGTTATCTTGTGCTGCAGTTATTAGGGATTCAGTTGTTCGGTTTATATGTCCTTTTCGCATTCATGTCCAGGTGTTTTCGTTATTCTCATCTTTTGTCATTCTTATGAATCTTCCTTGGACTTGTTTCTCTTCCCACTTCTCTTTTCTCGTTTTGTCATTTGTCTCTCTGTTTTCTGTTTTGTTCTTTTCTTCGTGTCTCTCACTGCCATAATCATCCTTTCAGTTTTTGGCATTATGTCTTTTTCTAGTTCTTTTTTGTGTCCTTCACACATTCTTCCATACAGATCAGTCCTCTCACACCGTTTTTCCTTTTCACGCAGAGCCTGTCAATAACGACCTTTGGGTGTAGTACATTATTCATAGTCATGAGTTTCCTGGTTTTCTGGTCGAGTTTTCTCAGTTCTTCTTTTGTCCACCCTATAAACGGTCCAGAGTATCTTACTAGTGATACTGCCCATGTATTTATACCTTTTATTAGGTTTCTGCTATATAATTTCGTTTCCAGGAGTTTTCTTGTTCTCCTGAGGTATTCCTTTCCAATTTTCTCTTTCATTTCTGTTGCTCTGATAGTATCGTTTCCAGAATTCCGCAGTATTTATAGTCGACTTGTTCCCCTTGTGCCCTCATTTCTGTTTGGTTCGGTAGTTCTATGCCTTATGTCATTTCCAGTTTTCCCTTTCCTATAACTAGTTGTGCGCACTTTTCCATTCCAAATTCCATTTGGATATCTTGGCTGAAGATCCTGGTAGTGTTAATTAGTGTCTAGCTCCTTTTCGGTCCTTGCAAAAAGTTTCAGATGTATATCAGGCGGTTCATTTTTTCCCTTGTATTGGAGAACTTATATCCGGCTTGGCACTTTCTCAGAATACTGTTCAAGGGCATCATGGCTATGATGAACAGTAGTGGTGATAGTGAGTCTCCCTGGAAGATGCCTCTTTGTATGTTAATTTCTGTTATGTGTTGTCCATCAGCTGTCAATTCCAGTCTCCATGGTTCCATTGCATTGGTGATCCGGCTTGGTAATGCATACATTTTTAGGCATTCTATTATCCATGCTTGGGCGATCCTGTCGTACGCTTTTTTCTAGTCGATCCATGCCATGGGTAAATTCTTTCTCCTCCTTTTTACCTCTTTTAGGATCTTTTGATTTCTATATAGCAGGTCATGTGTTCCTCTTTATTATTATTATTATTATTATTATTTACTAGAAGTGTTCGCATAGGCTATAAAATATTTCTTTTTGAGGACCTGTGTTGTTCCCTTAAGTCTTGGTGACAACAAGTCTCCCCAGATTTCCAGTACTCTTCACTTCTTTCGATAACATTTGCAAATTATTATGCATTAATTACAGTCATTTGCCCGCCCTTCGAATTCAGCTTATTATCTTTGTGACCGACTTTTGTTTGACGTCACTCCAGGCGAACTGGGTTATTTAACATTGTTGTTGTTGTTGTTATTATTATTATTATTATTATTATTATTATTATTATTATTCACTAGAAATTTCCACACAGTCAATTATAAAAGAGTTCTCTTTGTGAACAATGCGTGGTGTTCCCTAGAGTGTGAGTGACAACAAGTCTCCCCAGATTTCCATTACTCACAGCCTATTTCGATATACTTTGCAAATTCGTTTGCAAATGGATGATGGGAGTTGAAGTTAAGGTATTGTCCGGTGAAGGTAGGCTTGCGATATACGGATGTCTTAAACCCATGCTCTGTGCGTGATATGAGTATATCAAGGAAGGCCAGTTGGTTATCTTTTTCTTTCTCTATTGTGAACTGTATCGATCCCATCACCCATACAGTATCAAACATGGAATCGCACGCTGCTTACAACATCGAGCAGAGACAATAAGTAGCGACACCATTACATACCACCAAGAAATGGTCAGGTTGAAGAATACCCTCCGTCGTAACAACTACCCCGATACCATACTATCCACCAGTCGTGTTAATAGTATAAAAGAGGAGAATGAAACCCAAAAACCTCCAACGGTCTGCCTACCATACATACGAGGCATCTCCGAAAAGATTCAGAGAATATGTGTCCCCTACAACATCAGGACGGTATTCAAGAGCGAGTCAACACTCAGACGACACCTGGTACGAGTGAAGCCCCGCATGGAGGAGAACATGACCAAAAACTGCATATACTCCATCCCATGCAGTTGCAGAAAGGTTTACAAGGGTGAAACATGCCGCCCCCTTAAAGTAAAGGTGGAAGAACACCGAAAAGCGGTAACTAAAGGGAGACGGAAAAATCGGGTATAGCCAACTATGTCTGGATGGAGAGGGGGAACCATCGCCCCCTATGGGATGAAGTAAAAATAATAAACAGAGAGACCCACTGGAAAGTGAGAAAACTTAAAGAAACAGCTCACATGCTCGGACATAACAACCAACCGAGCAAACCAAGCATAGAGCTGAATGCAATTTGGACACCTCTGATAGAAAGAGAAAACCTTGAATAACAACATAGGTTTAACATTAACAAAACCCAACTAAGAGTGGTCCTAGACGTTGTATCAAGGTTTGCAGTTACCCAAAGGTGCTGAGTTCAATCCTGAAAAAATCCAGTAAAAAGTAACATTCAAAACAGAGAATAAACAACTAAGTCCCAGAGCCTAGCTTGAGTCCAAACACGGTACCCCCGTAATAATAATAATAAAGGGTTGGGTTCGAGACTCCTAACAAACGGTTCTCCAGTTCGATACAAAACACCTGATGAAGACCGGAGGGTAAAACGGTCGAAACGTTGTGACGATAACAACCAAGATGAGGAAGTCAGTCCGACAATCTCAATCAATATATATATAATTGTTTACTCACTCTTGCCAAGTTGAAATTGCTTTCCTCTTGTTGACAGCTTATAGCTAATTTTACCGGCTAAAGATCCGTATAAAATAGACCACAATAACTGAAATTATTTGACTCTCCTAGTACTGCTCTGTAATCTTTCGTCTAGGGGAAGCTTGGTGGGAATACCATGGTCTGTGGCTGAATGAGTGCTGCAGGTATGGGAGAGTTACATTTAATTGAGGGAAACATGAACGCCAACATTTACTCTCAAATACTGCAGCAGAGCATGATCCCCTCCCTCCAGAAATCGGGTCGCAGAGCAGTGTTCTAGCATGACAATGACCCAAAACACACATCCAAGACAACCACTGCTTTACTAAAGAGGCTGAGGGTAAAGGTAATGGCCTAGCCAAGCATGTCTCCTGACTTGAACCTTATAGAACATCTTTGAGGCATCCTCAAGCTCTGCAACGTCGTAATTGAAGAGTGAAAGAACATTCCAGTAGGTACATGTGAAGCTCTGGTAAACTCCACGTACAAGAGACTAAAAGAAGTTTTGGATAATGATGGTGGCCAAACTAAATATTCTGAGTTAAAATGGTGTATGTTAATATTGACAACTTTTCGTAAGGTGTGTTTTCACTTTTATTGCCAGGGATTTAGCCTTTAATGACTATATTTTGAGTTATTTTTTTTGGGGGGAGGGAAATAAATCAACCCTGTTATGTATGCTGCAGGCAGACTGCTTTTCATTGTGTGCAAAAAATCATTTCTTTCAGTGTTGCCCCATGAAGAGATATACTTAAATATTTGAAGAAATGTGAGGGGCGTATTCACTTTTGTGATACAATGCATATATAATACATAGATTATTTGGAGTCTTTTTATTTTTAAATCTAACGAGGGCGTCTTGAACAAACACACAGACAAACATTATAAGCCTTCATACAGATATAGCTTATACAAAGAATAGAGCCAGTTTTATCTGTAATCTTGTGTGAACTCCCCATATTTGATGATAAAGTTTATGAATATTAAACATAGCGAAAACAAAACCGTTTTTACTCTGAATTAGTCATCAGTAAAAAATTCATATGAAAGTACTATGTGATTAGCACTCTATTACTACTTTTTTGGGGGGTTCTCTCTTACTTTTTATGAAGTTTAATTTGTGTACATTATATTAATTTACCTGAAATATAATTATTTTGTTAAAACATAAATCAATATTTTTCCGATGTGTCTAACGAAGCAGATTATATTATCTACCTTGTAAAATTAATTGCAAGGACCCGGAGAAAAGAAACTAATTTTTCTAATTGAAATAAGAAGATGTTTGCTATCAAAGGGTTTTCTTTTGTTTTCCTCGTATTTTATATTTGTTTTCGCTATTACCTTTTCATGTGACAACATAGTTAATTTCACTCATATGTATAATTATCATTACACTATC
>NC_136486.1:169285439-169357939 GCF_053919585.1 Euprymna scolopes
AATATCACTTAACACAGGAAGAAATACCTTGAAACCTCATTCTGAATTATATCAACGGAACAAGATCTAATAAATTAGCAGAACTATTATACTGCGTATAAATTCGTTACTAATGTATTTCCATACAACAACGCTCTGCGGATTTTCATCAACAGGTGGTTGTTGTAAAATATAGCAGGCGGGGGAAAGAGCGAGGAATGATGAATACGACCCTTACTCTCCTTCTTTCTTCCTGTTTGTGCTTGGTTGTGTGTGCGCAGTAAAACTATCGAAATGGGGGTTCCTTGTAATATATAAGTATTAATTTAATCTTTCAGATTCAATTTTAAATAGTTATCGGTTGAGAAATAGATGAAATGAACAAGAATGATGAGAAAATATTTTGTCTATCGTGTCTATGATGGCTTATTGTCTGGTAGAAGCTTAAGTTATGCAGAAAGACTCTATTTGAAATAAATAAACGTAAATGTGGCAGTTTTTCTCTTTTTTCCCTATCTATCACACTCATATATATATATATATATATATATATATATATATATATATATATATATATATAATATTACAACATTAATTTATTAATTTTATCACTCTCATATATATATATATATGTACATATATAACAATATAGGTACTTAATTTACTCACATAAAATTAATATACGAAAGTATTGATTTATGCGTAAACTTTAAGTATTTACTTCAAAAGTGCTCGATACGTAGGTAGAGCTAGTTAGTAATTTATAAAATATATATAGCGATTAAGCTACACTGAATATTCCGCGTTTCATCCACTCTAGGACTCCTCAGGCTTATGCGCATAAGCCTGAGGAGTCATAGAGTGGACGAAAACGCGGAATATTCAGTGTAGCTTAATCGCTATATATATTTTATAAATTACTATGATTGTTGAGGTGGATTAAATCTGACGATATGAAATAAAATGGAGGGTGAAGGACCTGAATACTCAACGTTTCGCCCGATTTATGTGGGCTTCTTCTTATACATATCTAAAAGTGTGTGTAACGACTCTTCTTAACGTATATACTCAATGAATTTTTTATCTAAATACTTGAAATTTGGTATATAGGATATTCAGACGTGTGAAAAAGTTTGGATCGGTATTCATCTGGAAAAACGCTGTTAAGGGGTCAAAACTGGGAAATTGGTACGTGGGGAGCGTGATAGGATTTTTATCTGCTTTCAACATTTTCACGACCGCGCATGCGCGATCGTGAAACATGACAGCTTCCTTATGTTCAGTAGAAGTTAGTTTGAAAACATCTTGTCAAGCTATCTTGTCAAGCTTGTCAAGTAATGGGTATCGGACTTTACTCACTGTCTTAGGCTTAGATTTCGATCTTAGCTTGAGTTCTTTTTTTACTTACAAAACCAAAACTGTTTAGAAAAACATAATACCCGGATGCACATGTCTTATTCATTCCGTTTTCTATTAAATGTTTTTGCTTATTTTTTTAAAGAAATTTAATACCAACGGTATTTTTGTTTGTAATATATAATTCTCCCTAAATCAAAATATAATATTTATGCGTATTTTACGGCCGGGCAACGGGTATATATATATATATATATATATATATATATATATATATATATATATATATATATATAATAGTGAAATGTCTGTGTGTACGTGTCTGTGTACATTTCCCTACCAAATAACTCTGTCGATTTTTAGTCTACAGACTCGAGATTTGAGATAAGGGGTATTGAGATTTGGAAAAATCTTTTTATCGGTTTTCGGCCAGGATTTTGGCTGTAAATGGGTAAAAGTTCAACGACTTGCGCTTTTGAAACTCTACCACACTCCTCCGCCAATGTTGGGTCTAAACACTTGAGATTTTAAATGTATGTTACTTGGACCTGGATCCAACTTTTTAATTTGATTTGAGCCCAAAAAATTAATGTTAAGGGGTCAAAATTGGGGTCGATGTTAAAATAAATTTGACCTCTGCGGTCTCTAGCAAATTACTCAACCAATTTATGGTCTGGACGTTTAGAATTTTACATAAAGGGTATTCAGAGATAGGGCAAGCTTTTTAATTGGGTTGAGTCGAAAATTTGAGCTGCCGATTTGATCCTTGCGGTGTTTAGCAAACTAATAAGCAAATCTTGGGTCTAAATATTTTAAATTTATAAATAACGGGTATTCAAACATGTGGCAAGCATTTTATTCGGGGTTGGGGCAAAAGTTTGGCTGCCACAATGTCAACGTTAAAAGAGTTGACCCTTGCAGATTCTACCAAAATCCTCCGCCAATTTTGTCTCTAAAGACTTGAAATTTTAGATGTAGGTAACTTGGACATAGGTAAAACTTTGTATTTTGATTTGAGACAAATATAATAAATGTTAAGGAGTCAAAAATGGGGTCAAACTTTAAAAAAATAACCTCTGCGGTCTCTACGAAAGTACTCAGATACATTTTGGTCTAAATATTTGAAATCTTACATAAAGTGTTTCACACAAAGTGTAAGTTATGATCAGTACATAGGCCCGGGCAAAGCCGGGCTGAACTTCTAGAATATATATATATATATATATATATATATATATATATATATATATATATATATACATATATATATATATATATATATATATATATATATATATATATATATACATATATATATATATTAGACATTAAGAGGAGATTATAGATAGATATATAAATACCCGTTCACATACACCTTTCACGATAAATCTAGAACCCTTCACTGATGAGATGCAGTACATCGAAACCCACTTTTGGTCTGGCGTTGTCCGTTGTCGATGCAATTGCTCGATTCTATCTAATTCTGGGTTCTAGCTTTATCGTGAAAGGTGTATGTGAACGGGTATTTATATATCTATCTATAATCTCCTCTTAATATCTAATATGTGTAGAAAAAGAAGTTCATTCTTCGTAGGGACGTGATGTCCCTCAACAAATAAGGTTGTTCCAAAATCGTGTCTGGGGAGTTGACTAATTTCAGAATGCTTGTAGATGTAATATCTACCGTCTGCATACCAGCATTAACTATCTTAGTTGTATAGACTCGTTACTTGTCCCATCGTAGAATGTAGAACTGGATAAAAATATAATAAGAATTTAAAAAATCGAGGTATAGCCAAAATCGAGGTATGGCCCATATGGTTAGGTCGTCAGTATTGCACACTTCATGCGTGAGACGATCTGGGTTCGCGCCCATGTCGGAGCACGTCACTGATGATATGCAGTACATCGAAACCCGTTTTGGGCCTGGCGTTGTCCGTTGTCAATGCAATTGCTCGATTCTATCTAATTCTGGGTTCTAGCTTTATCGTGAAAGGTGTATGTGAACGGATATATATATATATATAAAGCGTCAATAACTTTCCCTTTTGTGCAGGCTAAACATTCATATATATGTATATATATATAGTTATAAACATATATATATATTTATATATACATATATATATATAAACATTTATCTATCAATGTTCAACATTCAAAATGCTAAACGTTCACACACACACGCAATATATATATATATATATATATATATATATATATATATATATGAATATTTAATCTTCACAAAAGTTATTGACGTTATATATGGATAAATGCTGCATACTTACTTGACAGTTGAATATAGTTACATTTGTGCTCATTTGTGCATTAAATACTAATCTTATCATTCCCTAAGTGTTCCTAACTGTGCCTCAAATAGATACCAAAATATTTAATTCGCTGCACCTTATCGTAGCAAAGAACCATAATAAATTTACCCAGCTCCGACGAGTAGTTTACTAGAAAATACATGAAGACAGACAAAGAGCGATATATATATATATATATATATATGTATATATATAAGTATATGTGTATATATATATATATATGTGTGTGTGTGTGTGTGTGTGTGTAAGGAGTCTATATAATGTACCTGGGTATAAAATGAGTTTCTTTGTGTCGTCTAGTATTTCATATTTTTTGCAGATGTGTGTATAACTGTTTACATATATACATTACGCACATATAGATACAGGTTCAACGGGATATATAAAATATTATACACAAATAGTTCCTTACAAAAAAAGGGACGAACACTTTTCTTGAAATTTTACATCTTGCCAAACAGAAAAACATTACCTTCATTCATCTGACCAAATCTAACGCATATACATCGATGTCTCTGTTCAGTATCCAAAGACAATGGATACCTCCCGCCTGTAAGGGAATCTGCGCACGTAATTCTGCAGCAAGAGTGGTGCAATTCCACATCAGACTTCTCATGAATCAGCACTGCTTGAATCCAGTTGCATATTTACCCATTTTTGTGCTGACCAGTATCAACGTTGCTTAACTTCGGCGATCTAACTAGAACTTGTGTATCGACGTTATTATAACACACACACACATACACACACGCCCCCCCACACACCACACACATATATATATAAAGGAGCTTTAGGTGTGAGTTCATTCTCTATCGTTTTCTGTGAAATTTCGCTCGAAAGTACTTGATGTGCCTGGCAGTGTTCTTAGTTAGGTTTTGTATCGAAATGCCAATTATAAGTGTCGATAATCGATAATCGAAATAATCGGATGAAAGAAGGAACAGGCGATTTAGGCCAAAGTAAACACCTTATACAGCCTAACATCACAATTTGAGAAGTTTTATTACCACACAGGTGAGTTCTTTGATAAGATAGGAGCGCGTCAGAAATGACTGTTTCTGTTTAGAGCATAATTGAAGCATGACACTTAACTTTTATATTGCAAATTTTAATTCCAAGCCATTATATATAATTATTATTATATAAAACCAAGAGTAGGTTCTCTACAGTGCAATGTAGATAACCATGTATTGTGGAATAAGACATTGTGTGGAGGCATGTGCGATTTCCTACCGGTGCACCGCGATCGGTCCCCAATTAGAGCAGAAAATCAGTTGATTTGATCGATTTGATTTGTTTGAAAAATGAGCGATTTCACCAATGTTTATGACAATAAAAATATGATAGTGTGGAACATTTGTTGATCATCATTAAATCCCAGGCAACGCCGGGTCTTCCTGCTAGTACCTATATATATATGTATATATATATATATATATATATACATATATATATATATTATTTCTTTTTCTTTTTTATTTATTGTAACACAAGAACACCTGGAACACCTGTTTCACCGTTCCTGTTGGACGTAAGCTGACTACGACATGATTCGAATCCTGTCACTTTATAGCAGCACACACTTATTTTGTTTATATCCTCAGCAAACAGATTACTAACCACATTAAATTATTTTTCTCATATGTTTACAGGGAACCTTGTTTTAGCCTCCCACCCTCAATATTGTAGAATGTTTTTCTACTATAGATTTTTCCTAGAGTTACGAGATCAAATGAAATTGTTAGCATAAGAAATGCAGATACAATTCAAACAAACAAAAACATTGAAATGGTAAACAATAAATCCTTTACTCAAACACTGCGTATTGTATATTTCAAAATATGCCATCAGCACGAAGAAAAAAAAATACTTCCGCTCCTTTACTTCTAAGTATTGAAAATCTATATTAATTTTTACAGCCGGTTCCATGTACTTTTATTTGGGTTGATTTTACATAGATTGCAAAACTTAATGCTTTTACTTGCTGTTATGGGGTTAATGGTGAATGCTCTGACGAAATGCAAGCACTTATGCTCCCTCGACGTAAATACCCCCGACAAACCCGACAAACAGCTAAATCCAACCCCTTCACAGTAGAGATCCCTAGATGTAAGAGAGCTTTCTACTCCAGTAGTTTCTTCCTCAGAACAGCTAGACTTCCGGGTCCCTACTTCCCCAACTGTAGTGACATGCAGAAGTTCAAGTGCAACGTGAACCGACATCTTGCTGTCCAACTCCCTACACAGTACCCCTGATGCCTATGTCCCTGATAGCAGCCCCCTACAACAAAGTGGCAATGTGCCTTGTTTGGGGTGAAAATGTAAAAAAAAAATGGTAACAAGAACGAAGGAATTTTTAGAACGAACATTTCACATATATAGGCAAAAACAGGTGGAGCAATACCCTTCCTCAACGGTTGGGTGTTTGCACCCGACCGCCTTGGTCGTGTGCCAATCTCAGTGCTGGGCACCGGTACCCCATACCGGAAGTGACGCCACCAGAGGAAGTGACGTCATGAGATAGTCCATTAATCCCATGTAAAAACTATCAGCACCTCCTTTTAGGGTTTACCATCAATGGCTCGGTAAACTTTCTCTTACGGAACGACCGCCGTAGTTCAGGTGTTGGTTGAGGAGGTTCAAGATCAAAAGTTTCGAAGACAGTGTCTATCGGCTCATCTTCCACTGGTGAACTGTCGCTGATTCAATCAACATTTTTCTTAGTTGGTTCTGGTGACGTTTGTGGGTATATGTTGGTGCTTGGATGATACCGTGTCACCGACTTTCTTAGTAATTGTACCCACCTCCAAGAATGATGTGTTGTTTTTATAACTTTTGAAAAACACACTTTCCGCGCAAACATCGTTTTTACAGGCGAGACTGCTGTTGGTGTTTTTGCGTTGGTTGTAATCCTATAAACGTGTAGAAATTGTTGAAATGCTTCCTTTTTAATCTCAGGTAGTGACACTGGGAGTTCTCTGATTGTGTTGCCCATCATCGTTTTTATTTCCCCGTCCATCCAAAGAGTGGCAATGAGCATCTTCAAACGGATTCCTTTTCAATGGTATCAGCCTAGATAGGATATGCGCATGGCTAACTTGTTTCAAAGACAAGTACTCCTTAGGTTGCTTTGGTTTGGGGAATTCTTTTGTCGCGAGTTATTTTAGCTTCCGGCTTTGCAGTTTTTTTTTTCTTTTGCCTCCTTTAGCTTCCTTTTTCGATTTCTCTGTTGCTGCAAATGGGACGTTTCGTGTCTTCTTGACAGCGGGCAGAGTGTTTTCTTCAGTTCGATTCTTGCCTGTGTACATTTTCCTAGTTCCGGTGAGAATACTTCTGGAAATCCCACTTTTAACTCGTCGTTCAGTTGTTGCGCTTCCGTAGACGAGTCTTCTACCCTCTGACAGAATTTATTCATAGGTTGGTCCCCCAATTCGAATCGCTCCATCTAATCAGTACCGAACAGGTTTTCGGATGTCCTATGTACACACACTTTCACTTTTTTAGTAACATCATTTAAGGTCACCGGGAGTGTGAGCTCTCCCTCAAATTCCACTTTATCGCCTGTCACAGCTCGAGCTGATTTATTCGTCTTCCACATAGTTGGTTTCCTTAACCTTTTCCGTGTCTTAAGGTTAATGATGGACCGGTCTGATCCGAAATCCAATTGTAGATGCACAGTTTTATTTGCGATGTTAACTGTGACATATTTGCGTCGGTTCTTATCCAAATCCAAGTCGGATCTAGTCTGTCGGACGCTGTTCTTGACTTTGTTCTTCCTGCACTTGGTCGCTTTGTGCCCCTTCCTGTCACATTCGTTGCAGTACTTATGTTTGTGAAAATATTGACTCGGGCTTGTAGAGAATCCGGGTCTTTTGACTGGGTGGTACTTATAAGGTGTAGCCTGAGTTTTCTTACTTCCAGCTTTGCTTTTTCAGGGTGAGTATTTTTTCGGTCTGTAGGTCGTCCTTCTCATGAATGTTGCGCCTGACTTCTCGACATGCCTCGAGTTGTTCCTTACGCAGACTACCCGTTGACAATCCTCGGCCAATTTCTGGAGAGTGAGGGCCTGTTCGCTCTCAAGTCTAGAGAGAACACGTCGTCTAATCTCAGCGTTTTCGGATGTGACTAGACCCTACGCAAAAATTAAACACTTGAAGTCATCTGCCGAAAAGTCAGATAGACGGAAATCATCGCAGTGTTTATTTACCACGGACGCGAAGGTTAGGTAATCGTCGTCGTCGCTTTTTTTGCAGGTAAAATCACTTCCATCTTCTATGAAAAAGCGTAGAATTCGGGCTGAACAGTTCGAATAAGAGTTTGACCGCTTCAGAAAATTCCAATTCACTCATGTTCCTATAATCCACAAACTTGCTATGTTCAGTGGTCCCTAATTTCCTCAGAAGTAGGCGAACTTTCTTAGCGTTGCTCCACTATTGACAATCCACGGTGCATAGGTCCTCATATCTCCGATAGAAAGCGTCAAACGTCCTCTCCAACTCCGGTTTGTAGTTGACCGTTTCTATAGCGTTCTATATTGTACTTTGGGAAAAAGCAAAACTGTCGTCTATGTGTTCCATTCTATCGAATATTTTTAACAATAGCTCTTCTTGTCTCTGTTGTTGAAGTAACATTCTCTCCTCCAACGCTTGTTGCCTCATGAAATTGTAACTGGAGCTGTTTATCACGTTCTTTAAAATTGTCCCCAGCTTTCTGCTGCTGGTACATCTGAGCGTTGATTAGCTGTATTAATAATGCTTTAACGTCCTCCATTTTTTAATGGCTTTTTTTCCAAACGCACGAAAAGAAAAAAATATTTCCGTTTTTGACTGGAGAAGAGAAATAAAATAATAAAAAAAAGAAAATGTCTTTTCCTTAAGTGTGTGCTTATGAGAAGGTATCCAATGTATTCCTTGCTTCTTGATAAAAACCTTAGGGATAACCCAATATGAGGGTGGACAAAATAAAATTACTTGCTAACCAAAAGAAAAAAAGGAAATGTACTGTGATACAATACAGTTGCAAAAGAAGAAAAATAATTGTGGAATTGTCTGGCAATTAACCAAAATAGCTGTTTTTTTTATATGTGTGTATGGGGGAGGGGAGTTGTCCCACGCGAAAGAAAAAGTTTTTCACTTTAGAACCGACAGTTAATATTTCAGAAAATTCCACTTAATGAAAAAGTGTCTTTCTTTTAGTCCAAGTAAAACGAAAAGGGGAAACAAGAAACATTTCTCTCTCGTTAAAATATTGCATAAAGTTAGCAGCCAAAAAAAGGCAAAAAACTTTTCACTTAAATTTGCATACGAATAAACAGTCGACGAGTTACAGTAGAATTGTCCTCGCGGTGAAAATTGGGTCAACATTTTTCTCTTTTTTCCTTTCTTCTTTCAATAGGCAACCAAATTAATTTTTAAACGTTACAAAAATGCCTTTCAATTTAAATATAGAGACAAAAATATTACTTACAATTTAGTCGATAACTTTGCCATGTATTCGTTTCTGTTTTTTCTGGTTTTTGTTTTTAGGCTTTTGTTTTTAGAATGTAATTGCCAGCTGCTTCTTTTGAAGTCAATTAGATTTTTTTGTTTTTGTGGAGTAAACCCGTGTGAAAGTCGAATTCGTCGTCGCCAGTTATTATGTGGTTAAATAGGACTAAGAGCGAAGGAACACAGGACTTTTAAGAACGAACATGTATTCACATATATTACAGGCAAAAACAGGTGGAGCAATATCCTTCCTCAACGGTTGGGTGTTTGCGCCCTTGGTCGCGTGCCAAACTCAGACTGCCGGGGACCGGAACTCCATACCGGAAGTGACGTCACCAGATGAAGTGACGTCATGAGATAATGTATTAATCTTATTAAATATTACCTTCCTTCCAGTGAGTGTATATATAGACACAATTATTCTCAATCAACAAATCATTCAGTGAAATAAATGAAATGTTCTTTAAAAACATTCTATTTATACGTAAGTACGCTCCCGGAAATACATGCTTTTGGAGTTATGAAGAAATAAGAATATTAAACTGCTCGTTATTAAAAATTAGCCATTAAGGTTACGTAAGCTAATTTTCGTGGGCATTACCTACGCCCTTTCATCGGGAGGTTGTTTTACACTATTTTGTTAAGGTACCTGCATCCGTGAATGATACTGGCAAGATTGATCAGGACACTTTTCAGGTGAAATTGATTTTAACGGCATACTAAATTATAAATTAACATTCAACGGCTTCATTCCGCCAAATATGCATGCACCTCTATCAGCTTTAATAGTAATTCGTATCACGACTCGGACTACCAATCACTAATAAGGTTAATAAAAGACACATACTACACGTTTATATAAAATTTCTATTAACTAATACTTTACTTCCAATGTTTGATTATGGACACTTAAATTCGTGCGCTTCTATAAGGATTCTCTTTTATAATTATAAAATAATAAAACGCTTAAAAATTTCAACGTTATTTATTGATCACATATTTACAGAATACTTCAATTAATATTCATAGCAAAGTAAAGTTCGCCTGAAAATATTTATATTGTGTTCTGATGTGGGAGCAAATTCTCTAGTCAGCTGATGGCATTAGATGCACTCCCTATGCATTCAGGGAGAGAGAAAGAGAGAGAGAAAGAGAGAAAGAAAGAGAGAGAGAGAGAGAGACAGACAGACAGAGAAAGAGAAAAAAGGAGAGAGGAAAAGATGAATGGACAAGACGATATTACCATTCTGTTATAAGATGACGCGGTTCAGTGGATTGAGACGTCAAGTCTCTGCGGTTCCAGGTGAGCATTGTCTGAAGATTTTTTTTACATGGAGGTGACCACTTATCAAGGCTCAGAAGCCACTCGGGGATAAGGGTTATTGCGTGTACAGTAATCAATGGGATAGTGTTGTAGTATTTGTTAGTATTGGAGATTTGATAAAGTGTCATTACTTAAGGGAGCGGTTCATCAGGAATTTGTTTATGTTGGACTTGAAGACATCCAAGTGTGAGTCAGGTAAGAAACAGACAAGCGGTAGAGAGTTCCACAGGCGTGCAGCTCTAAGAAAGAAGATTTGTTCATGGAATCTACGTTTTGGTTTAGGCACAGATAAAAAATGGGGAAAATTATTGAGAGTGGTTTCAGCTAGACGGGTGTTTATCGTGAAAAATTGGCGAGGAGGGACCAGAGATTGGAGCTCAGACGAGCACTTGCCATGGAACTAACGATAAAACAATGAAGGTAGCGGTTTCAATCCTACCCATGCACGCCAGAGGAGTAGTTGCCCCAAACGTGGTGATACAACAGCAACAACTATGGAAGGCAGCGATTACTGAGGATACAGTTACAAAATCCATCATTTCTATCCGGTCACAGTTCATCACCTGAAGAAGGCCAGGGGATGAGTTTGCCGAAACGTCGTGAAGCAACAACTGCGAAGATGACGATAACAGCAAATAAAAAAAAAAGAATGAATACATAAATCAAAATCTATTTTTTATATTATAAAGAGAATTATGAAGGTTGCTGTAGAGAAGATAGCTTCCCTTTATCATGCTAGAAAATTGCTGACACGATTTTGCATCCTATATCTTGACAAAGCCAAAATTAATAGAGTATTTTTGCTACATCTGGGCTGCTGCATTTGCCATTATTCTCTCATTCTTCGTTAGGGTCAGAAAAAGAGTCTCAAATTTAGTAGATCCTGTCCCGCTCTATTAGTCAAGCTTCTATTTCTGTCCCATCGCTCTGACAAACTTATTGCACTTGTATCCACTCGACGTGTACATTCACGAGTTACCCGAAAAGTAGCAAAATCTCACCGCTCCACTGTTGAGGTCCTTAGATGCTTTGGAATTCCCTCCCTGTTTCCTGCTCATTTCACTGTATTTATCTGATGAAGTTTAAATGGGAACAGACATCTCACTATTCAACACCTATTACAATCCCAAATAGAAACCCCTTGTGTTTGACGTGGAAATATGTTTTGTGTGGGGTTAAAAAGATTAAATGAATGAAAACAAATCCCAGAAAACTAAAACTACACACTTTCGGGAGATCTAGAGTTCACGATTGGAAAAATGAAAGGGCCCCGAAGGAGAGAGAGAGAGAGAGAGAGAGAGAGAGAGAGAGAGAGAGAGAGAGAGAGAGAGAGGAAACAGTGTGTGTATGTTTGTCATATTATGAGTTTAATTGAAATATAGGGTGTACATGCTTTATATTAATAGTCATCATTTACCAAGGCCATTATCTTCTCAAGGATAAACATTTATGAGATTATTAATTGAATGTTGAACAATAAGAAGAAATGACTGTAACCGATTAATGGAATGGATAAAATTGATTTGATTTAGAAGATAACTTGATTTGTATTAAAAGAAAAACAAACAAAAAAAACGATCTTCTAGTCTGCAATGAAACAGAGTAAAAGTACTGTATTTTAAAGATCAGAAGAATTTGCAAAGAAACTCTGTTTATGAATATTCTGTTTGATTTTTGATTTTACATAGGGAGAAGAAAGAAAATATCTTTAAAGTTGAAGTAGAAGGCAAATATTTGCTGAGGGAAAGAATCCACCTCGGAAATGTCGAGGGAGTAGAGAATGATATGAAGCTGTTTGCAAAAATGCAAAAGGAACTGAAAAACTGATAAACACGACCAAAATATTCAGCTAGAGTGTTGAAATGAAATGGAAAATTTTGCACTAATAAGGATAAAAAGGGAAAAACCTGCGACATTACAGGGTATGCAACTGCCTAACCAAGAGAAGATGCGAGTACTTGGTGAAGATGACACAAATATTTTCGTATTCTTGAAGAAGAAACCATAAAATCTACAAATATGAAAAAGAAGATTTAAAAAAAAAAGAATCTTAGAAGAACATGGGAACTCTTAGAAACAATATTATACAATAAAAATTAATTAAAGGAATGGACAGTATCATCAATTAGGTATCCTGGACTATTCACAGATTGGAACACATAGGAACTTAGGTATCTTTTCAGAGGACGAGAACACTAATAAAAACGTAAAATTAATTCCACTTAAATAACAATACTGACCGATACAACGTGAAAAGTAACGATGGGAGAAGAGAACTAATCAATGTAGAAGACTGTGTAGAGAGCACATAAAAACTTGGAAAAATACACAAGTCAGAACACAAATAAATTATCACCGCATTGGAAGACACCGTCAAGAAGACAAATGCAGGAAATGATGAAACCAGAAACAAAAAGACAAGAAAAGAATAGTAGGAAGTAAAAATAATCCATGTACAATTCATAAGAATAACAAAAGAAGAGACTCACAAAAACACCTGCATATGAAAATGACACATGGACAGAGAAACAGAATCCCTACTGAAAGCCGCACAGAACAACGGGATTAGAACGAACTACAGTAGAATTATAATACATGAAATACAAGAAAACATTAAAGTAAATTTCTGCGGACAAAGACACGAGACAAAAAAACACATAGTAAATCAATGCAGCAAAAGGAATATAAGGACATGCATGAATACATAATGGACATGCTGACAAATGGTTTAAAAACAAATCAGAAACTGTACTGGAAGACGGAAACTACAAAACCCGTTGGAATATGAACCAATAGTCATTACCAGCGAGAAATCAATGTTGTGATAACGCAAAATAATTTGCAAAGATTATCGAAAGAGATGAAGAGCAATGGAAATCTGGGAAAACTTATTGTCACCCAGACTCCAGGGAATGCCACCGATTGTTGTCAGTGAGCAAAAGACTGTGTCGTGTTAGCATCGATTCGCACCACGCCAAATAGTCACGGAAGATAGAAAAGACCGAGAAGAGAAAGCAGTAACTAGAACTCTACTGGATGAATTCGAAGAAGGCTGGGACTTTGTGGAGGCTTATTGTCATGCAAATTAAAGTAGTGGGCAATGGTCGCTTTCAGCGGGAAATCAATGGCAAACGACTATAGCGATAACGCAAACTACTTTGCAAAGGATAACGAAATAGGTTGAGATTATTGGAAATCTGGAGAGACTTGCTGTCACCTAGACTCCAGACAGCATCGCGGGTTGTTTATAGAAATAAACTTTTCATAATTGCATGTGAAAATTTGTAGTGTGTACAATAAGAATAATAATAGTAATGGTAATAATAACAATAATAACTATAATAATAACATAAATAATACAATAATAATAACAATAGTAATAATAACAATAATAATGACAATAATAATGATAATAATAATTACAACAATAATAATACAATAATCATAACAATAATAATAATAACAATAATAATTATAATATTAATGATAATAATAACAACAGTAATAACTATAATAATAACAATAATAATACAATAATAACAATAATAATAATATCAACAATAATAATAATAACAACAATAATAGCTACTTATATGATGTCATGTTATAATATACACACTATGTTTTGGACAAAATCTCGTAATTAAACGGTATATTGTCTTTTATAGATAATTTCTGGAGATGGCAGTAGATGACTGATGTATAACACTGGTAGAACGAAAACCAAAATAATTAAAATAAGGAATGAATTCATTGATAAAAAAGGGAGACGTGACTCATCCTTGTCCATATACAATAGCATCGGATGTTATCGAGTTTTAATGATTAACTCCATGTCGTCTACGAAGAGAGTTGCCGATCCCAAGGGATGAAACCGTCACTGCGTTTCCTCTTTCCTTTCTCGATGCGAGCAGTAACGCACGAGCAGTTTCGCGATAAAATAAAATGTTATCTTTTTTTGGACGGAAGCCAGTTTTCCATCGAAGAATAATTAATGCGTGTATAATTTATGCATACTCGGACATGTGCATATTCTGATATGAAAATAATAGAACACACGGATTTTGTAAGCATTTGCTTTAAAATGTGTAATTATGGGAATCATAAGGTTGCACTACCGAATTTGCATGGATTAATAATAAAAAATATCTTAAAAATAACATGAAATAGAATATCATGCACAAAGAGTTACAAAAGTAATAAGTCTTTAAAAGTTGACAGGATATTTGAGTGACATTTGATGAAATAATTCGCAGAATATGGTTCGATGATATTGCATGACTCATGTGACTAACAAATAAAGGGTTCAATCGAGGCAATAGTTCAAAAGAGAGACGTAATAAAAAAGCATAGTTAATAATAATAATAATAATAATAATAATAATAATAATAATAATAATAATAATAATAATTCTGATTTCGTTTATCAATGTCTCTCTGGAAAGGGAGGAGATTCATTTTCAGAGGATTTCCCTCAATCCCGGCTTCAAACCAGGAGCTTCAAAGGTCAAGGGTTTTCCGAGGGATGTTGGTGGTACCTATAATTGCAGAGGTCTGAAGGCCGCCTAAAACATCGAGGATTTGTAGTTTTTTTTTCAATTGTCCTTCCAGACGACTTAAGCCATATTAATAATAATAATAATAATAATAATAATAATAATAATAATAATAATAATTGGATTTATTGAATAATAAAATAATAATAATAATAATAATAATAATAATAATAATAATAATAATAATAATAATAATAATAATAATAATAATTAAATGTATGTAAATACTCGTAAAATTATAAAAACGATGATTATAGTTATCATTTTAATAAGCACTCCGGCTATGGATCAAAGATTAAACCATATTGGAGGCAGCATATCTAACGATAGTAAGTAGCTGATCTCAAACAACAGCAATTTGAAATACCTGGTTGCCATTTGGCGGTATTTAATGACCTTCTATGGGCAAAACTTGGTCATTAGCCCAGGTGAACATTTCTGCGATGGTATCTCAATAACAATACCAGGGAAGGAAAACCTTAAACAAACCATTCCTTATATTATTCAAATATGAGTGTTCAAAACTATCAAACTGAGAACGACATAAATGTTAGACTACGGATAACATCCCTGGTTGGCTGAGAAAGGGAACTAAAGTCCTGATTCTAAAGAATAAGACAAAAATGGATGAAGAAACAAACTTTAGACCAATCACTTGCCACTCAGTTATGTGGAAACTTTTCATCAGCATACTGTCTGAAAGTATCTAGGATCAGCTTCTGATCGATAAAATGATGCTAACAAATTGCAAAAGAAGATCTACCAATCTTGTCATGAGTTGGGTAGACTACAAGAAGGCATTCGACATGGTTCCACATTCACGGATACTCAAGCGTTTGAAATTTTTGGAATAGCCCCTAACATCCGATCATCTATAAAAAATAGCATAAAGAATTGGGAAACCAATTTACTTCAGGAAATGTTGTATTAGGCAAGGTGAAAAGTTAGAGAGAGATTCTTATCTAGAGTGATTATCTTTCTCTCTGCATTTTGTCTGCAGCTTGATCTCGTTGACATTTCTTTTGCAGAATATAAAAGCAGGATATGTATTCGGAAAAGTACTTCCTACAATCAAACATCTACTATTTATGGATGACCTTAAAGTTTTTGGAAAGAATGAGAATCAGCTTGATGAACACGATCAGATTATTTAGTAATGACATAAGGGTAGAATGTTGCATCTTATAATGTGCTGAATTCTTGTGATAAAAAGAACTTTCAACAATAGATTTGATAAAAAATGTTGACACCGATAATAATAATAATAATAATAATAATAATAATAATAATAATAATAATAATAATAATAATAATAATAATAATAATAATAATAATATGCATTTTGGTTCCAAAATTCATGACACTCCATTAGGAGGCTAATTCAAAACCCTCAAAAGATATATCTATGAAGCAGATGTGCCAGAATGAATGACCAGAGGTAAAGGCACTGATACAAAAAGGCACAGAAAAGGCAACCCCCCTCCAGGAACTACAGCCCTAAAAACCTGCTTTGTAACTATATGAGAAATCTTACCAGCACAACTGAGAGAGCAATTTTACTACGGACTCATTTCCGAGAAACAAAAATGATTCCGGAAATGAAAGAGAGAGGTAAAAAGTAGATACATAAATATAGCTTTAGCAAGAAAGCTTACGGCAGGATCCTTTAAACATAGATAATAGAATAAATTACGGCAGGATCCTTTAAACATAGATAATAGAATAAATTACGACAGGATCCTTTAAACATAGATAATAGAATAAATTACGACAGGATCCTTTAAACATAGATAATAGAATACTTGAGGATGTACCAAATACCAAATATGATTATCAATCTTATTGAAAAGACAATGGGGACCATGCAGATTTGAACTCTACTACTGAGGAACAATACATAACTGAGATAAAAATGCAAAAACGTATTTTCTATCGCCACTTCAGTTCATCATAGCTATTATGCTTCTAAGCAATATACCAAGGAAAATGCCAGACAGAGTTTACTAATACTGATGTATATGGATAGCCTGAAACTTTTCGTAGAAAAAAACTAGAAACGCTAATAAATACAACCAGAATCTTCAGCCAGGATAACTGAATGGAATTTGAAATGGAGAAATGCGCACTGCTAGTTATCAGAATGGGAAAACTGAAGGCAGCGGAAAGCATAGACCTACCCAACCGAGGGGAGATTATTTTTTACACAGGAATCACCACTTATCAAGGCCCGGAGGCCACTCGAGGATAAGAGTTAATGGGTATACATTGGTCAATGTGATTATAGCGTAGAGAACATAAGATTATTCTCAGTGAAGATTCGCTGGTGATGGCCTTTGTGATAACTAGTGCGTTGAAAATAATAATAATAATAATAATGATAATAATAATAATAATAATAATAATAATAATAATAAGAAGAATGAAGAAGAAGAATAAGAATAATAACAATATAATATTACTATTAATAATAATAATAATAATAATAATATTAATAATAATAATAATAATAATAATAATAATAATAATAATAATAATAATAATTGAGTTTGCTTGGGAACTAAAGGGAATATTAAAAAATAATTGTAAGAGCCCTAGAAACAGACCCACATAAACTGGAAAAATGTAGGAGAAATCAGACTAAAGGGGAAGAGTGATTAGGCAAACTAAGGCAATGATCAAAATAGCTAATATCTAAAGGAAAATCCGCGAATGCAGAAACCATAAAACTTAAGCTATTAAGTTATAACCACGAATAATCCACATCGAAATTGCAACAGAAATAAAAACAAAAAATAGTGGGAACATCACATCAACACAAAAAATTGCGAAAAATCTTATAAACTGTGGTTTCCCCTACCCCCCAATAATCTGCCTCAGCTGATACAACACAAAATAGCTATCAAGGGTCGAACAAGAACAGCTTTAATTGGGCCTCCGTGGGTGAGTGCGAAGTTATTACCAATTTAAAACCTAATAAAAACTAATGGTAAATTCGAGTGAAAATCAATGGAAAGTGGCTGTTGTGATAACGCAAATTAATTTGCAAAGCTTGTCAAATAAAGTGAGAGTACTAGAAATACCCGGAAGACTCCAAGGAACAGACTAGTTATTATCAGTGAGTGATTCTTTATGATGATATGTGTGAGAACTCTAAGTTACTACTACTACTACTACTACTACTACTACTACTACTACTACTTTATTGATAATAATACTAAGTATAGAGGATTTCAATGAAGCTGAAACTATCGAAAATCCCAAAATATACCTTTTTAGTCTCATAGCGGAATGGTAGTGCACAAAATGAACGTATCAGAAAAGGTAGATAAATAAGAGAGCGAGGTTCATGGAACTTCGCAATCAAAAGAGATGAAGGCACTCAGACACAAATGAGGCAAATTTGACAATTTCCACACGCGGGGTGAATGTAAAATAAGAGCAATTAGAACCCTATTTTCTACTGTGAAGATATCGCAGAAGCAAACGTTAGTTACAAAATTTTATTACATCGAGTGGATGACGGATATTAAACGGTGATTGTTTTAACAAAATCAAGTCAAAACTAGAGAACCTGTTATAATAAAAAAAATTAAGACAATTGTTGTGATATAATGCAAGTATGCAGATGATTACATGCCAATCATATTTACCAGGAAAATAAAATAATAATTAAAGCTACCAACAATGTAGGATGCAACGGATATTTTGTTTAGTAATTGCTCATTAATTAATACATTAATATGATACATATTGTAGATTGTTTGAATTATCGAATAATAGCACTTCTGAAAAATAAGTATTTTATATGGCAATCTCAATGAGAACAACACCTGGAAATATCATGCAACGTCTCTAAATTCACCAAGAAATAAATATCAAGTCTATCAACTCTTCAATCAACTTCACCAAGAACAATTAGTTAAAAATTGAAGTCGTTGTAATAATTTTTGATTTCTCGATTGTGACCCTGGCGACGGATCATATAATAATATGTCGATTATGAGATATTGTCATTGAATAGATTTGACTTAAACACGCTTTATCACGCAAAGCAATATAATGTACTCAATACCAATTTAAAATGAAAATAGTGGCCACTTATTCGAATTCGAACAATTGCAATATTATAGATAAATCTACAGAGAAACATGAGATTTAAACGCGATTAGAAACAGTATATAAAACTACGGATCGCTATGCACCACCATCATCGATACTTAACTACCAAGGAACATATTGTAATCTAGGATAAAATTGCAAAAATATTTTTACACCTGTGCGATTGAAAAATGAAAATTCTACGTAAAAACCAAAAAGATGACATTTTATATTAAAACTTAAACTAAAGTGAGAATCACGTATGAAGACATGTATTGACACGTAGCAGATATGCGTCATAACATGACAAGTGTTGACACGAAGCAGATATGCTGATGAGATCTTTTTCTTTTTCTCTGGACTGCAAAAATGTGCAGCTATGTTGTAGGATAGTTGGTTCGGTTTTGGTTGGTTTGGTATTTTATGTATGTATGATATGCTAAACAATGCCATTATCGAAAGAATTGTTTAATAATAAATGATGTGCACTAGTTATTTCTGGCTGCTTTTATCTCTATTTACTTGCGTCTTTACGAAGACAAAGTTAGATGCATAGTCTGTTTTTAACGTAGGTAAAATTCAGCTCCCAAAAAAGGCATTCTAAGTTAGGACAAAATTTATCTGAGTCTAGGGCAGCATCGGCTAAGCGTAGAATCAGATTAAATAATACACTTTTTTCCTAACCAAAGATCAAGCAAGTTTGAAGAGATCAACTCGCATCACAACAGAACAGCAAGGAAGAAAGGCAGGAAAAGAAAATGAAGATGAAACTAGAAAATGAATTCCTAGTATATGCTAGTAAACCAACAACAATGGCGACGTTATGAGCCGCTGTCCAGTTAATCTACTGGAATAAAAGCACCTGTTATGGTAACGCTACAGAAATGGAAGGTAACGAACCAACTTTTCCTGTTTGCGAATGTGTTATGCTTTTTTTACAATGTTCGATAAGATTTCAATCACATGTACGGCGATATATATATATATATATATATATTAAGTGAGAAATAAATTTAAAATTTACAGTATAGTTTTATATTACACAAGAATAAAAAAGCATTGGAAATGCAAAAGGATATAGGGATGGTATGCCAAAAAGTATACAAACAAGATAGCTATGAATGGCTAGGCACATGGAAATAGAATTGCATCCTATAGCTTTTCTCCAATCTTCATTCCGTGCCATCATTACGGTTGTAAAAAGCTATAGGGCTATACTTTGGATGCAATTCTATTTCCATGTGCCTAGCCATTCATAGCTATCTTGTTTGTATACTTTTTGGCATACCATCCCTATATCCTTTTGCATTTCCAATGCTTTTTTATTCTTGTTAATTAGTATTTTTACTTACAGTCTTATTTTTAAACTTACATTCATGATAGTATTGTCTTTTTTAGGAGGCGGCTCATTGCCGCCTCCATTAGTAGCAGGTCGCTTCCTGCTGGGTTTTAGGTCTTTGGGTTTTGGGCCTTAGGAGTTGCCTCTTGGTCCTCCATCGGTTCTATATTACATAGAGAGTGCTACCGCCTCTCTGATAAAAAAGTTAGAGTATTATAAAGTTCTAAAATGTTAATACCTTTACTATTAAATTTTTCTTGGTTCATTCTTTGGCGTTTTGGCAAGGTTTTGGCAGTTTTTGATATTTATATTTATAATAGTTTGTGCATGAGGCAGCTTTTTTCCCCTTCGGATCCCTGTTATACCGTGCTTTTGAGTCAGCACGTGAGGCAGCCTTCTTTTTTTCTGGTTCTTTATTATAAAGAGCACGTGAGGCAGCTTTTTTCCCTCGGAATCCCTGTTATACCGTGCGTTTGAGTCAGCACGTGAGGCAGCCTTCTTTTTTTCTGGTTATTTGTTATAAAGAGCACGTGAGGCAGTTTTTCCCCTCGGGATCCCTGTTATACCGTGCTTTTGAGTCAGCACGTGAGGAAGCCTTCTTTGCCTCAGGTTTTGCATGATACTTAATTTTTATTATTTCAGCATTTTTCTGATAGTATTCTTTTTGCTCAGATAATACCTTGACTTTGTTTTTTTCATGGTCTATATTTCTCTGAGCTTTTTTACTACGTGCTGACTTTGGCATTTTTTATTAAATGTAAACATATAACACTTATGTGTATCTTACTATAATATTACTTATCTTATAGCAAGACAACTCTCGTAGAATTGAGATACTGCCCCGTCACCAATAGTTAAAGTGTGGAACGGTATATACACCAATAGTGTAGTTGTTATCTTTATATGAAGTCCTAATCAGTGACAGTGTGAGGTTACTTGGTTAATTTATTGTAGTTTATTTTTAGAAAACTTACTTGTTTTTATTAGTAGATTGTGTATAGTAGCCACAATATCTAGTTATTTTTGTGGCTAGGGCTTGGATTTTGATTCTTTTTGGTCAGCTTCCAGTGAGTTCTTAGAAGATGACTTTCTTGCAGTTTCTTTTGCGGTTAATTTAACTTATTTCCTTTGGCGTTTGGTGAGTTCTTAGAAGAACTGGTCTGATCTACTTTTCTTAGCGAGCGAAGAGATTCAGCTGCATTTAACAATGGTTGCTATAGTGTATTTTTGCGCATGTGTGAGAATTTCAAGTTTTCTCCTTATTTTTCAATAGTTTGACAGTAGTCATGTGTCTTTCTGCCAAGAGTGACAGACGTCAGTGTTAGCCGTGATCGTCTAGAGGTTAGGACCCCACGTTGTGGCCGTGCTAACTTAGGTTCGAATCCTGGTCACAGCATTGACATTTTGTACATATTTTACAGTCCAAAATCTGAAGAATTATTTGTTTTTATAACATTGTTTTTTGACGTCGTACTTGCTGATAGGTTACTCTTATAACAATTATAACAACTGAGATAAAGATTTCGTGGTTTCATTAACGCTGGTGGGTTACTGTTTAAAGAAAAAACCTTAACGTTCACCTCAAATATTCAGCGTCCAAGAAATATAAGCCACTGGCAAACTGGAACGTCCGTGAGTATCCGGTGTATTATTTGGAGCTGTCCCTTTTGAGAGAAGTTCCGTGTTCGAAGTGGTCTGTCTACATTGGGTATATAGTGTTTAAAACTTGTTATTACACGTAATCTTATTTAATTATGGAGTTAGCTAAAAAGCGATAGGTCACTGCACTTCTCCGTGTAAAGAGCAGTCGATTGATGCTTGAACTGTTGTCAGAGACCGTTTGTACACCGAGATACATCGTCTCAAAAGAAAGAAGAAAGAAGAAGAAAGAAGAAAGAAGAACAATTGGCCATTTTTGTACCCTTTTTTTTTTTTGCTCTCTTTTGACATTTTAACCGACGTTCTTACACTCGCTGGATTCGTAAGACGCTTCTCTGTAAGAATATGTGCTTTTTGAAACTTATAAGTTGATTTTAGTTGAGATTTGGATAGTTTTGTTTTGTAGGCGTATATAGGCGTGTACGGGCCATCCCTATATAGAGAGTGCTACCGCCTCTCTGATAATGCAGTTTAAATTTATGAGTGATTTCGTAAAACCCAAGAAGAAATGATACTGGATTCGAACCTATGTTGATCGGCAACGTTTAAGCTTAAAATATTATTTTGCCAGTTTGTAATGTCGTGTTTAGCAGCTCATTTCGATTATCTCTCAAAATTAAGATTTAAATATGATTTTAATTGGCCTGACACATTTCAGTTCAAATGATATCTTGTCACGCTGAAATTTGAAATATTTTAGTTTATCTTCTAAGCTTACATTTTTTACAAATATTCTCTGTGGTCTGTCAAGCCTCAATTGTAAATAACATTTTTTGGGTTTATGTAAACGTAAAATAGCATTTTTGTTTATCTGCAATGTCTAAGTCTGAACTTATTTTATTGTCATAGAAATGTGAAGAGTTACTATCGAATAGCATTTTTCATTTTAAATTTCTTTGAATTCATTTTCAAAATATTTTTTCTTATTAATTTTACTCTTGAACTTTGGCGGAAGTATGCACTCTCATAAATGGCATTCTAGATGACTTTGAAATCCCCATTCAAATTCGGCGTCTGGATTTGCCAGTCTAACTTGCTTGTCCATTAATCAAAGCCGGTACACCAATGCTACTCACATACAAAAAACCCCTCTGTCGGTGCACGCGTAGTTGGCATAGAATACACAATGGATGATATATATAGACGGCATATATTCGATTTTTTCCTCAAATCCAGGTGTTTACGGTCGAAAAGTCAATGTCTACAAATCAAGAATATAACTCATAAAACTGATATTTCTTTCATTTTTGTATGATTCCATTAAATGAAAAGTACATCTTTATTATTGTTATAATAATAATAATAATAATAATAATAATAATAATAATAATAATAATAATAATAATATTTGTGATAATGATGATAATGATAATAATGATAAAACTAATGATATTATTATTATTATTATTATTATTATTATTATTATTATAACATTAATAAAGATGTACTTTTCATTTAATGGAATCATATTATTATTATTATTATTATTATTATTATTATCAATAATAATATTAACATTATTATTATTATTTCTTACGAACAGATCGAAGAAAAATAACATAATCGATAATAAGTTCATAAATGGGATAAATAAGGGAAGGAAGGCAACATCGTTCACACGATTAGTTACAACTAAGACAGGCCGTTGCAAATGCTTGCAGCGAAATTTCTCTTTTGCAGTTTCTTAAAGAACCCATTCGGTTCGGTTAGGTTACTTTCTCGGGTAGGCCAACTATTGACTCGTAGATATTGAAGTCAACAAGGATATTTACATATACACGTTAAACTAAATGAAATTATTAAAAAACAAAAAAACAAAAAATGTATAACTGAATGTTAACGTCTAAATAAATATTTGCTATGCTCTTTAAATCTTGATTAAACAAAACACACTTGTGCTCAATTTCACTTGTCGCATCGTCAGACAAAATCACGATTGCGCGAGTACATAAAGACACACAACACGCCAACTGCGAGACTGCTTGTATAAATAACTGTAAATATGTTTTTCTTTCTAAATAATAAATTAGAGGCCAGCCAGGTACACATCTGACGATTACCAATGCTGTGAAAGGACAGCAAAATGTTAAGTTAATATATATATATATATATATATATATATATATATATATATATGTGTGTGTGTGTGTGTGTGTGTGTGTGTGTGTGCGTGTGTGTGTGTGAAAAGATAAATATATAAGCATTGTAGTAACATAGGGACTTTATTATAGCATCATGTCAATAAAGTTAAAGGCGATTAAAGTCACATAACGACCGAAAGGCCATAGCATTTCAAGGCTAAATGTTTCTCATCAAAGGAAAAGATAAAACAGGCATTATGCAAAAGTATTGGCAAAACAGACAACGCCTATTTTAAATACCTTTTAGATTGGAAATTGAAGAATTAGGGGAGAAAATTATATGAGTAAGGAAGAGAAATTTATGAAGGGTGTGGAGAGTGAGAGTATTAAAAAATGAGAAAAACTCCAAAAGAAGTGGAAAAGAGTTATTGTGTAAAAGGGGAGTTGCATAAAAAAGTGTTTTTAACAAACCGGCTTAATCTCAAGAAAAAATGGGTTGATAGCATCTAAAAATAAGTTTAATGAAAAGTACAATAGTGATGAAGAAAGTCATTTTGATTACGGAATAATATTTTGAAATGGTAATGGAATTTAATGTAGAAATTATTAAGCCAGACATGGGTAAAACAATAGCATGTTTAGAATTTTTAATAAAATAGGATTGGAATGTTTGGTTTTGATAAACAAAGTTACGTGACAAAAGATCAGATAAGGATTTTTCGTTGAGTAGATACATGACGTAACGAGTATAGAGACACCTTAGAAAGTAAGAAATATACATTCAGTCAGTAACGGGCGGCCAAGATAGACGGTCAACAGACGAGAAGGCACCCAGCAGAGGCAAGATCGAAAATTAAGATATAGACAGGTCTATGTCAGCATTCAACCTTTCCAAAAGGAAAACAACGTTCTGGAATGAATGCTGCCGAAATTAACCCGAGGCATATTGTTCGTGGTTGGAATTTCGTTGCAACTTTCCGTCCAACAAGATCAACGATGAGCCGAATGTGTTCACTAATTATCCAAATGCTATAACGCAAAAGAATGATATTCGCCCATTTTGTTGAAAATATGTCTTCCTTTGTCTTGCAAGAGACATAGGTGTTTATTTTGTCCTTTATTATAAACATACACTAGATAAGTTGTTTTGTAGCATTTTGAAAACTAGGCGATCCCACGTAAATAATAGGGTGGAAAGATAAACGTATTGTTCTAAATAAAACACATTGCAGCTTTATTTTAAAACTTTTATTGAAAAAGTAATTTCAGGTAACTTGATTATGTAGTAAAGTTGATATATATTTATTGTAACCGCCTTCAGCCTCAGTCACCACCTCGATACAGCTCTGCAACTGGGAGTATGCTTTTTCCTAAAGCGCCGGTAGGAATACGGTGGATGGCGGCGATCGGGTTGGCTTTGGTGTAGTGGGGGGTCATGATCTTAACGTATAACCACACGAAGTGGTCCACCGGTTTCAGGGCGGCGAGAAGGGGAACCAATAAAGGAAAAGTACACGGTCGTAGCACTCCTTCTGAAGCCAAGCCTGGGTCTCTTTGTATTTGTGGCCTGCATCGAGTCCTACTACAAACACAGAGTTTGCCAGCGGCTATCTGATTGCACCAGTCGATCACCACACTCTTCAGCATATCCAGGTACACTTTGGTGTTGACTTTCAAGCCGACTTCGAAGATGTGTAGTGGCCTGATGTGGTCCTCACGTGAAACTACACTAATGCCCATAACTGTGACCGAAAATTTCGTTGAGTTGTGCCTTCAAGCGTTTAACCGTCCGGATTTGCAGTTTGACGGTACTGGTAATGGTCTAGTTGTCATAACTTGGATCGGTAAAGAGCATGAGTTATACAGCAGTGCATCTCCAATCTCGCTAGTTAAACATTGTGTTACTTTCAGACCTGATAAAAAGCTCTTATCGCTCAACGGATTCGTCCACCTAGTATTTTCCGCATAATTCGCAGTGTACTGCCCTCCCCACTTGTCCGTGCCTATTTTTATATTCTTACCCCCCCACACACACACACTATCTATCTATCTATCTATCTATCTATCTATCTATCTATCGATCTGTCTCTATTTATATATATATATATATATATATATATATATATATATATATATAATATTACTTTTATTAATATTTTTGATTTTGATACAAAAAAGATTATACGGAAAATCGAAAAATTAAAAAAAGAATCCTAAAGCAAAGTGTCTTTGTTGCATTTAATAATATTTGCTTATATATATATATATATATATATATATATATATATATATATATATATATATATATATATATATATATATATATATATATATATATATATATATATATATATATATATATTCGGACGATGTCAAAACATCGTTAAAAAACAAAACAAAACAAAACTCACTACTCGTTCAAGCAGCCGCCAATAGCGTAATGGTTAGGAGCCTTGACTGCCGTACAAACGGTCGGGTTTCAATCCTGGCTTGAGGTAGTTGCCTGTCTAGCCGCACTGATGAGCTGTGAAACAGCGCAACAGTACTGTATGTGGATGACTATATATATATATATATATATATATATATATATATATGAGTGTGTGTGTGTCTATGTGTGTGATTTTGACTATCTGTGTGCGGAACGGTCTCTACAAATATAATCTGTCAATTCCTATTCTACAGACATAAAAAAATGATATATAGAAGATTTAAACCTGTAGAACAGATTCGATTTGGTTTTTACTGATGAAATAGCTGCTAAGTGGTCAAAGATTAAAAAGGACATAAAAACTTGGCAGGTGTCAATCGACTTAAATTGCTTCACTACGCATGCGCAAATATACATATATACGTTGAAGTTGATTAAGTATTAGAGATTTGATATTCATTTTTTGTTAGCTCAGATTGTAAAAAAATAAAACTGGAGAGTTACATGTTTTGTTATCGATTCTAGCTGATGACACCCGATGATATTTTCTTCTTTTTACTCTTTTTTAAATTCGGTACAATATAAAAATCAATAGAGAATCATATTTACAGACCAATCAATGCCGGTCGACCTACTAGTCCTCTTTAAAACTAAATTTCTCATCTATATTACATATTTACTAATGTGTTCAATCAATCTAACATTCGTCAGATGGTAACCGCGACGGATAGGAACTTCGAATCTCCTAACTGCATTATCAGCAATCACTGCCATCCGTAGTTGTTGTCGTCTAACCGCGTTTTGGCCAATTAAGCCTCTGGCCGGTTTTGGGTAGGATTGAAACCGCTATCTTCAGACAATGCTCATCTGGAACCGTAGAAATTACACGTCCCCGCTTTCAATCCTACCCAAAGCCGGCCAGAGGCTTACTTAGCCAAAAACGTGGTGAGACGACAACAACTATGGATGGCAGTAATTGCTGAGAATGCAGTTAGGAGATTCGAAGTTCCTATCCATCGCGGTTACCACCTGACGAAGCTCAGAGGAATAGTTGGCCGAAACGTCTGAAACAACAACTAATAAAGGTGAGAATAATAGTCCGCAATAAATAAAAATTAATATAAATAATACTCATTTCAATAATGAATTCCAATTAAAATAAGATCTATATATCATTGAACACTTATCTAACACTGTTTATATATGCATTAAGATTCCCACGCCCCCGTGGCTTGTTGTCGATAGTTTAACGAAGAGTACTGACAACTACCACAAACCCTGGTTTGTCCAACTGAAGAGCTGTTGCACAGTGAAATGGTACACATGTCAATGGCTGTATATCCAACACCTCTTTCTGGGTCGAGCGTTATACTAATTTCACTTGTTTGCTATAATCAGCGAGCAGCAATGGTCGTATATTTTGTGAGAATTTTTATATAATATTATCTTCTCCTCAGAAGAGCGAGACTAAATCTCATATTTCATATCTTTAAATATATTTAAATATAGAATAATAAATATCTCATTTTCTTTACTGCTTTTCGAAAATGCACTGCAGATTGCAACTGCGATGTGGATTTGCTTTGAGGTTTAGAAAGCGAAGGTGAACTTGGCGCCAAGGAGATTAAAAAATATAAAATCGAACGGATTAATAGATGAACGTATTATAGGTTTAACAGATTATGTGTATCTAACAATTACGTTGTACGACATGAAAGTCAGTGCTTTGTTGAAACAATGGACATCCAATTGTACATTGATAGTGTTAACAGAGAAAACATTAATGAAGCTAAATATCGAAGGAGAAAAACGACAATTAATCGACATGTATTTGGATAAATTACAGATTGATGAGTTCCGTTTATTTTTGTTTAGCTTATGCGTACTTAAGTATTGCCCAAATCTATCTATCTATCTATCTATCTATCTATCTATCTATCTATCTATCTATCTATCTATCTATCTATCTATCTACCTACCTATCTATCTATCTATCTATCTATCTATCTATCTATCTATCTATCTATCTATCTATCTGTGTGTCTGTCTCTCTACCTCTTTATCTATTTCAATATGTGCAATGCATACATATTTCTTTCAGTCTGTTAATCATTCGTTTATCTATTTACTTCCGTAATCTATGTCAATAGGTCAATTATATATATATATATATATATATATATATATATATATATATATATATATATATATATATACGTTTATTCAAAGTTGCAACAATTCATTAAGCTCGATAGAAATGGATTTACAATTTTAGAGCATATATAACTTTAATAAGCATTTCAAAGTCACAGAAATATTCGCTTAATCCACATTCATATTGTTTTTTTTACTGCGTGTTACATGTGTTTCATTGGATGGCATGAATATACCAAACGAATGATCAGAGTTATATTTGTTCGCCAGGAAAATATGCAGTTTTTACATAAAATCAAAAAGGATAAGTAATATAAGAATGAATTGTGGATGAGATAATATGGGGTTTATTTAATACAACTTTCTTTATAAGTCTACCATTAACTACTCAATTTTTCGGCCTCTTAACGTTTGAAAATAGTGAAATCATCAAAGACTGGTTTATAAATATCTACTTTGAAGGCAATAGAATTTAGTCTGGTGCACTATCTACCTAGCTGATATTTTTTGGAATATCTTCACTGTGTTAAATGTGGTATGAACAGTTTCCATTTTTGTTTTATATTAAATATGACGTCGAAAATTGCTATCAAATCTATTAAATTTTTAGATACCCCAAAATAATGTTTTTCGTCCGACAGTCGCAGTGGTATTTACCGTAAATCTAGTATATTCACGATATCGTCAAAGATGTCTGATTTTGTGCTGTTGGGTACAAATCATCCCTATTTGAGTACTAAGTGGAATCAACCAGTCCTATGAATACGACTACTTTCAGAGACTAAATGAATACATTCATACGATGTTTAACTGCATGCTACGAACACGTTCTTTTCATACCACTTTCATGGCTACTGTATTCTTTATGATAAATACATATTATATTTTATACACTTTACACTACTTGTGGTTTCTTCCATTTGTGATCACTAGCAACATTTTGACATCCTTAAAATACTGATAATTTCTTAATTAATCACTTACGCAGATTCAAGAATATTAGTAGTACGGAGGGTGCGTAATGAAATACACTTGCGTTTATCAAAAACTGACCTCGCGTTAAATAATACTTGACGCCTTGGTCACCGCTTTTCTGAAGCTTATTAACCTGAACAACCTGTATTTCATTGCTGGAATCACCCCAAAGACGTGGGACAGAACGTTGGCACCTGAATATAGATCTCACAATTTGCCTGGATGAACACATTTTTCTTCGCGAGGGTGAACTAACAGCTTAACTATTGAGAGACTGCTAAGGAGAAGTTTAGTCAGTGACATTCCGTGTCTAACAAGTGCAGTTATGGATCTGGGGGTCGGAGAATGACCCCTCCGTTATACAGCATAGAAACGGTTGCTTCTGAATTCGCTCAAAAACCTCTTTAGTAACGTGAAGCACACTCAACCACACGAATAGAGCAATCAGAATTTACTATGACCTGCATCTTCAAATCATGCAATATAACATTTCCTTTTCTGTCGTATACTACCTAACCAGTGGAGCTTAAACGATTTTGAAAGAAAATAGTAATAATTCAGATACTTTAAAGAGATGCAATGAGAACGAATTATTTGTCTCCTAACAAATGGAGGGTGAACCTGTAAATTCACCCTTGTCCGTTCGTCCGTTCGTTCGTTCGGACAAGGGTGAACCTGTAAATTCACCCTTGTCCGTTCGTCCGTTCGTTCGTTCGTTCGTTCGTCTGTCCGCACTTTTCTCAGTAACCTTGGAATTTTTTTAAATTTTGCGCAAACATTAAACATGATATGAGTAAAAATCTAACAGAACGGATTTTCCAGGAAAACTCAAGTTTCCCCATCAGCGGTGCCTTTCGTGTTAAAATGGCTAAAATTGACAAAAAAGAAAAATTGTAACTAACTGATTTCTATATAATTTTGTTTTTCTATACTTCGCGATAATTCTTGGGTGTATACCAGGGGCTCTTTTAGGGTAATAAAAACACTCCATTTTTGGGACTATTTTACCATATTTGTTCATATATGTCTGTATATGTCTATTTAGCAGTTTTGCTCAAATTTAAATATGTCAAGGCCTTGGAGTCTTTTGGGGCTAAATGGAGGAGGGGGCAAATGATGGAATTAGTTATTTCTTTTTTTTTTGCATGCTACAGAACTCAAATTTACATATGTTATGGCCTAAAACTGCACCGTTTGATCATTTTCACCAGGATTTGACGTCCCCTGGAGACTTTTGGGGCTAAACAGGAGGGGTGCTGAACTTAGTCATCTTTTTATGCCTCGTTCACTGTGCTTCACTTGTTATATAACAAACGGCGAGGTTTATTTTCAAGATTTGCTAAAAAATACATTTCTTTTTTTTTCATAATTTTTTTTTTACACGGTGGTCACCACTTATCAAGGCCCGGAAGCTACTCAGGGATAATGGTTATTGCAAGTACAGTACGTTAGTGTGGAGATTTAATGAAGTGTTTACTTAAGAGGGCGGTTCATTAGGAATTCGAGTCCAACGTTAACAAATTCCTAATGAGTAAGTTGTAGTCAGGTGGGAAGCAGGCGGACGGAACAGAGTTCCACAGGCGTGCAGTTCTAAGAAAGAAGCTTTGTTCATGGAATCCACGTTTTGATTTAGGCACAGATAAAGAGTGAGGGAAACTCTTAAAAAATAATAAGTTAGTTATTTTTTAATTATTTCTTTTTGCTGTGGTGTAAGTAAGAATATATCGAACACACTTATGAGGTAATTATAAATCGCTCTATTCTGAACTCATGAACTTCACAGTCGGAGAAATAGAGTAGTCTGTGTGTCTTTCTTGAATCGATATCAACATCAATAAAATAATCAGCGCTGTCCCCGGTTCGCCATGAAACAATCACTGATTTTATTGTCTCCATTCATCCGCAACGTTTGTATCCGTTTTGATTTTTATTTATTTTCCCTTTACCCTTCCGATTTATTTGATCCGACGATGATAGCAATCCCCCCCATCTTCGATTCCCGATTAAACTTTATTCTTTACTCCTTGCACAAAGACAGCAGATGTTTATATATCAATCAACTACTAAGTGCTTCTTTTCTTTATCAATCTATTCCCCCCCTATCAGCTTTTCACCATCCACCCTACGTTCGTTGCTCATCTCAGTCAAATTGATGCAGATCAAAAGAAAGCAGGTGATTGTGTATGCTGGGTGCGTGTAGAAGGTTTCAGTCTCATTTGACTGTTCGATTAAAATTGTTTGAACTTCGCGCATGTTTAGAGAAACGCGTACTTTTTTACTTTTATATATTTACTAGAGGTCATTACTTATCAAGATCCGAAGCCATTCGAGGATAGGACCTGGATATAACCTTAAAATATATCCGATGGTGAGATCCCAGTTTGCGGCTTTTAGGCTGTGTGGAGCCACCCCTTAATTGCCATTTCTCCCAGATCCACTCTGACCCGGAGTGGTAGTACCTGTTAGGGCCCCAACTATGGGTTTAATAGAAACCGATTTGACAAAAAAATTCTATTAAAAAATTTTTCTTCAAAATCAATGGATTCGGCATTAAATTGCCTGAAAAGGGTTGATATGCCGTAAGAAAAAAAAACAACCAACCAACGAACTATTCGAGGATAAATAATAATAAGTGGCAAGTGGAACAACTCTGGAATAATCTGTAATGCTGGAAATTCGCTAGAGTGATTATTTAACCAATCATGTCATATTGTAACGTTACCCACCACGTTTACAAAGAGAACCCACGCGTTTTATGCAGTCTACGTCGCACGGAGTATAGGACGTTTTATGCAGTCTACGTCGCACGGAGTATAGGACTCGACACCCTCTTTTGTAAAAACAACATTTTCCCCCATCGTTCTCCCGTTACGCGTGACTTCTCGTTACAGTTGTTCCGTCACCAACATAATCATCTTTCTAACGTGATTTCTCTTTTTTTAATAGTTTTTTTTCTTCCTTACAGTGAAGTCATTTTGCATTGCGAATGCATTTGCATACGCGCATCCACGCTCTATTACCATAGTCAGACGGGAAGCAGACTCATAGACCGGTAGTTCCTAGAAACTGTGTTGACTGAATTTTCGTTTCGGCACATGTGAAGTGTAAGTGAAGTTGCTGACAGTGGTTTTAGCTAGACAAGTGTTTGTTGTTAATGTTTTACAGGAGAATCATAGATTATAACGCAGTCAAGCATCTGCTATTAAAAGAAATATAAAGCATATATAGCCTGCCTTCTTCTTTTCTGTAAGAAAGACAAAGTAGAAAGGAGAAAAGACATCCATCGTCCACTAGATTTTGAAGTAGGTTTTGTACTTGGTCAAGTAGGAAAGAGTCCTCCGAGTAGCTCCTCCTTAATAGTCCAAAGAAAAAAAAGCGATATTTGAAACCAAAGCATATTTTTAAGCCAAAGAAAATATTTTCTATAAAAATATATCGAATTTTTAGAAAAATGTTGTAATTGGTGTATTACTTTATTAATGATTAAAGTTAAATTTTGCCTAAAAGCTGTTGTTTTATTTCAAAATAACTTTTTAGTAAAAACATAGTCTATGTAACCGAAATATATTGACGAAAACCTGCAAAATATTATATCGTTGAAATTACATTGAAATGAAGAAAAGGTATAATAATAACAAATACTCATTTTCTACAAAAGCACGGTTTTATGCATTATTATTCAAACACTAATGCGAACTAAAAGATGTAAATGTCCTGCATATTCGTATTATTTATATTTGACAGAGAAATTAGAACATTGTAAGTTTAAATATGTCAAAAAAGTTAATAAACCGTATAAACGAAATAAGAACAAACTGTACAGGCTGAATAAACTTTACTTCAAGATAACGTCATCAAACAAAAGACTAAAAACAATTACAAAATAAACTTCATAACGTCACCCTCCCCAATTTTTTTACAAATATGAAATAGTATTAAAACATTAAAATAAACAGATAAACGACAAAAATTGAGCGACGAGGTAAACTTAAAATCTTAGTCGATTAAAAAATATTAAAAAAATATAGAGAAAACACAACGATAAAATGTAAACATAAAGGAAGGAAACAGCATCCCAGTTCTCTTCGCACTTGCTCAGCGGAAGTTAGGTCAGTACTCTCCTCGGCCTTTCTATCCTCCCTGACCCTCCTACTATTATAGGTACTGTATTGATTTTTTATCATCCATATCCTTTTCAGTTCACTGGCTAGCTCTGTTTCGTTTCTTCTTTTCTTTAATATTCACCCAGAGATCCGCTGGAACAGCAAAGTATACGATTTGGCAGAACTTTTCTTTCCTGGTAATTATTACGACATCCGGTCTTCTTGCTTGGATGGGTTTATCCGCTTGTATGTCCATGTCCAATAGGATTTTGTGATTCTCGTTTTCAATTACTCTTGCTGGCTTAACTTTGTGAAATTTGTCTGCGCGTTCGAGATGTCTGTTCTTGTATTTCTTTTGGACTAGTTTATTACATTCACTAACTATATGGTTTATCGTTCTTTGTCCACAGAGTCTACATTTGCTGTTTTCTTGTATTTTCTCGATCTTTGCTTTGATGTGGTTGGTTCTTATCGAGTTATCTTGTGCAAACGGTATTAGGGATTCAGTTTCTCTGTTTACGTGTCCTTTTCTCATCCATGTCCAAGTGTTTATGTTATTCTCATCTTTTGTCATTCTTACGAATCTTTCGTGTAGTTCTTTCTCTTCCCATTTTTCTTTCCTGTCTCTCTGTTTTCTTTTTTATTGTTTTTTCAGTTTCTCTCGCTGCCATACTTATCCTTTTCAGTGTTTTGCATTATGTATTTTTCTAGTTCTTTTTTGGTGATATTAACAAGTCTTCTATGCATACCAGTCCCCCCACCCGACGTCTTTCCACTCTACGTAGAGACGGTCAACATCGTCCTTCGGGTGTAGTGCATTGTGTATGGTCATGAGTTTCCTGGTCTTCTGATTGAGCTTTCTCAGTTCTTCTTTGTTCCACCCTATAAATGGTCCAAATATCTTACTAATGATACTACCCATGTATTTATACCTTTTATTACGCTTCAGTATATAATTGTAAATTATGCCAAAAAATAAAACAAAACCTATTCACAATAATGATACGCTAAATAAACTTGCGAACAATGACTTAATAAAAGAACAAATGCCCCTAAAAAGAATTTGAAGAGAGAACATTTGGTTCAAGCAACCCTACAAAATTTAAAGCTATATCTCTAAAGCATTGTTCAAAATAATAGAAAACTCACTTAAACACCCTCACAAATACAGCACAATCCTTAATAAAAACTACATCAAAATATCCTTCCCCCTATGCATTATATAGTACAAACAATTATAAACTAATAATTAAAAAATAAAATCTGCGCAGAAAATTATTAACAGCATCCCAAACACAACATACCCTTAATGTAACTGCAATGCCCAAGAAATTGCCCACTGGACAATAACGGTATACACTCAGACGTCATATGCTCACGTACAGAATTAACCCACCGCAGCAGGCAACCCAAACACCAATCAAACCCAAATAATTTAATTACCCACAATGATAAATATAACTTAATAAATAATGACGATTCTACCGAACAATTCATCCTGCATCCAGTAGGGATACACATAAATAGTTCATGCATCGAATAATCTACGGAGGACCTGAACCCAGCTTATCCCCCATAGGCAGAGTATTCCCGGATATATCGCACTCCAACCCCAAAATACTTACATACTTAGGACTTCCATCTTTCCCGATAAAAACTAGAATATCTAATCGCTCACAATCGTTCCCCAGGAAGACACATAGGACGAAAATAATTCACTCTAACTTTGTAAGAAACCTAAAAGTAATTAAAAAAATTCTCCTTAAAATGGAAAATATCAAGAAAGTCTAAATCGTACAGCCCAGGTTCAAAATAAAGCCTCCTTTGCAACGCAGAGGCCACAGCGATTATAACAGCACCGGAAGAATTAAATATTGATAATTCCAAATCAGAGATAATATCTTGTTGCAGACACAAAAAAAATTAAATACAGAAATACCCTTTCCTCTGCCGATAAACCGCCCGCAAACCAGTAAAAATATTCTTTACCCCTTGGATCAATCCGCTGACATAAACCCTAATTATTACTCTCTCCAATACCATAAACAGTTAACTAACATCTCTCTCCAATACTATAAACAGTTAACTAACATCTCTCCAATACTATAAACAGTTAACTAACATCTCTCTCCAATACTATAAACAGTTAACTAACATCTCTCTCGTACGAAGCATAGCACCCAATATCTGACATTTGGAGCCTCCCTTTTTTTTCAAACAATAAGAATATCACCTATGTACTCTCAGACCATCCCTGTACACATCTTTCGTATACGTTTTAACTTATCCTTATTATATCTCTCACAATTCGCCTCCTGGATAACTTTTACTCATAATCCTTTATTTTTCTCAACTTAACGCCAAAAGTTAAATGTGCAAGAAACTACCTTCACTCCCCCTAAGTTCAACCCTTATACCTTAAAACATCACATTGGCACATAACCCCCTATAGACTTTAACCCTCCTCTACAATCAGAACCCTATAATTGTCATCTCTTTTAAACTTAAACACTTATAAATTTAAATATGATTTATTATTAGATTTGCCCCCCTTTAACCTGAAATATTCTGAATTACATTAATATAACGTTCACGCACGCTACTAAAGATATTTAGGCCATTTATTAATGCCATAAAAAAATCTCGAGAACTATCCCCTCTCCTTTAACAAAAACAGACCTGAACTTTAAGCCCCATCGCCTCCCCTTCCCCTGGTCTCTAACGCACTCTCCTCACTGAATCCTGCCTTCTGCTTTTACTCTTTACAGCTTTTGATTTTCTTAGTTTTGTTGTGGACATAAAGCGCCTTGTCTTTACACCGGCCCGACCTCGATCTGTATTATTTTTCATTTCATTTATCGTTGGCGGCGATATATTTACATTCAAGAATTACATCTTCAATTGGATTGTCTCCTGCATACACAAACGAAACAGAGAAACACCCCCCGCCATCTTCCAAAATATTCCCACTCCGGACTTGATAAATGCAGAAGCAAAAAACAACACCCTGGAATTAACAACCGGTCAAAATTCCCTTGTATTCATAAAGAGAGAGGTAATGTGTTTTCAATATATTTTCATCCATTTACAAAATGGCAACATTTTCTACAACTAACGATTTACAAATTACATTTACAAATGGCAACATTTTCTACAACTAACGATTTTAATGCTTTTCTGAACCAATATTTAAATTGGAGGAAAACTTTATCCCCTCACAAAAGAACTTGTTTTGGTCTGTCTAAAATTATTTCATCGCTTGCTTTACATTTGACAAGAACTCATTTTAAAGGCTTAATAGCACACCCTCACCCATTGTCTATAAAACATTTCTCTCGTTTGATGTATTTCCGTTTATCGAACTGTCATACAGGGTGACCCCCCCAAAAAAAAACAGGCCCCAACTCTAATTAGGCCCCGTTTCTTAGTGTTTTGTCCGAATGAAATAAAACTTTAGTCATAACTAGTTTATTCTATTCAAAACATCACATCAAAACACTAGGATCTTTGGCCTTTTTTTTCTCCGTTCTACAGCATATGTTCTAGATGGCCTCCATTTAGCTTTTGTTTATTTTGGGTAACCCTGTATTATATATTTTCCTTTTATTTAGTTTTACTTCTTACTTTCTGTCATCTGACTCTTTATATCCTTATAATTCTGCATTTTTTTCTATCCACTTTTTCCCATATTTTATTTTATATCTACCTTTTCCCATATTTTATTCTTTACTTTCCTTTATTTTATAAGTACGTATCCCTTAACACAAATATTATCTATTTATTATTATATAATTCATATATTTTTACAACCATCTATACCATAACCTTGGTATTTTTATTTCTTTACTCCACCGTCTGTTTATCATCTAGCTTACTCAATTAAAATGCTCGTACTATGCATCCCGTATAATTAACCCCTCTCACATCAATCCGCCTCCTACTATCCCTGATAACTTATATTTCGTTTAAGCACTGTTACAATCTCAGACACCCCCTCTAATATACTAAAATAGCAAAATAAAAATAAAAATTATGTAAACCCTATTCACATATTCGACACATATACCCTTAGGTTTAATTAAACATCTTCTCTGAACCAACCTACCCTATATTCTCCCTGAAAATTTATACACACACTGTCCAGATACATTAAGCCTACCATGACAGATATGCTATACACATACATGCATTGCATAATACAAACTATACTCCTGCTATAACACTAAGATCATTATAGCTCTCTCAAACAGCCTCAATAATTTATTTCCTTTCCTATCGCTAGATGTCGCATCCCTATTATGTTACCTACCATCTTCTCCACTCTTCTGATGAGAAGCATTCGGCTTCGAAATGCCATGGTAAAAAGAGTCATTCCTTATCCAACACCTATAATTGATGTATACCCTCATTGAATAAATGAATATATATATATATATATATATATATATTGTTTTGTACCTTCATTATCCATTTTTATTTACTTCTAAATAAGCTTTAATACAATTTTGTTGAGCTTTGTATTATCCTGATCAGTTTCCTCTTAAAGAATTGATTTTACTTTCTTCCTTTAACTTCCCCATATATATATATATATGTATATATATATATATATATATATATATATATATATATATATATAGAGAGAGAGAGAGAGAGAGAGAGAGAGAAAGAGACCAAGAGATCACGCGAATGATAGTAAAACACATTTAACTGGTAAATTACTGAGAGGAAATGTTCTTAAATTCTTTACTAACACCGTATCATCCAAAGTTTTCAACCAATGGCATATATACATACATACATATATATATATATATATATATATATATATATATATATATATATATATATATAACGAAACAATACTGTATGTGGATGACTATATATATATATATATATATGAGCTTTATATATATAAAAATATATATATATATATATATATATATATATATATATATATGTATTTATAAAGCTCAACACATGGGTGTTTCTCTCTGTACACAAATAGGCTACTATATGGTTTGCTATTATACTAAACTGATCACACGCAATAACAGAAGAGGTATCAAGGAGCAAAAATTAGTCATTCTCCACAAACAGGAATGGGTTTTTAAGGGGTAAACACAATGCACGTTCACACCGTTTCACGCATAGCTATAAAACGTGGCATTGTAACCCCCCCCTATGGGAAGAATGTTTTCGTGAGTTAGCCCGCCCAGCCACACCAACAAGGGAAGTTTTTATAACTAGAAACCATCCTAAAATCATTTGTAGGCATTTATGCTGACGACACTACGATCTACGGCAACACATCAAAGGCGATAAATGACCAAGTTGTCTCCGATACTCTCTCCTCTAATCTTGAGCATGAGATACACTGGGAAAAGAGGTGGCTGGTTAATTTATGCATCTTAACAAATCTTCTATCTTTACGTCATCAACATTTTGATCCCCATCTGCCATCAATAAAAATGAATGGCTCTGGTCTTGAGGAGGCTCCATGTTTTTCAAGCTTCTGGGCTTGACCTTTACTCCTGATCCAAAATGGAACACGTACATCAAATCTGTGGCCAAGGTTGCTGGAAAAATAATGGAATCCTTCTACCACTCGAGTAGATATGTCACTGCTGATGCAATTCTCTATCTATATAAGGGCCAGTTACATCCAAGGATGGAGTACTGTTGCCACATCTGAGCAGGAGCTTCTAGAACAACCTTATCCTGTCTTGAACGAGTTGAAAATAGACTTCGTAGCCTAGTGGGGGATGCTGTTTTCTCTTCCCTGAAGCCTTTCTTACAGAAGGGCCCTTGCGAGTCTTTCTCTGCTTTATCGTTATTTACATGGCAAGTGTTTATCTGAGCTCCAAACAATGGTCCCTCTCGAAAAATATTCACGAAAAACATTTGTGTAGCTGGATCCACTGTCAAGAATTTCCCCCACTCTTTATCTGTGCCTAAACCTAAACGTAGATTCAATGAACAAAGTTTCTTTTTTTGAACTGCACGGCTGTGGAACTCTCTTCTGTTTGCCTGTTTTCCAGCTAAATACAATTTGGTAGACTTCAAGTCTAACGTAAACAAATTCTTTATTAATCGTCCCCTTAAGTGATCCAATTTACTAAATTTCCATAACTAATGATTACTACATGTTCTCTTTGGCACTGTTCACTCATTAAAACTTATCCTCGAGTGGCCTGCGGCGTTGATAAGTAGTGACTCCTTAGTAAAAAAATAAAAACAAAACAAGTTATTTCGTCGACAATAATATTAATATTGATATACGTTCATTAATGAAGATATGAATTTTTTAGCAAAATATAAATCTATATGCAGTACATAAAACAAAATACTGTAAATGCTTCCTTTCGTCCATGAAAAAATTTGAAATAATTACTTAAAGTTACTGAATTGTTTACGTTTATGTTTAGACAGTTTTAGTAATAACATAGTATATATATATATATATATATATAATACTAAAAGTCTATGGATCTTGTATGTTTGCAATCAGATTTCCGGTTTTCAACATCCGGTTGCGCATGCGTAAATAGCAACGTCTTCAATCCGTTATTCCAATTCCGGAATTTTTATATCGCTTTTAATACAAACAATTTCATTTAATTTGATCAAATAGTTATTTATATATACAAATAATACATAGATTCATAGATAATTATAATATATATTATAAAATCTATTTATCTATGAATCTATTAATAATATGAAATATTACCCTATACAATTTATGGAAAGAAAACACCTCTCACTTTCCCTCTAATAGATTTCAACACTCCTACTCCCTCTGTTTTCGTTACGTACGCGAGAAATAGTTACGTGTATGTGTGAGAGAGAGAAAAAGGGAGCGATGTAAAACTGGATAGAGTTATCCCCCTTAACTAATGCATACCTTTTTACTAGAGGGCGTTATTACAAAAAAATTTCTTTTCCTTCTTCCCATGTTTTTTAAAGTCGTCTGCTTACATTTCCAAATGGAAAGCTGAATCGGTAAATGCACACATTTCTATTACATTAAATAGTGTTTTCCTTTACACAATGGGTACTGAATGTTTGCTTAAATTAAATGAAAAAAGTTACATTTTATTTTCATTTTCTATTTAAAAAGCCATTATTAACATGTGGAGAGTGTTTTTTTTATTATTCTGTACTTTCAACTAACAATTTCATTTAAAAGATGATATATCAAAATTTGAATTTAACTATAATAAGGATTATGATACCTGTTCAGTGCATATTTACCTATAAGTATGGCCAACCACTTATAATTCAGTAACTGTAATTTAAAAAAAATAACAATTATAATAAACAGAACGACTCATAGAAATCTATCTATATTCTTTTTTCATTTTAATATACTTTCATAGAAATGCTTCTGTTATGTAAAAAAAAACTATTTTCTTTATGCCACAAGTGTCACGCTCATACATGAATTCCATAGCTAATATAACGTACTGACCCAACGGGTCACGGGTGGTCTAGTATATATATATATATATATATATATATATATATATATATATATATATATATTACATAGAAAATGCGAGCAGGAAAAGTAATATGGTTAAGATTAAACTTAGAAAAGTAAAAGGACTTGTTATTTAAACTGAAAAAGAAAAATACAAGATATTCTAGCAATACATATAATAAATTTATAACTTAAAATAGTGCAGCATTAAGAATTTATTATATAATGTTAAATTGAATTTTTAAGATAAATCTTAATGCTGCACTGTTTTAAGTTATAAATTTATTGTATGTTTTATTAGAATATCTTGTCCTTTTCTTTTCCAGTTTAAACAACTAGTTATTTTACTTTTCTAAGTTTAATCTTAACAATATTACTTTTCATGTTCGCATTTTACTATGCCATCCATGATATTTCCAGGCTTTTCTTTGTAATAATGTTTTCTTTGTCGTGTTCGAAATCGTCTTATATTACTGACATGAATTGTTACTCTACACTGATGATGGCGTAAGCATGAAACACTAGTATATATAGGTCTAATTTAATTATGTATATGTATATGTAAATATATATGTACATATAATTAAATAAAAAACGTACACAAAATTATATATATATATATATAATATAAAGCTGAATGTGTGTGTGTGTCTGGTCACGAATATGCTCCTATATGGTTGAATATTTAAAAAAACTGATTGCATATAATGATAGAAGATGTATCGAGACACAGGAATTGGTATGTTTTATCTGGCAGAACGGTGGTTCATTAAAATTGTGGGGTCTGCGTACACGCCTGGTCCACAAAGTATGGAAATAAAAAAAATTAAAATAAAAAAAACAAACGTTTACAAGTGTTTTTGATATAGATGTACATAATAATACTTTGATAAGTATGTTTTAACTTAAATAGGGATGGTATAATAAAATTGTGGGGTCTGCGTTCGCGCCTCGCATACATAGAATGGTAATAGGCACAAACATTAATAAACACTTTTCATATCTATCTGTGTAAATATACTTTGATAATTATGTTCAGTTTAAAGAAATATGGCATAATTAAATTATGGGGTGTTCGTTCGCGCCTGACTTCCATAGAATGGAAATATTTCACAAAGTTTAACAAGGTTTTTTAATATAGCTCCACAGAATATTGTGATAAGTGTTTCAGTGTGAACAGGTATGGTATAATAAATTATGGGGTTTATCTATTTTATTTTTACTTCCATCATATTTTGCTTTGGTTTTGATATCCCCAAATTCGAAGCTATCTCTTTACAACCTTTCCTTTTGATAACCTATCATACTTTCATCAATCAGAGTCCATTTTCTGTAGGCTGTTTTTGAACCCAGCTAACGACGGGTACTTTTGATAGTATATATATATATATATATATATATATATATATATATATATATATATATATATATAAATTCAATAAAATAAACATATGTACTAGATACTTTTGAAGCCGAAACGACGCATTTACAAAATAAACAGATATTTATTTTGTTTGAAATTTATATTGGAATTTATAAATATATTTCGTAGCTACACTTCATCTTCAGTATGTCTTTTTTACCATGTTGTTGTTGTTGGAGCACAGAATCAGCAAGTAGAAGTCCGTTTGTTGTTTTTACGATAGTTTTTTTTCAAGTTTCAGACCAGTGCGTTGGTCAAACGGAATTCACGTTAGGGTGTGTGTTCCTTGATAGAAGCAACACAAACTCTAACGTGAATAACGTTGAAAATATATTTATAAATTTCAATATAAATTTCAAACAAAATAAATATCTGTTTATTTTGTAATAATACGTTGTTTTGGCTTCAAATGTATCTAATACGTATTTTATTTTATTCAAACTCAACCAGCGCTTCTATCAAAGAACACAAACAATAGTGGAACGGCCTTCTACTTATATAGGCCATGCTCAACTAGGTTTTTTATGCTTGGTTAGCAACATTAACATTATAGTGGCAATAGTTTGACAGCTTATTACTTATTTCGGCCACGTTTTTCTAGGTTATTATGCTTAATCAAGAATGTTAACATTAAACGTGACATTAGCAGGACGGCCTTCTACTAATGTAGTCCAAGCTCAACTAAGTTAATCTGCTTAATCAACACCGTTAACATTACAACTAGTGGAAGTTGACTAAGTTAATTTGCTACGTTAGCACAAATCCGGGGAACTTTCCTTTTTTATATACTAGCAGTTCAGCCTGGCTTTGTTCGGACCTTATGTACTGTTCATAACTTTATGTGCATATGTATAGATATATATTAAAAGTGTAGCTCATGCCCAGGTAAGCTATATCTAAAATTGCAAGTGTTTAGACTTAAAATTGGTGGAGGAGTTTGGTAGGGTTTGCAAAAGTCAACTCTTTCATCTTTGACTTTTTGCCAGCTAAATTTTCGCAAAAAAACTGGTTAAAAAGCTTGCTGCATATCTGAATACCCTTTATGTAAAAGTAAAATATTTAGACCCCAAATTGGCTGAGTAATTTCGTAGAGACCGCAGATTCAATTTAAAAAAAAAATTTGACTCCAATTTTGACCCCTTAACATTTATCGTTTTGAGCTGAAATCAAATTAAAAGTTTGATCCATATCCAAGTATTCTACATCTAAAATTTTAAGTGTTTGGACCAAAAATTGGTGGAGAAGTTTGGTAGAGTTTTACAAAGGTCAAATTGTTAAATGTTGACCTTTTGACAGTCAAATTTATGGCCAAAAACCGATTGAAGAGATTTTCCAAAATCTCAATATCCATTATGTTAAATCTGGAGTATGTAGACTGAAAATTGACAGATTACTCTTCTAGGGAAATGTACACACACAGACAGGCACACAGACAATTTCACTTAAAAAAATATAGATCTTGTTACGTAGTTATCTCCGCCGTTCCCAACCGATGTCAGGTAGCGTACCAGATTTGGTTGCTATGGTAACAAACAGCCAATCAGAAAACAGGCATCTCCCTTCCTTACAGATTCTGAGAATTTTTATACCAGTAATTTTATCATAACTTTTATTTTACTGAACGAAACTTTAATTTTTTAGCTATAGCTAATTTAATTTTTAAGCTGAAAATGAATTAAAAACTGTAAAAATCCTTGGAAATTTAGTCTCAAAATGAGTGAGCGGTGGAGCTTTAAAGCTGTTCTAAATTTATAAAACTAACACTTAACCATATTTTACAACACTACCGTGTTTTAATTATATATATATATATATATATATATATATATATATATATATATATATATATATATATATATATATATATATATATAGCTGTGTATTTATACTAAATTAATAAAACAATCACCGAGTTTAACTCATCCATATCATTGTGTCCAAATAAAACTAAGATAAATAAAAAATAATCAATCTTTTAATATATTAATTTCAGCAGGTTTTAAAACTATTAAAATATATAATAAACGTTTTAAAATATCTCTCGTATTTATCTTTCAGAAAACTAATTTATCATAAAAATGATATTTGAGTAAATTTTCAAACTTTATATGATATTCTTTTTCAGCATTATACATTTTATCAATTAACGTTTTTTACGTAACGTTTAATAGTATATCAGAAATGGTTTGTATGGTTATAAAACTTCTCAAATGCACTTGCGATGTTAAGCTCAGTAAAGTGTTTACTAATACAGTATAAAGTAATTAACATTGGATAGTTCTTAAGACATGTCGGATATACTATTCAACGTTACGTAAAAAAGTCAATTGATAAAATCTATTATGCTGATAAAGAATATCATATAAAGTTAGTGGAAAGGTTTTCTATTTATGTTGGCCACGCACGACTAGGTTATTATGCTTGGTCAACAACATTAACATTACAACATGGCAGTAGTTGGACAGCCTATTACTGATTTAGGCTACGTTTTACTAGGTTATTATGATTGGTCAGCAACGTTAACATTACAACATGGCAGTAGTTGGACAGCCTATTACTGATTTAGGCTACGTTTTACTAGGTTATTATGCTTGGTCAACAATGTAAACATTACAACATGGCAGTAGTTGGACAGCCTATTACTGATTTAGGCTACGTTTTACTAGGTTATTATGCTTGGTCAACAACGTAAACATTACAACATGGCAGTAGTTGGACAGCCTATTACTGATTTAGGCCACGTTTTACTAGGTTATTATGCTTGGTCAACAACGTTAACATTACAACATGGTAGTAGTTGGACAACCTATTACTGATTTAGGCTACGTTTTACTAGGTTATTATGATTGGTCAGCAACGTTAACATTACAACATGGCAGTAGTTGGACAGCCTATTACTGATTTAGGCCACGTTTTACTAGGTTATTATGCTTGGTCAACAACGTTAACATTACAACATGGTAGTAGTTGGACAGCCTATTACTGATTTAGGCTACGTTTTACTAGGTTATTATGATTGGTCAGCAACGTAAACATTACAACATGGCAGTAGTTGGACAGCCTATTACTGATTTAGGCCACGTTTTACTAGGTTATTATGCTTGGTCAACAACGTTAACATTACAACATATTAGTAGTTGGACAGCCTATTACTGATTTAGGCTACGTTTTACTAGGTTATTATGCTTGGTCAACAACGTAAACATTACAACATGGCAGTAGTTGGACAGCCTATTACTGATTTAGGCCACGTTTTACTAGGTTATTATGCTTGGTCAACAACGTTAACATTACAACATGGTAGTAGTTGGACAGCCTATTACTGATTTAGGCTACGTTTTACTAGGTTATTATGATTGGTCAGCAACGTTAACATTACAACATGGCAGTAGTTGGACAGCCTATTACTGATTTAGGCTACGTTTTACTAGGTTATTATGCTTGGTCAACAACGTAAACATTACAACATGGCAGTAGTTGGACAGCCTATTACTGATTTAGGCCACCTTTTACTAGGTTATTATGCTTGGTCAACAACGTTAACATTACAACATGGTAGTAGTTGGACAGCCTATTACTGATTTAGGCTACGTTTTACTAGGTTATTATGATTGGTCAGCAACGTTAACATTACAACATGGCAGTAGTTGGACAGCCTATTACTGATTTAGGCTACGTTTTACTAGGTTATTATGCTTGGTCAACAACGTAAACATTACAACATGGCAGTAGTTGGACAGCCTATTACTGATTTAGGCCACGTTTTACTAGGTTATTATGCTTGGTCAACAACGTTAACATTACAACATGGTAGTAGTTGGACAGCCTATTACTGATTTAGGCTACGTTTTACTAGGTTATTATGCTTGGTCAACAACGTTAACATTACAACATGGTAGTAGTTGGACAACCTATTACTGATTTAGGTCACGTTTTACTAGATTATTATGCTTGGTCAACAACGTTAACATTACCACATGGCAGTAGTTGGACAGCCTATTACTGATTTAGGCTACGTTTTACTAGGTTATTATGATTGGTCAACAACGTTAACATTACAACATATTAGTAGTTGGACAGCCTATTACTGATTTAGGCCACGTTTTACTAGGTTATTATGCTTGGTCAACAACGTTAACATTACAACATGGCAGTAGTTGGACAGCCTATTACTGATTTAGGCCACGTTTTACTAGGTTATTATGCTTGGTCAACAATGTTAACATTACAACATGGCAGTAGTTGGACAGCCTATTACTGATTTAGGCCACGTTTTACTAGATTATTATGATTGATCAAGAATGTTAACATAACAACATGGCATTAGTAGGACGGCCTTCTATTTATGTATTTATGTTGGCTACGCTCGACTAAGTTATTATGCTTGATCAACAACGTTAACATTACAATTTTACATTAGTGAAAAGGCTTTCTATTTAAGTTGGCCACGCTCGACTAAGTTATTATGTGTGATCAACAAATTTTACATTATAACGGTACAATAGTAGAACGGCTTGCTACTTGTGTTATTCCGCGCTCGACTATATTATTATGCTTAATCAACAACAGCATTACAACATGGCAATAGTGGAACGGTCTTCTACTTATGTAGTCCACGGCCAACTAAGTTACTCTGCTTGATCAACAACGTTAATAGTTAATACGTGACAATAGTGGATCTCGACTTGGTTAATTTGTTACATTAGCAAAAATCCGGGAACTTTTCTTTTTTAAAGCGTTAACTACTGCAATATGAAGTAATAACATTGTATATATATCAAGACATTTCGAATATACTATTTTAACGGTGCGTAAAAAAGTTAATTTATAAAATGTATTATGCTGATAAAGAATATCATATCATATATTCAGAAAATAGACATGCGAAAATACTGCGAAATCGCAACGATAAGTCGCCTGAATAAAAGAACAAAACTGCTACTGAACGCCGCACAAAACAACGCGATCAGAACAAACTATATTAATGCTAAGATAAACAAAAAAAAGGAATAAAACAAAAATTTACACTTTAAAATGGACAGTAAATAGTATACTAAATGAATACAGAAAACAATAGTAAGTATGTCGTATATTTTACGTCCAGGTTTATAATTTCGACTGGACCCTTCATCTCATTCAGCTTACTGTATCCTTATAAAAGAAGGCATAAGGAGACGGTTTCTTTTTATTACTCTTAAATATGGATTCATTTTCTCATCTAGTTATTTTTTATTGTTGTTAGAGTTTTTAATCTCCTGAGTATATTTATCTTAGAAAACAGTTTTTTTTTATCTAAACAGTTGAGACCCCTAATATCTACATCACATGACGCCATCCAAAATAAGATGCGAGTTTATTTACGTGTACTAGTGAAGATGAGCCCAAAGTCAACAGCAATTAATTATATCTGAATAAATTTGCATTTGACAAAACATTATACAATCAATTTTAAAAGCCGATCACGCTTATTGGTAAGTAAGCTACATAAATAGAAATGTAGAATTTTGACAACGATTATAGTTGAAACGATCAAATAAAGCGCCCCACGCATTAGTGGTTCACTTTCTGACATTGTCTATGCATTGTATTCGTATATTTATCTGCTGACACAGACAAATGTCCCATAAAAAATATGAAGAATAAGAGACTAAATAGAACATGCACATGCATCTGATATCAAATACATGTAAAACTATGACTGTTTCCGTGCGTCTTTTGTAGATATGCGGCGATAAAAAACATGCTTGCATGTCTATAAATGCACAAATGTATCCATACAAAAATCCTCAATGCAGATTCATTGGCTGTATCATGTTACCTTTATATCGTGTCTTTCAATTCGATCAATAAAAATGGCCTGTGTTCTGTAATATTTGCATCATCATCCGTGCATCAGATGTGTAAGCAAGTTGAGCCAGATGACTTTTTGGCGAGGCTCGGAATTATGGCAAAATAAAGTTGGCTTCTTGATTTGCTGTCTTGATTCCAAAACACAAACTCGTCTCACGGCCCGGCTGACTGCCAAATTATTTCATTCAGCCAAAAGATTCGCGATTTCGTCTCACATTAGCATTCTCAGTTGAAGTTTATTTAAAATATAATATATTTTGTTAAATAAAATGAATCTTCTGTTGAATTCCGTCAATAGTTAAATATCGACGATATTCTCTCATCCATTGTTTGATTCTTTCGTTTAAAAATGACATTGTTCCCTTTGACTTTGACATTCCATTTATAAAACTATCAAAATAAAATTAGATTTGTCTACAGAAGTCCATGTTTATCTTTCAGGTGAGGGTTAGCGAGATAATACATCAAACAAGAAGTAATACTCTATAAAAATACTCTATAAAAATACTCTATAAAAATACTCTATAAAAATACTCTATAAAAATACTCTATAAAAATAGTACATAACTAATGCATGTCGTACTGTTGTTATATTTGAGCTGATGAATTTATGAACGATTTGAGGATTATTGACAAGGTGCAAAATCATAATTGTAATTTGATTAATCCACTTTTTGTTTTCTCTGCTCTCTCTCTCTCACACACACATACATACAACTGTGATGTTGCTAGTTTAAGTCTTTCCTACAAAGACTATTATGGCATGTCCTTCAGAATTTGATCCCTGCTTCCTTTGTTTCAGCTCGTTTGACTCGTTCGTCTAGTAGTCTCCATCATTTCGCTGTTTTGATGCCACATGATAATATTGACTATTCTAATAACTGATTGCAAATAACTTCAGGCTTGTCGAATTTTGTATATGCTGATCGTTTTCTTCTTACCTCTAACCTTGTTCTATAAAAACTAAGGCCAACAGGCATTTCTTGTCTTTGCGATATTTATCTTTCGTTCTTTGAAATTACATCAATTTCTTATCGGGAGGGATTTCCATTTTAACAGTATTGCTTATGTATAAAATCTAACGAAAGTTTTTTTTTTATATAAGTCGTGGGCAAATTTTTATATATGTTATCTGACGGCTTTTGGAGAATGTCTGAAACTAACAATAACGCTTTGTAATAACTTGGGTGTTCTTCAATTCCTGTTAATCGACCGCTTCCTGTCGAAAAATACTATTTATTCTGAGTTTAGAAAAACAAGAATACAGCAGTATCAATTTAAAGATACGAAAAATATTGCAATATCGGTTTGAAGATTTGAGCAAATATAAAAACCTATCATATGAAAGTGTTGTTTAGTAAAATACAAAAAACGACCCTTAAAAGTACACTCTACTTGCTGATAACACGCTGTAACTTTCCAGAACGTAAATTGCTTCTATGGACTAAAATAGACACCCCAAAGTGGTCATACAGACCGGAACCGTACATACACACGCCGCTGACTGTTTCAATCTCGGTTTGGAGCACTTGCGTGTCTAGCAGTCTGTAGATCGTTAACTCATAGCCATAAACCCAACCTTACGCTTTTATGCGTCCATAAATCTTCTAACCATCCCAACTTAATTATAAAACCTATAATACCATCCGTCTCTAGAAGAATTTCTGCTCTGTCTGCTGATAAAACAACTTTTAATCAAAATGCTACTTTCTTCAATAATGGCTTAAGGAACTCAGGACACACAAAAAAGATTAAATACAACCGTTCTGCTCCTTCTGCTGGCCGCCTTAAATCTGCAATCACACACAATATGACTCGCAAGAAACCAGTTCAAATAACAAGATCTGCCGCTATCAATAACAATGAACCAGTCTACATATATAATTCAAACCAAAATACTAATCGTAATACCTCTAACCCACCCAGTCGCATCAGGAGAAAGAAAAATATTTGGTTTAATCCTCCATTTAGAGTAAATGTCAAAACTAATATACCTAAGGAATTCTTCAACATTGTACAAAACTCTTTCAAATATTCACACAGATATAGTTCAATTTTCAATAAAAACTCAATAAGGATTTCTTATTCAATAATGCCTAATTTTGCACAAAGTATCTTAACATCTAATAACAAAAAATTAAATCAGCCCCCAAAAATCCCTTTCCCAATTAAACCAAAAACTAACTGTAATTGTAATAACAAACATCTTTACCCAGTCAATAATGATTGCATCCATAAAGATGTTATATATTCATGCACAATTACTGAGATCCCACGCAATCCTCCCATAACAGACACTAACATTTCGTCTTCTAGTAATCCTTCTTCCCATCCTCCATCTGATATAGTTACTAATCCAATATACCACTCGAGCAGTCCCTACATCGACAATCATACAACTACTACTACTACTACTACTACTACTACTACTACTACTACTACTACTACTACTACTAATAATAATAATAATAATAATAATAATAACGAGAATAATAATATTTCTCCTTAACACTAACAACACTCATTATCCCTTCCAAAACAATCGTCGTACAATCATTGTCTCACTGTTGAACACAATGAACAAAATTCAACCTATTTAACTAACACAAATCAACAAATTAATATTAATATCAGATCTTGAGCTTTTAAAAAAGTACATACATATATCGGCGCTACTTCAACATAAATTAAGAAAAGAATATCAAACCATATTTCTTCTTTTAACAACCATAATTCTAATAACCAAGAGACTTCCCTAACCACTTTAATTAAAAAAAAAACTTAACTCTAATAATACCCCCTTCTTAATCAAATGGACTATCATATAAAAAGTTAAGTCTTATACTCCGGGTTCTAAGTCATATCGCCTCTGCACAACCGAAGCTATAACTATAATCGCTTCCCCTCAAAGTAACAATATAATAAATTCTAAAAACGAACTGATCTTTTTCTATAAACATAAGTCCAAATTTAATTATGGTAATTTTGAAATTACATAGCTATTACTTTAATTTTTCTTTAAAATTATTCTTTTTTTTGTCTACATATTTTCTTAATACTTATAACTTAATAATCCTTTATTTTATTTCTTTATTTATTCTTTGCTTGGTCAGTCTGTTATCTGCAATTTCCGTTTTAGTCTTAAAATATTCCTATCTATCAAATATATCAATCTACCTACACATTCATATCCTGTATGTATATTGACTTATATTTTACTATATGCATTTCGTTACATACTTTTATATTGCTTTATCCGGAATTTGAAGATACCGGCCATCCTCTTCACTTAAAATGTTTTTATTTTTTATTTTATATTTTATTTTTTATTTTTATTCATTATTTTTTATTTATTTATTAAGTTATTTATTCCATTTAGTGTCTTTTAATAACTCTTGCTGACATTTTCTTAAGTAATAACCTGTACATTTCAGTTGGCCTCTTTTTTGCCCTATATTTTTCGCGTCTTTTAACGTCATCTTGTCTGGGTCATTTTGACATTTGCTTCTCTATTTTATATTTAATTCTATCACCATTTAATCTTTTTTCTCTCATCTTCTTCACTGATTTTTCTTAATTACACTTTGCCTCGGCAGCCGTGTTAAACGCATATCTTATTTTTCTTTTATTAATATTATTGGAATATTCCCCTTTTCCTTGTACATATTTGTGAATTATTCCACAGATTTCGGCCTTTTGGATTATTTTGGACCATTTTCCAATTACGTGATTTCCTGGGATTTTACTTGTGCGAATGGAAATTTAATACACTTTCTTGGATTTACATTTTTGGATTTTACCGTCATTGAATACTTTACCTTTCACCAGACTATCCATTCACGTGAAATCATCTTTTATTTCACCATATTCCTTCTACTTCACTTTTTGTTATCAAGTACGATCTTTTACTTACTTGCAGTTTCATCAAATACTTTTGTATGCAAAATCCGATCCCGCATTTTTCTAATTCCTACCCTCTGATGAGAAGGAAAGTATTTCTTCGAAACTCTGCGGATTAAGGACCATCCACTTATTAAGTGTTTTGTTTTCAGATGAAATATATTTTTAACTATTTTTCAAAGTGTTTTAACATGTTTTATTGACTATTTGCTCTTATATATATATATATATATATATATATATATATATATATATATATATATATATATGTAAATACAAAAATAAATAGATAAGGGAATCTACCACTGTTTTTATTCTGTTATACTCCTGCCAACTCAATTATATATATATATATATATATATATATATATATATATATATATATATATATAATAAATTCCACAGCCAAACAACGTCGCAGCCCACAAGAGCCATGACAGTCAAAGAACCGGAAGTCCAAGACTCGAGTTTCGCCCTCATTTGGGCTCGTCAGTTAGACACATCCGAACTTAGGATTCGAAACCCGAGCCTCTTGCATGCAAGGCAAGCACTCTACCAACTGAGCAAACGCCCTGCACACAAGAATTTCAATTAACCAACACAGATCAAGCAAACCGCTAAAACTCCTACTAGTGAGACATCAGCTTGGGGTTATTAGCTGGTTGGATGACCGCGTCCCTTGTTGCGACGTAGTAGGTTCATTTCACAGTCGGATTTCGGCGCGGTTTGCTTGATCTGTGTTGGTTAATTGAAATTCTTTGTGCAGGGCGTTTGCTCAGTTTGTAGAGTGCTTGCCTTGCATGCAAGAGGCTCGGGTTTCGAATCCTGAGTTCGGATGTGTCTAACTGACGAGCCCAAATGAGGGCGAAACTCGAGTCTTGGACTTCCGGTTCTTTGACTGTCATGGCTCTTGTGGGCTGCGACGTTGTTTGGCTGTGGAATTTATTATATACATTCTCTCACATTCTGAAAAAATATATATATATTTATATATATATATATATATATAATATGAAGAATATGAAAGCATCCCGATTTTAAACAAAAACTGAACACGAGTAAAGATAAGCAAAAATTAAAAATAAGAAACAGATGGATGAAAATGACGACGGAATGTTCGTACACAAATTCAACCGAGACATAAGAATGGCCATCAAAAAATGGGAAAATCACAAAAGAAATCATTAATCAAAAACACTCTGTGCTATTTAACAAAATCTGTCTACCGCGGTTTGGAATAATACTTATTGTTTATATATATATATATATATATATATATATATATATACATATATATATATATATATATATATATATATATATATGTGTGTGTCTGTGTATGTGTCTATGTGTACGTGTTTACGCAGCATATCATATTAAATGACATAGACGTTATTCATATTTCATTATATAAAATAGAGGTTCATTGTCTATTAATTTTATTTTTGATGATTTCCAACTTGCGATTAACAGTCTTAACTTATGGCAGGAACTGGCTTAGGTAATCGCCATATTTATCATAAGCCCGAGTAATTTCCGATCTTCCAGGATTCATCTTCAGGGATGAATGAATCTAACTGATTTCCCATTGGTTTATTATTTTATTTTATTTATTTATTTTATTCTTTTATCTGTTGGTTATAATTATTAGCATCCTTAAATGTTTGCAAATCTATGAAAATAAATAAACTTACAAATACTTCAGGATGTCATTACTATTGGTAAAGTTTATTTTATTGATATAATTTTATTTTAGATTTTATTAGTAATGATTTAAAGTTCTTATTTATTATTGGTTTGTTCAAGTGTAGATGTGTTGTCAACTAAATAGGGACAAATGACAGAATTGTTAATTAGTAAAGTGAGGAAATATAGCGCTATTTTCGGAGGGATGCATGGTAATCCCCTTGACAAGATGGGTGTAGTTAAACCTATATATATATATATATACGTTTTTAGTTGGATATCCCAACCATGTTTTTGCCGAACAAATTAGGGGATTTAAAAATATTAACCGTAATAATAACACTGCCCATATAAAACTTTATTATAAAAATCAAATGAATTATAATGATAAAACAGATGAAAAAGTATTAAAAAATATTATTAATAAAAATGTGTAACCTATAAACCTAACAAAAAAACATTAATCATTTACTATAATAAATTTAAAACCTCTAATCTAATTATAACTAATAACTCCTTCGATTCGACTTGGTTACTTGATAGGACTAACTATATGAATTTAAAAGCCCTCTGGGAGACCGTGTCTCCGACAATAATAGTTGGAACATATATACAGTGTTAGTGAACAAATACTACTACTCCTAAATCCCTTTGACGACTTCTGCTATTACTGCTACTAAAATAACAAAAAACTACGAACCTTGCCAATCACCACTTGAACTACGAACATTAAAATTGTGAATAGACGCATGTAAGATAGCGATTGTATAGCCGTAGTGACGCAAAAACTGTACAAAAAAGAAATATGTATTGACACTGATGTTGAATCAGCTAATTGTTGAAGCCTAATTTTGACAGAGGATGTAATAACTGAAACACAAGACTTTGATAGTCGCCAAAAGCGAAAAATTCGGATAAGATGTATGTCCGTTAGTTAATCTGTGTTGTTGTCTATCGATTTCATCAGTTAATTATTAAGTAAATAATAATAAGGACCTTGTTGTCTGTCTGTCTGTCTGTCTGCCACTCTCTCTCTCTCTCTCTCTCAAGGTCTTGCTAAATCTGTCAATAGTTAATATTTATACCCACAATAAAACGTAAACACTCTTAGATCTATTTCGTTTTGATGTTTTTATTTAGAAGCTTATCTATGCCCTATTAAAACATAAGTACAAGATGAAGTTAAAGATTGATAAATGTTACTCTTCTTTTAAACATCCCATTTAATATATGGTGTCTAGTGTTTACTTGTTAGTTTCAGATAGTGAGTAAGTTGGATTGAAAAAATCTTTGTGATCGGTATATATTTTCCTGAACGTATTAACCGCAATACCAATATATTTTTTATATTAAGATTTTCCTTAGTTTTTTTCTGTAACTTGGAAAATTATGGATATTATTAAACATTTCAAGGGGCATATTTATACAGCTCGATGTTTTAAAATATTTTTACATTCGTTGGCGTCAATGTTAGCACTTAAAATTTTTTTTAAAGTTATGGCTACAACTATAACTAAATTAGATAGTGTTTTTATCTGAGATTTTATGAAAAATAATATTATGAAGAAAATATATCTTAATAAGTTTATAAGTCTTTTTTCTCATATTAGATTTTAATATTACATTAAAAGGGGGAGTAAACCAGATATGTATCGTTATTCATTTTCAGGTATTTCACTTGTTACTCTGGTATTTCAGTCGTAAAATGCGTTTAAATATATTTTTATGCAATTAAATTTCGTATATATTATTATAAAGCAAATTCTGTATGGATTATTATATTGTACCCAATTCAGAGAGTAATGATTTCAAAAGTTAAAAAATTACTTCGATTCCATTAGCTGGAATCAAAACCAAAACATTAAGTGCTTCAACTATATATTTAGTGCCCTTAATCTGCTTCGTAATCGTCTAAGCTAATGGTAGATATAAAAAAAAATTAAGTGACTTTAAGCTTAAAATGTAAATGCACGCACGTTCAGAAATTATTCGATTTACTCTTGCCAAGGTCAACCTTTTTTTTCTATTTTGCCATTTAGCAGCTATTTTATAGGTTGGAACCTAAATCAAATGTTTACCTGAGGTCCAACTACACTATATATCAAGTTTCAAGTCTGTAGCCTAAATACTCTACCGAGGTTGTAAAAGTTTTCTCCAAACTTTACAACAAATGCCTTTACGAATTTTGCTTTCCTGACTGCTGGAAATCTGCTTCTGTGGTACCAGTTTCAAGAATTCTGGCGAAAGAACTGACCCATTAAATTATCACCCCATTAGCGTTCTCCTGCTTTTCGCTAAAATATTTAAGCACATAATAAATAAAACTTTAGTCCATCACCTTACAGCTGCTAAATCTCTGACCGGCCAAAAGGCAAGCCTGTTCGACAGCAGATATCCTAACTGTAGTCTCATTCACTAGACAAAGACGGGGAGGGTGGATCGATAGCCCTAGATATATTTAAAGCTTTTGACAGGAAAATCAGATCATATGGTATCACTGGACGAATACTTAACAGTTTAATCCTTCTTAAGCAAGAGAAGAATCCAGGTTGTTCTCGAAAGTCGTACACCTAAACAATATGATATAAATTTGGGGGTATCTCAAGGGTTCATCCTTGGACCTTTATTATTCCTAATATTCATAAATGGCCTGCCTCATAAAATTGTCTCAGATCGGTTATATTTGCTAATGACACCACGCTTTATAACAGGCATGAGGGTAAAACAAATGAACACATATATAAGTAAATGGCAGAAACACAAGATGAAGACCTCCAATCTGTAGTGGAATGGGGAGAAAAATGGATGGCAATATTCAATGCTGCCAAGACTTGTTTCCTTCAATAATTAAAAGAAACCTTCTCTACACCCAATAGCAATGGTCAAAAACACATTACCTGAAAGTACCTTTTTTAAAAACTCCTGGGCCTAACGTTCACAGGGAACATGAATTTGCAAATATACATTGAGAGCCTTGCCAAGGCTGCTGCAAATAAAGTGGGCTCTCTCTACTGTGCTAGAAAGCTGCTTACGTCTGAAAATATCCAATATTGCTATAAGGTCAGCATTCGCTCATGTATGACGTACTGTTGTTATATTTGGGCTGGCACATCTGCTACTAGCCTCTCACTTCTGGACAGGGGTCAAAAGAGAGTCGCCAAAATGATAGGTTTTGAACTGCAATCTAAGAAATTTACCAAATGTTGCATACCTTTGCCCGTTCTACAAGTATTTGAATGGTGAAAGCTCTGAAAAACTACAAGAACTTGTACCTCCTCGACGTGACTACCCCTGACAAACTCGACAAGCACCTAAATATCACCCCTACACAGTAGAGACCCCTAGGAGTAAGAAAGCTTTCTACTCCAATAGTTTCTCCCATAGAACTGCTAGACTCTGGAACTCCTTTTCGGGAATCTGCTTTTCCAACTGTACTGACATGCAGAAGTTAAAGTGTAATGTGGACAGACATCTTGCAACTCATCTCCTTTTACAATACTCCTGCAACTTATGTCCCCTTCAAAGTGGCACTGTGCCTTGTTTGAGGTGAAAATTGAATAAAACATATATATCTAGAAAGTTTGTTAATGATGTTTCGCACACACATCGATAAGATCAGTTATATATATATATATATATATATATATATATATATATATATATATATATATATATATATATATATAAATATATCAACAATCCAGTGAACATTTTTCTCCTTAATTCTCCGTAATTATGCTCAATGTCAAAACTAAGCATATTAAAATAATTACGCGTAATAGTTAAATGAAACCAACCATTTAATAAGAAACCATAAAAAGTTAATATATAATTAATAAACGCGAGTTTGTGCAATTCGAATTTGAACTGTGAATAGAAAGAACCTGCGTCGTCTGACCTGGTCTTTAGTTATATATAACTAACTGACTGAAACATATTAATTGTGGCGCGACATTATATTTCTTTGAATATGATTAAAAGTATATATATATATACACAATTCTAGTAAAACTGCGATGCTTTTTTTTTTGTAAATTAAAGTATTAGAAGCATAGTTACTGTACAGTATATATATATGACTGTGTATATATGCATATAAGCATAGATATTTGTACATTTCTCTCTCTCATCTCTCCTCTCTCTATGTATGCAGGTAAGCATGTATATATGTCTCCCTTACTCTCTCTCTCTCTCTCTCTCTCTCTCTCTCTCTCTCTCTCTATATATATATATATATATATATATATATATATATATATATATACAGTGTCGGCAAAAAGAAAGTTCGCACATTTAATCTCTTCAAAAACTAAAGTTAATGTAACTGTTTAACCATTTGATTGGCCTTTTATTCCTCTATAATTTTACCTGTTCATATTTGACTTTTAATTGAAATATTCTAGTGTCTACGTCAATTAAAAAAAAATTCAAATTCAAGAGACAAAAAATGTCTGCAGCAACAAATTCGCTTAAAAGCAGCTTCAATTATCGCCCCTAAATCAGTTTAAAATATTCACCAACAGGCAACAAAGCATCTCCAATCGTAATTGTTGTTGGTCCAACTTATACAACGTAACATTTAGTCCAGACGCCAGGAGCTCATTAATCTACACCTTACTGGTTTATTCAATCGAGAAATCGGCCACAGATTGAAATGTGATGATAAAACGGCATGAAATACTGCAAAAGCACAAAAACACTGGACGTGTTCGTGATGCCCATAAATCTGTTCGTACTAGGATCACTTCTAACAGGAAAGACAATGCTATCCGCAGCCTAAGAAACAGATTTGAAACGGCTCCCCAAATCCAACAACAGTGCAATCTTGTTAAAAAGTGCTCTCTTTCTAATGTCAAGAACAGATTAAGGGAATTTAATTTGTGAGGATATGCTGCAAGACGCAAGCCAAAGATTTCTGTAAAGAACAGAATGCGCCGTCTAGATTCCGTCAAGTGCAATGAAGATCATTACTCTTTATATTAGTAAAAAGTGCTTTTTAGCGACGAAAGCAAGTTCAATAGGCTAGGCAGTGATGGTAGGCAGTACGTATGTCGGAGGAAAGACGATGAATTTAACCCTAGGTTCTCAATCTCAACTCTGCAAGATGGTGGAGGTTCAGTTCTGGTGTGGTTCATTATTAGTACCAAATAGTCAAGGGCCTATAGTTTTGCAAGGTTGAATTAATTCGACCAAGTACATTTATATGTTGACTGAGCATTTTCTACCATTGCTTGGTCGGAATTTGGATGGTAATCTCATCTTTATGCAGGATAATACTCCCATCCACAGCTGGCAATGTCAAGAGGTTCCTGGAAGAGCATGATATTCCGTGTTTGGATTGGCCTTCACAATCTCCAGACCTCAATCCTATCGAAAACGCATGGCATTACATGAAGCAACAGCCACCCAATGATAAAATTTTTAATTTGGAAGAACTTTGGACAAAAATTAAAGAAAAGTGGGATGCCCTTTTCCCGGAGTATTGCTGCAGTCTAATTCAAGGAATTCCCAAAAGATTGCAGGCTGTCAAATTGCAGAAGGGCTATGCTACTAAATAATAACTAGTTCATTGTGTTCCTGTTGTATTTGTGTGGCATTAATGTCCTAAAATTAGATTTAAATAATAATTTTCCAATGTTCGGACTTTTTTGCCTCTTCAACTTGAAGTTATTTTTTTTAATTGACGGGAACACTAGAATATTTCAATTAAAAGTCAAATATGAACCAGTTACATTATAGAAGAATAAAAGGCCAATAGAAATGAGGTATAGATTGTTTAAACAGTTACATAAAATTTAGTATAGATTTGCAGTTTTTGGAAAATTACATGTGCGGAATTTCTTTTTACCGCCTGCGTATATGATCAGTATGAACTTAATAATCTTAATCCAATACAGAATGTAACAAAAAATGTAAAATTGTTTACATATTTATCGATATTTCGTCATTATTTAAAGACTTTGTCAAGAATATGAAAATATATGGTGCGTTTAGGACATAAAATATTTACACCTTTTTTTGTGAACGATGTCATAAACTTTTAAATGCAGAATATATGATAAGCTTATGACGTGGATGAATATATATTTTTTTTTCGATATCGATATCTTTTTATACATCGAGTAAAGATATTCATAGTTTTTAATATGTTTTCTTTTTCTATATCGAGTACAGATATATGGTGTAAAATAACTAGCCTTAATTTCGACTCTTTATATTTCTCTTAAAATCAATAATTTTTAGAAGATTTTAGTCAAGACACATCTGCGATAAACATATAAACGATTTTCAGATGTTCACCTCTGTTCTATACCTGAGTAGATATTAGTAGTACATAAGATATAACCGTGAGTCTTACGTACTGATATACAATGAGTTTCGATGAATGCTATTCACTTTCGTTCTGATCGATATATAGCGAATGTGGTTGGTAGATTGAATAATATTTTGTCCCTATCTTAAGAACATTAAATTTGCCAGTAGTGAACTAATGTGCTTTGGTTATTCAGGTAAAAAGAATATGTTCATCAGTTACACGATCGATAGAGAAACATGTGCCGAGGTAAGGCACTTAAAAGGAAGAGAATAAGGTAAGGTATTAACAGATGGGTAAATAGGCACCCAAAGAGAACAGAGATAACAAAAGTATATATACACATAAATCCGCCCTTTATATATATATATATATATATATATATATATATATATATATATATATATATAAACTAATTAGAATTTGGAGTGGATGATTAAGGAGAAAGGATAGGGAGAAAAACATAATCTACCCATAAAGGTAAATATATACCCGTAATTAATTGTATTTAAAACATACAAAAGAAAACTATACCAGCAAAAACAGTAATACAAACACTGGTATGTATAAATAGATGAAAGAAGCAACTTATTAAAATATATATGTGCTCCCGAAACAAATAAAGAGCGACATGTCAGTGTTTCAAAATATATACAGATATTTATGTCTTTTAAAAATATAAATTTTATGTTCATAAAGTGCCTCTATGTGGCACGCACACACACACACACACACACACACACACACACACACACACACACACATATATATATATATTTATATATATATATATATATATATATAAAAGAAGAGATATATAGATAAAATGAATTTAAAACCAATAGTTTTTTTCACAATTGCTCAATAGGATGTAGATATTTATAAAAATAAAAGAAACTTACAAAATAAGTGAAATATACATATACATCTCACATATATTACAATTTCATTCATGTACACACATATAAGAACGTGACATATTGTGTTGTGGATATAGGGTTTCAGTGTTTACTTCAACTGTCTCAATGTGGTTGAAGAGATACGTAGGAGTATTTGAATATATCTATGGAATTAAGCTACACAGAAATATTCACGTTTCATTCCCATCATATATATATATATATATATATATATATATATATATATATATATATATATTTTTTATTCGTTTTTGTTTTTGCGATACATTTTTGAATGAAATCAATTATTTATACAAAGGTGCATTTCCAACTAAATGCGAATTGGGAATAATTTTGTCTTTTACCAATTTTATATTCCCGAATAGGAAGCGGCATCTATATTGCTTTTAAAATATAATTATCCACAGACACGGGTTTTGTCGTCCACGACTCATCAGAGTGGCTGAATCTAGGGAGATTCGAAATCGGACCCCATTGTATATATATTACAACAAGCTCTGTTTTCTTTTATTTTAATTGTATTATTGAATGCACTAATACATTAAATATACTCTGCTCTTTAGATTCTTGTTCTAATCCCCAAAGAGATGTATACATGTATATATATATATATATATATATATATATATATATATATATATATATATACATATATATATGTATATGTATATATATATATATATATATATATATATATATATATATATATATATATATAAAATAACACAGGCTCCGTTAAGTCTCGACAGACAAAGGATACACCTTATTAGGGCAGCTGCGCATGTAATTGTGCGGCAAGGGTTGCGCAATCTACACCACACCTCTCCTGAATTAGCATTGCTTGAGTCCAGTGGCAAGGGGAAGTCTAAGACGACTGGAAACAATGCCGAGATAAGCGGAGAGAACATACGGCACCTAGAAGTTCCAAATGGTCACCCATTTAGTACTGACCAGGTTCAACGTTGCTTAAATGCATATGTATCTCTCTCTCTCTCTCTCTCTCTCTATATATATATATATATATATATATATATATATATATATACATATATATATAATATTATAGGTGTAAGTAAAATCGTGTGAATATATCATTTGCTTTCGTAGTAATGGTCATTTAAGTATGTTATTCCAATAGGGCTTCCTGGAAACATTTCCATGCATATACACATGTGTATTCAAGCTAACGCATATCGTGAAATAGAGACACGTAACGAGCAGACAGGGGGAATGATATATAAACACCTGCATACATACATACATACATACATACATACATACATATATACATACATACATACATAGATGCAGACATGCATTTTAACTCTCAGATATTTGCTTATGCAAAGACTTAGTATTTGTCTGTAAAATTGTGTTCGGTAATACGACTAGTATTACAAACCTGTTTGCCCACAGAGAAACACACCGGAACACGCACACGCTAAGAAATAGAGAGAAAAGCGGACACACGTACACACCAGCGACCATACGCGCCCTTCTTCCGTGTGTATTATTACCCACTCGCCAGAAGCTATGAATGCAATTGAATCGGTGAAGTCGACGTTTAGTTGCCTGCTCTTCTCTGCTAATATCAACAGGTGGCATTCGTGACGAAGAGTCGCAGTGGCGATGGCAACTGTTGCTTCTTCTGCTCTGACGCGGGCGAAATCCATTAACAATACGGAGGACAGCATCGTCGCTCATCTTTGCACAGCGGAGAGGCAAACAGTGACCGCGTGAGGAGTCGTTCTCTTCGCTTTGCCTTCGAAAAATCTCCATCTCTTTATCACGCGTTTTCTCTCTTCGTTATTAAAAATGTTCTTATTCATCGCTCGTTTATTTCTCTCTTGTTTATCGTGATCAATTTGCAACGGAATACAAGGTATATTATTATCCACCAACATAGTAAAATAGTATCTGCTTAAGTGTACCTGGATGTGCTAAAAAAGTGTGGCTGCTGCAATAAGGTGGTCACTGGAAGACATTGTGTGCCCACAGAAAAGAGACCCAGTCTTGGCTTCAGATGAGTGGACCGATTTTGTACTCTATTCCCTACTGCCCCCTCTTCTGTCCCGATATGAACCCGCTGAAGTACTTCGTTTGGCCATACGTCGAGAACATCGCCAACAAGATCTCCCACCAAACCAAAGCCAATTTGATTGGCGCCATTCGGTGTGCTCCTGCCGACAATGTGGAAAAGGTATGCTCTCAGTTACGAACCTGTATGGAGGTGGTGATTGAAGCTAGAGGCGGTTAGATTGAATAGATATCAGCTCTACTATTTTTTTTTTACATGGGGGTCACCACTCATCAAGGCCAGAAGGCCACTCAGGGATAAGGGTTATTGCGTATACAGTAATCAATGAGATAGTATTGTAGTAATCATAAGTATTGAGGGGTTTGATAGAGTGTCTTACTTAAGGGGGCGGGTTGTCAGGAGTTTGTTTATGTTGGACTTGAAGACGTCCAAGTTTTAGTTAGGTGGGAAACAGGCACACGTCAGGAATCTACTAAGTTACCTGAATTGATTTTTTTTCAATATAAATTTCCAAATAAAAATAAAGCGGTAGTGTTTTTTTTTCCTTTAGGACGAAACATTTATTGTTTCACTATATATATATATATATATATATATATATATATATATATACACTAGCAGGGCTCTCAGCATTGCCCAATCGTAAAAAAATGCTTAAATATGATATTTTGATTAATGCAGATTCCGTATTTATTATTATGTTATATTGGGCTCAATATATAGTAATGATTAAAAAAAAAATGACTCGTGCGCCATCACTAAGAATCAAAACCAGGCCGTTTACCTTATGACTTATATTTTCCTCTGCCGTTCATGACTGAGCTGAAGATATGTTTGCTGCGGAGCTAAAAATGAAAACATGCAACAATAGCTATTACGTTACGTATGCATATTAGTAATACCGTCGTTTAACTTTCACCTGGCAAATTCCAATGTTTAAATTTTTACATTTTTTGCATCTATTTTGCCCAGCTAAAACTCAAATATAAAGTTCCGCATGGGGTTAAATACCCTATATATAAAGTTTCATGTCTGTAGACCAAACACCGACGGAGTAGTTTGGTAGGTAATATTTTTAAACAAATATATATACGCATACATTAATATATATAAAGAGTTTTGTGTTTACTATAATTTTTTACGAAAATATTAGCATTAGCAGGAATAGGTTAGACCACCACACACACATACACAGTGCCACGTTGTCAAGTACTCACATTTTGTATTGCTTACATATGCCTATGTTTACATTTTGACAACTAACTACACTTTGTTCAATAATTGACTGGTGGCGGCATTTGTGTTCTTGTTTCAAAAGTGTTTTGCTATGAATTTCTTTCTCCTTTATTTTTTTTATTTACAAAACTTAATATTTTAGTTATCACTTGATACCTGCTATTTGGACATGCATGTCAGTTTATGTCCCTTCTTCTTCCTTTGCTTTTTATACTCAAAATTTACCAACTTTACACTACTAACGATTACTATATTATCACATCGACTACTGTACACTCAGTAACCTATAGTGGCTTCCGGGCCTTGATAAGTGGTGAAGCCTATGTAAAAAATATTACGCAAGTGTGGAATATCTGCATTATATAATTGCACATAATATTGAACTAAAGATGATTATCCCATAAGAAAATCGAAAAATTAATTAAAATTAATGTTTAAAAGAATATTCAAGAGATCTTTGCTAGTGAATGCAATTCCACAACCCATGTATAACAAATCTGTATTTTCTTTTAAAATAAATAGGAAATGGGTTTTTAATATGCATATTCATACAGAAAGAAATGCCTGCCTCTGTGTCTGTGTGTACATTTGCCTAACAAATAACTCTGTCAATTTTCAGCCTACACACTCGAGATTTAATATAAGGGGTATTGAGATTTTGGAAAAACTTTTTAATCGGTTTTCGGCCAGAGATTTGACTGATAAGGGATCAAAGTTTAACGAGTTGACCTTTAAGAACTCTACCAAACTCCTCCGCCAGTTTTGGTCTAAACACTTGAAACTTTAGATATAGGTTCTTTGGACATGGATCTTACTTTATAATTTTATTTGAGCCCAAAATAATAAATGCTAAGCGGTCATAATTGGGGTAAAAGTTTTAAAAGACACTACCTCTGCGGTCTCTACCAAATTGCTCAGCAAATTTTTGGTCTAAACATTTGAAATGTTACATAAAGTGTATTCAGAGGTAGGGCAATCTATTATATATATATATATATATATATATATATATATATATACTTGTGTCATAAGGGGTATTGAGATTTGGTAAAATCTTCTTAATAAGTTTACAGCAAAAGATTTGTCTATTAAGAGGTAAAAGTTCAATGATTTTACCTTTGAAAACTCTACCAAACTCCTCCGCCAATTTTGGATGTAAATACTTGAAATTTTAAATGTAGGTTACTTGAACATGGACCAAACTTTTTTATTTGATTTGAGCCCCCAAGAATAAATGTTAAGAGGTAAAAATTGGGGTCAAAGTTATAGAAAATTTGACTGCTGCGGTCTCTACAAAATTACTCAGAAAACTTTTGGTGTAAACATTTGAAATCTTACATAATGTATATATATATATATATATATATATATATATATATATATATATATATATATAAACCCTGTGTATCGCTTTATTGCAGGTCAATATTTTTTTAATTTTTTCCATTTATATAAAATTAAGAAATATTCAGCAACGATATTTACCGAAAACAAAAACGAATTTCACATTATTTTGTTTAAGGAAATATTTATGTATCAACATAACTTCCATGCTTCAAAATCACTTTGAATAGCCTCTTGTCAACTGATGATGTCAATAGGTGAATTTGAGATGATGTGATGCTATAGGAAATTTCCAAATCTTTCTCCAACGTTCATCCTTCGATGAAAATTGAACATCTCCTTCATAAACTGTCATCTTTATTATTGACCAGATCTGCTCAATTGGGTTTAGATATGGGAAACGAGATAGCCATGTTATCGAATTTTTTCCACCAATGCCTAATGACTTTAGGTAGGATATCGTAGCCTTGGCTGAGTGGAATGGCACATTGTCGTGCATAAAAATCAATTTGCCCTGACGCGCCAATGGAAGATCATCAAGCCATAGTCACAAATGCTCATTTAAAAATAAGATTGGCTTGTCAGTTTGACACCTTTTGACACTTGAAATGGTTCAATTAGTTAATCACAGATTATTCCAGCCCAAAACATGTCACCCCCCATCTTCCTGTTGACGACGGAATCGATGAGGAGTAGGAAATTCAAGAGGACTCTAAACTTGGGCCCACCCATCTGGTCCATCAAGGGTTGCTCTTGCCTCATTGGTGAAAAGAACATTTTCAAATCTGGTTTTCGTGTATTTCTGAACCCAAGCCAAACGGTTTTTTTTTTATATGAGTTTTGGTTTAAAGCAGAGCTTTCTATTGGTTTAATACTTCTTGCAATTTCGTTTAAGATATTGCAACCTTGTCAAAGCAGCACTGTTGCTGCTCGGTTGCTTGATAAATTTACGACGAATTTTTTTAACATCACGATCAGAAACTGATTTTCTTGTGTTTTTGTCCTTCTTTGATTTGATGTTTGGATTTTTAACGAATAAATACAATGTTCTTCGATCTCTTCCAAGCTCCTTGGCTTAATCTACGAGAGATAAACCTTCTGCAAGGCCTGCAACAACACGTTCCTTTTCGCTAGCTGTCAATCGACCTTTTCTAGGCATTTTGGGTGACTTGCAATGAAGTGATAATTAAAAGTATCCACTACTAACGAAAATAGAACAAATAGCATAAATAGCATAAAAATATTTGTTCAAATTCCACAAAAATCAGGGAAATAAGCACCTTGTTATGCTCTTCAAGTTTACCAAATTTTCTACTCTGCGTTTCATGGCAATTTGAAAATTAAAAAAAAATATTGATCTGCAATAAAGCGATACACAGGGTTATATCGTATGAAAAAAAATATCAATTATGCTACACAGATGAGTGTTCTTAGATATTTTTGTACAGAGGATTATCCGATAAGTATCACAAATAGAAAAAAATCCGATATTAAAAATAGTCTTTCTTCTCTTACAAAAAAATAGAACTTTTAGATGGGGATATTTTACGTTATACCGGCCAAAAGGAAATAAAATCTCAGCAAATCATTTTTTTCTAAAAAAAAAAGCCAGCTTAATTGTCATCTGGAGATGTAGCTCCGTGGCAAAGCATTGGACTACAGATCGAATGATCCCCTATTAAAAACCGCATGTATCTCACCATTTTATGTTAATTTTTTTCTTATTAATGAGTTCAGTTTATGATTGAAAATGGACCATGTAAAATCGTCGCAAATCATTTCTTCATTTCAATACTTTAAAACTAACGATTAATCAGAAATGACTTTTCGAGAGCATTGATTGTCAAGCCCAAATATCAGCTGGAGCGATATTGTAAACAAACACAGACGGAAATTGATAAGCGATATTATCACATACTTTTTTAATTTTTATTTGTTGGGGACAAATTAGCCCACCAGGAAAATGATTCCTTGTAATGTATAATAATCAATTGTGAATTGATTCTATAATAATACATACGCAATCTGCATAAATCAAAATATCATGTATTAACGATTACTACGATATTGTTGCATTGACTACCATACACTCATTAACCCTTATCCTCGAGTGGCCTCTGGGCATTGATAAGTGTCTTTTTATAAAGGAGTCACCACCTATAAAGGCCAAGATACCACGCGAGGATAAGTGTTAATGAGTGTATAGTAATCAATGGGACAATATCATAGTAATTTTTAGTAGTGAACATTTGTTGAATTGGACTACTTAACGGAATGCTTCTTCAAGAATTTGTTTACGTTGAACTTGAGCACTATCAAATTGTAGTCAGCTGGAAAGCAGAGAAACGGAGGAGAGTTCCACAGGCATGCAGTTCTAAGAAAGAAGCTTTGTTCATGGAATTTACATTTAGGTTTAGGCACAGATAAAGAGTGGGGGGAATTATTGATGGTGGTTTCAGCTAAACGAGTGTTTTTCGTGATGTTTGTGCAATAGGTATAGATTGGAGCTCAGACGAGCATATACTATTAAAATAACAATAAAGCAGAGACAGGATCGCAACGCCTCTTCTGTGGGAAGGAGGCTGCACTTTTTACACATGTTTGCACAAAAGAGTATAAAAGATGCTAAGATATATCTTACAAAGAATTTTTGTAATTTCATTATTGAGACATTTTATGTATTTTTTTTTTGTTCGGCGAGTCAATGGCTCATTGACAGTTATGTATTGACAATTCGTCTACGTACGTCAATCTTCCGACAATATCTTACATCGGTTTTCTGTTTTTTATCGGATTACTGACGCCAACACGACTGCTACGTTGAATAAACATTTGAAATGTTCTAGTTTTGACAAAAATCGTGCGCATTAAGTTTAGTAAATCATGTCTTCAAGGAAGTGACGGCGATTTAGTGGTTAACGAAACGAACTGGCAATGTGAATGTTCGAATCTAGTTCGTCCAACGAAATCCACTTTCCCTTATGATATTCATAAATTTTAATTGGCTCCTCCCGTAATCTCCGATGTCTTTTTAGAAAATAATTCTGACTAGAAAAATATCAATAGAATCACCGGTTTTTGATCATATTTTAATTTTGTTATTATGCGTTAGAATTTTTATATTTTAACCGAAGAAAATGATGTTTCGTATACCGACATGGTCTTTTTTTTTTTTACCTCAGATGCTAATGTGAAAAACATGTCTTTTACATTTACGATTTAGATTTAGTAAATTGGCCTTATGAGATATTATTACATAAAATAATTAACATACGTTTATATTATTCGCGCATAACCAGTCATACATTTTCATCTTTCTGTAATTTTAATATATTTTATGATATAAGTTTTGAAATATATAAAATCCGATATTAAAAACACACGTCGATCTTTGGTCGACGCCGTCTATCGTCAACTACATATTTATAAGTTTATAAATCGTGTCGATCTAAAGAAATTAAATTTAGCGAGGTAAAGCGTAATTCGTCACACACACTAGATTAACAGTTTAACAGATTTACATTGATCTGGTACTTTCTCGCTGTGATAATTTTTAACCATTTGATAATTTTTAACCATTTCAAAATAGAAACATTGTTGATGCCTTGCTTTTCAACACAATTTCCATTCACATATTTTTCGAGCCTTTATTCACTTTCATACTCTCAAACTGTAAGATGTGTTATACCATATACCAGCATAAATATTTTTATCGTTTGCAACTGATATAGAATTTTACTTTTACTACAAACAAATCTAACCTAAATGTATTGATTAATCTTCATCGTTTGTCTTCGCCTTATTTCTTTCTTCTATATTTTAATATATCATTTTTCAAACTTCATATTGATTTAGTTCTGTGGTTAAAACAATCAAGTGTTAACTATTTTACACTTGTCTTGATGGTTTGTCAAGTATGCTGCATTCCAAGTAGCAATTTGGGAGATCAAATTCGACACACTGTTGCCAAAACTCCCTGCTTCAAGACTCGACGCACCGCTGCTAAAATTCGTTACTTCTGTTAAAATTCGTTACTCGATGTCTTGCTGTCAAAAACTCAAAACAAAAACATAACGCAATTAATTATATTCAACCGTGATTCTTCAATTTTCTTATTCCATCAGTCTGTTTTTTTTCAAAATTGTTTCGTTTGTCGTTTTAGTGTAATTTATACAGCACATGATAGTTCGTTTGGAGACTGTAAACGACAGAAAGTAACGCGTCTTATACAACTTTTTTAATGGCCATGTACTTTGACGATAAACTTGAACACGTACATAATGATTTCTTTTTGGTTTTCTTGCTGTTTGCCTTTTTTTACATCATAATCAGGATTTCTAAAAGCCACTGACTCTTGAAGAACTGACCACCGTCTGCGAGGCGTTTCTCATATCGTCAGAATTAAATACGACCTCTTTTTACACACTTTACTTACTATACTTTGTATCTGCTAGTAAACCGTTTCCTCATATTGTACTGACTTTTATTTAAAATGTCAACACGTTTTTTTTTGTTTTATCAAGCGCCTCCTTACACACTATGAGTAGATGTTCATAGTATCACATGGGAACAAAACAGATACAACCCCATTATCCCAACTAGAAAGCTGGACTTACGTGTCTGTTGATTATTTGCAAATTTTCAAAGAACAAAGTAACATGAATTGTTTATATCTTTCCTTTTTTGCTTGGCATCTTTACACAATCAGTGACCATTGTTTTAAAAGAAATACATCAATAAATCAATTATAAATTCTGCTCGCACAATTGTTTTAATAATGAATAATCTCGTGAGGTAAAGGGAATATTGAATTATTAAATTTTAATAAAGTTAACTACTATAATTAATACAGTTAATACGCGCTGTCTAGAATCAATACATCAATGTATTTCCCAACACAATCTGGGTTAAGATGAGAATATGAAACTCATATTGTCTGTGCTATAGTAGGTTAATTCGTCGTAGGTCAGTAAATTTGTTAATTAGAACATCGCAAGGCCAATTAAGATAACGGAGAGACACAATGAATTTGGTGAATAAAGTTTATATTTAATTTTAGAGTGTCAAGTGTATTGTTCATGTAATTGCCTTTCTTGCAAAGGTAAGGATTCGATCGCCTACTTTGCGATCATGATGTTTCAGTTTTCTATGGAACTCGCTCTACACAATGCGCGAAGTCAACTTTATGCATCTATACAATATATGAAATCACTTCTATGCATCTACATAACATTTCATATATCTATTTTTCTGTTTTTTATTTATTTATTAAACAGTTTATAATACTAAGTAGACTGGAAACGTATATGACAATTAAGCTACACAAAATCTTCTGCGTTTCATCATTGTGAGGAAAAATCAGGCTATTGCATGGAAACGTTGTGGTTTCTCGTTTTTATCTATTCCCATCGTAGTGGGTTTGCTCGTCAGCCAATCAAATTCTTTGTTATTCACGCACTCACTTATCGTAGTAAATGGCCGCCTGTCTATTGGGCTAAGATTAACTTGACCTCTAATTCACCTGTTTCATTGTTCTTTATTGAAAGGGGAGATTTCTCTCTTGTCTGTGTGTTAGACATGTTGTTGTTTTTGTTATTATTATTTAGTCATGTGTTGGTATTCTAAGGTAAATCATATTTTATGAATGCAGATGTTTGCTATTTCATTTCTGCAGTTTCATACATTTTGAGGTGCTTTAATATTTAGTATGGTTAATTTCTCATTCAATCATGATTTCTATGTGTCCTTGCTTACCGTACTATTTTTCAGTTGACAATTTTTCTTTGGGATTCTATTAGTGGGTCGCAAATGCTGTCTTTTCTTGTTAATTTTCGTTTTAAAATGTATTTCAATGTATTATAAATTCAGCTTTTAAAATCGAAGGCGGTTATTCATACGTGATATTTTATTTGATTCGTTTTTTTTTCAGATATTATGGCCAGATAAACTATGCTTTTTGTTAAGCATTTATTTTGTAGTCGAAAAGACTGTCTACAGTTAAAATATTTCTGCTGATGGTTAGAGTTTTAGTCATATTAGGCTTTGGATTATTACTATTTCTAATAATTATATTTTTGTCTTTTGTGTTTTGTTATTGTTACGTTAGTTATTTTTCTTACTAATGTGTTATTATTTATTCGTTTACTGTCCTTAGTTAATATTTTATTATTATGATCTTTTATTATCACCTCCAAGTTTTTACAGCAACTATAAGAAAATTTTAGGTTTTTTTATTAAAAGTTTTTCATAAGGAGTTTGTTTTAGGAAATATTTTTTGATGAGATTTTTGAATTTTTCGACAAAGTCTTTTGTTAATCTTTGATATATGGGTGGCGTATAACAAACTATATTTATTTTCGTATATACTTAGTTATGTTTGCAGTTTTATTTTAGCTGCAAGTGTTCTGATTGTATTTGGTTTCGATATTGTG
>NC_136486.1:169362939-169530439 GCF_053919585.1 Euprymna scolopes
TTTAGACGCAACTTAAACAAAATGTGTCTATGTTTTTTTTTTTTGTGTGTTTTTTTTTCACGTTTTGTGATGGAATTACTGGAACTGAAGTGTGACATACAGCCCGATTGACGTAAGATACCATACGTTATGACTGATGAGAATTCGATTTTAAACTTAAGGATGATCGACTAATATTGAAACTTATCCCTAGAGATACGAGGACTTAAAATACTGCTTCCTTGTTATCCGATTTAAAATCTTATCTAAGCGAGGGTTGATGGATTTTTTTCCCTTTCACTACAGGTGGATCTTGTTAGATGCGAATCTTTGAAGTTAGTTGGAACACAAAAGGTCAGTGATAAAAACAGTAGAAATCTGACGATTAAGAAAGAGAGAGCGGGAGAGTGAAAGAAAGAGAGAGAAAGGGAGGCTTTTATGAGCAGCAATTTGGAAATACTGCTGAGTGTGTGTAGGTGTTATGCACGTGCGTTTGTGTGTGTGTGTGTGAAAGAGAGAGGAAATAGTAAAAGTGAAGAGAAAGAGAGGGAGAGAAAGAGAGAGAGAGAGAGAGAGGGGGAGGGTACGAAAAAGATGCTTGTGTGAGTAGCAATTTGAAATACTAAAGAATGTATGTATGTATGTATGTATGTAAATTATTTAAAGAATAATTAGTGAAAGAATAAAGAAAAGAGTGGAGATGGAGGGGAAACGGACAGAGCGTTTCTGTGTGTGTGTGTGTGTGTGTGTGTGTGAATGTGTGTGTGTGTGTGTTTGTAAGAAACGAAAAAAGAAAGAGTGCAATAGCAAAGGAGAAAGAAAAGGTGTGATACAAACATTAACATTGACAGAGGCTGAAGCGAAGGTAGAAACATAATGTTATAATGTCTCTATTCATCTGCCTTCGCATGAGGTAAAAGGTTCGACTCAAATTCAGGTTTTAATGTGGGGAAATCCAAATTGTGCATGCTAGATTAGGAACACAAATATTTATATAATCTTGCAGACATTTCTTTAAAAAAAAACAGTCATGTTTATGCACGATGACAAGCAAGCAACCAAGCAAGATAATAACGCACCTTAGTTAAAGTAATATATATATATATATATATATATATATATATATATATATATATATATATATATATGTGTGTGTGTGTGTGTGTGTGTGTGTGTGTGTATACTAGCATTTCAGCTCGGCGTTGCCCTGGTGTTTAGATGTGTATGTTGAGCATAAAAAGCGGTACAATTATTTAAAATTTGACCCCTATTATGACCCCATAAATTTTAGTGTTTTGTGCTCAAATCAAGTTATTAAGTTTGATCCATGTCCAAGGAACATATTAAAGATTTCAAGTGTTTAGACCCAAAATTGGCGTAGAGGTTTGGTAGAGTTCTCAAAGGTCAAATCGTTGAACGTTGACCCCTTAACAGCCAAATTTCTGGCCGCACACGGATTACAAATATTTTCCCGAATCTCAGTACCCCGTATATCAAATTTCGATTCTGTAAAGTGAAAATTGACAATTATTGCGTAGGAAAATGTACACACACAGACACACACACAGACACAGACACACAGACAAGTTCACTTTTATAGATTAAACAAAAATATATGTACTAGCATTTCAGCCCGGCGTGGTAGTACGAAGGCAGGCTAGAACCCATACCGCGAAGGATGAAAAGAACGAGGAAAGACCTGACATCTTTGCTCTTACAACCACTGCCAAACCGGAAGTGACTTATGTTTAAATTTAGGCTAGGCAATCGAAAGAAGAGAAGGACTTTAAAAAATATCGGCGAAAAAGCGACCCCCACCCTGTAGAAAAGTGCCCAGGTGAAGGTGAAGATATTAATGTTTTTAGCCATTTTTCGATATTAGTCGTCTGAAAGGTCGAAGTTCAAAAAGATAAGATCTTGGTAAAATCCGTCGCCTCTGTCGAAAGTTTTAGGCAGACATGCAGACAGACATACATACATTTATATATTGGTAACTAAAAATTTTCAACCCAATCCGATTAAAAAGCTTGCCCTATCTCTGAATACCCTTTATGCAAAATTTCAAATGTTTAAACCAGAAATTGTCCAAGTAATTTGGTAGAGACCGCAGAGGTTAATTTTTTTTAAATTCAACCCCTATTATGACCCATTAACATTTATTGTTTTGGGCTCAAATCAAGTTATTAAGTTAGATCCATGTTCAAGGAACCTATCTCCAAAATTTCAAGTGTTTAGACCCAAAATTATCGGAGGAGTTTGGTAGAGTTCTCAAAAGTCAAATCGTTGAACTTTGATCCCTTTAAAGCCAAATTTCTGGCCGAATAAGGATTACAAATATTTTCCCGAATCTCAGTAACGTGTGTATAAAATTTCGAGTGTGTAAAGTGAAAATCTACAGCGTTATTGCGTAGGAAATTTTACACACACAGATACACAGACACGTTCACTTTTATAGATTAAACAAAAATATATACGTACTAGCATTTCAGCCCTGCATTGCCCGGGTGGTTGGATGTTTCTGTTGAGCCAAAAAAAAAATGGTAGTAAGGAGGCCAGGCTGGAACCCGTACCGCGAAGGAGGTAAAGAACGGGGAAAAAACCTGCCGTCTTTGCTGTTACGACCACCGCCAAACCGTAAGAGACTTATGTTTAAATTAAGACTAGACAATCGAAAGAAAAGGAGGACTTTCAAAAATATCGGTGAAAAAAGCGACCCCCCCTATGTAGAAAAGTGCCCAGTTGAAGGCGAAGATATTAATGCTTTTAGACAATGTTTCGCTATTTGTCGTCTGAAAGGTCGAAATTTAAAACGATACAGATCTTGGTAAAATCCGTCGCCTCTGTCAAATGTTTTAGGCAGACATGCAAACATATATACGTACATATATTTATATATTGGTAACTAAAGCTTTTCGACCCAAACCGATTAAAAAGTTTGGCCTATCTCTGAATACCCTTTATGTAAAATTTCAAATGTTTAGACCAGTAATTGTCTGATTAATTTAGTAGAGAGCGCAGAAGTTCGACCCCTATTATGACTCCTTAACTTTTATTGTTTTGGGCTCAAATCAAGTTATTCAGTTAGATTCATGTCCAAGGAATATATATCTAAATTTTCAATTGTTTAGACACAAAATTGTCAGAGGAGTTTGGTAGCGTTTTCAAAGGTACAATTCTTGAAGTGTGACCCATTAACAGCCAAATTCCTGGCCGAAAACAGATCACAAAGATTTTCCCAAATCTCAGTACTCTGTATATCAAATTTCGAGTCTGTAGACTAAAAATGGACAGAGTTATTGCGTAGGTAAATGTACACACAGACAGATACACAGACAGATACAAAGACAGATACACAGACAGATACAAAGACAGATACACAGACACGTTCACTTTTGTAGATATATAGATATAGATTAAACAAAAAATATACGTATACATAAATATATATGGAAACAATTTTGTGTTTACTGTAAACTTTTCACGGAAATATTATGCAAGTATAAATCATGTAGAATTTCTGCATGAATATAATTACACGTAATAGTTAACTAAAGGTGATCATCCAATAAGAAAACCGAAAAAAACTTATAAGGAATTAATTCAAATGAATGTTTAAAAGAATATGCAAATTAGCTAGATCTTTTGCTAGTGAATGCAATTTCACAACCCATATATAAGAAAATTGTATTTTCTTTTTAAATAAATAGAAAAGAGGGGGTTTAATATGAATATCAATACACACAAACGAAAATCGAGTTCATAGGAGTATATATATATATGTATTTATATATATATATATATATATATATATATATATAAAAGCGAGAATGTGTGTATGAGGACACTTCTCAACCTATGTACTCAACGAATTTTTTATTCACAAACTTGAAATTTGATATATATTCATGCGAGTGGAAATTTGTTTAATACGTTTTCATCCGGAAAAATGGCTGTTAAGGGGTCAAAATTGAAGAATTAGTATTTGGGAGTCACCTGCATTTTTATCTGTTTCCTAACTGTTTTCCGACTACGCATGCGTGAATATTTCTCATGATAAATTATTTATGTTAAAAATAATATATTTGATACACTTTTTTAAGACGTATCAGGCTGACCTAATAGTTATCATATTTGATATCAGCTCGAGTATTTTATTTACTTACAAGAGATAAACTGTTTAGAAAAAAACCATGCACATGTCTTAGTTTCATTCTGTTTATTTTTTACTTTATGTTTGAAAGAATTTAACATTACGTTTAATATTTTTACGGTATTTCTGTTTATAACAGATAATAATTATGCAGTAATTATAATATAATATTTATGCGTATCTTACGATTGGGCAACGCCGGGCAGGATGCTAGTCATAATATATAGTGATCATAAATATATAATTCTAAATAACAAATCCCTATATATAATAAAAACGGCGCAGTTTTTCCACTCTGGACCAAAATACCGTAGGTTTACAGCTACAGATGCCACAAGCCAATTTATAATGTCTACACTGTTAGCTACTATCTTATTTGACTTTAGAACGACATTATATACATATGAAAAATATTGAGGCGTTATAATAAAATTTTATGTTGGAAGTAGTTCCTATTTTTCTCTGTATCTATTCTGTGCTTCCACCGCTCCCACTAGACACCGGCACCATTTCTACATATTTTTACTCTGCTGGCTTGTAACCGTTCATAACTGATTATTAGACACATCCACATACCATAATTGTACATATTCCTATTTATAGATAATAATTTCTCCCTCACCGAAATCTAGAACAGCTGATTGGCTGCTCGGTAGAGATTCTCATATTTTGTTATTCGCATCTTCCACCATTAAACGACACTTACAAACACACTGCCACTTTTTGACATATCTATTAGTTCCTTTAAAAACCTTATGCTTTATTATTTATTCATTAGCTACATTAACTTTGCATTTCTGGTCTTTTCCGACATTAAATTCAATCATTGACAATGCTATTATATTTATTCATCCACGGACACCCGACACAATACACACTCACTCCTGTCACTTTTGCATATTTCTATTTATTAATGCATTGATTTTTTCGTTAGAACGCAAACACAACAATTTTTTTCGCCCTTCCGCTATTTCTCAAATTATAATATTTCGTTTACTACATTACTCACAGACACTTTTATTCCGGCATAAACGACAAGGCGTGTTAGCACGACCTTGCAGGTTTCACCGAACAGCGATTAAAATACCAAGGAAGCAAATATACGCGGAGATATATACATATACATATATACACAGCGAGGGAGGAATATATCTATATATATATATATATATATATATATATATATATATATAGAGAGAGAGAGAGAGAGAGAGAGAGAGAGAGAGATAAAGAGAGGGAGGGAGAGAGAGGAGAAACACAAAGAATGGGACGGAAAGACAGATAGAGATAGAGAGATACAGAGGGTGGGAGAAAGAGAGATCAGACGTGTAACACTTTTATTTGGGTCACTAATTCATTCATGCGTTTTAATGGTTACTTCGAAGCCCAATAAAGTAACAGTTTTACTGTGGTCAATTCTATAAACGTGTTTACTTTTCCACTTAACTTTCTGCGTTCGAACTTGGCACTGCCGGTAACTTTTCTTTTGTTTTTCTTTTTTTGTTTTCTTGACACAGTACTAAATGCTACTTACAATTTTTCATAGTGGATTACTTAAGTTTTAACTTTTTTCTTGCACCTGCGGGATCGGAAGGCTAATAACTATTAGGAAATATTTTGCTTCCATTCATAAACTCACGTAGGTTACAAACTAAAATACAATTGTAGTTTGCTTTTAGGTATATATATAACATAATGCGTGTAATTTAGGTACTTTTACTTATGTTTAAACGCAAATACGTCACAAATCTAATTAAGTTGCTGTGAAGTAAATTTCTGTCAGAAATACATGAAATGGTTAACCACTCCCTCACCCACAAAAGGGTTTTTTTCTTCCGAAAGCCGTTCTTAACATATAAAGCTTGGTGATGTCCATTTTGAAAGCTGTTCTAAACGGGAGTAATGGCTGATTGGGCGATAACAACAACAACAACAACAACAATAGCAGCAGAAATACTGTAATTTTTTACGAGGGAGGCGTGCATACTAACACCGGGCAACGCCGGTTAATGGGTCCTGCTAATTATATATAAAATAAACGTGAATTAATAAGAATTATGGAATTGTGATTAGTGATTAAAAAATAATATAAAATTAATAGTTTTTTTTTTACAAAGAAACTACCTTTTATCAAGATCCGGAGGCTACTCGAGGATAAGTGTTAATGAGTGTACAATAATCTTGGGACAATATTATAGTAATAGTTAGTAGCAGAAATTTGGTAAATTGGATTACGTAAGGGGAGGGCCCCTCAAGAACTTAGACGTTAGACTTGAAGACGACCATATTATAGTCAGCTAGAAAACAGGCGAACGGAATTGAGTTTCACAGGCGGGCAGTTCTAAAAAAGAATCTTTGTTCGTATAATCTACGTTTAGGTTTGGGACGAGATAAAAACTAACGGGAAATTATTGATAGTGGTTTCAGCTTAGCGAGCGTTTCTCTCGAGATCGGGTCCACATGCTTTTGAGGTGTCTAGATTTTTTTATAATAGCATGTACCTGAGAAGGGGTGATTTTCAAATCGTCTAGTGTGGCGTCTGTTCGCAGAGGAAAATCAGGGAGGGAGTGGTGTACCGAGTTCAGTGTGGAGTTTGAGGCAAACCGACTGGCAAGCAGATTAGCCTTGTCAGTTGCCGTGCAAGCAACCTCATGATTGTTTGATAGTGGGGGAATAGTTGACTGTCCATCATTTACTACGCTGTTGTAGATTTTCCAAAAATCCCAGGTTCCTAATTTCTGTGCTTCGATGCGTTTTCTGGTGGTTTCAGAGTAATCTGTCTTAGCTGTCTCTATCACTCTCTTACAATTATTTCTAACTTCTGTTTATTTGAGCTGGACTTATATCGGTTGAGTCTGTGGAACGCATGCTGCCTTTGACAAATGGCAGCTGCACAAGCAGAAGTAAACCATTGGGGAGAGTGGGGCTTGCTATAGAATTTCCGTGAGGGAGCATATGCTTCAATTGCAGTTTTGAACCATTCAGTGGTCTCATTTGCACATTGTTCCGCTGGAAGAGTAAAGATAGTTTGCCATGGGGCATCTCTGATGTCTTTCCTGGTGGCTTCCCAATCAGCCTTTTTGTAATACCTCGTTGTTTTGAGTAGTGGGTCTTCAGTTTTAGGGCGAGAATTTAGGCTGATTTCTAGTGTAGTCTAACTGTAGTGGTGGCGTGATGGAAAAGATAAAGTTTGAGACGTAGAGTTTTATTTAAGATGGACATATGCTACATGTTAGCGGACAACAGGGTTTTCGGACAGGACGCCCATGAAAGTCCGAAGGAGGCGACGTAGTAAAATGTAGTTTTCTTCAAAGCGTGCTAACTCTGAAAAGGAATCCAACAAGGTATAAATGGTTACATTAAAATATAATTTTCGCCTGAGCGTTTTCACTTCCGGAGAAAAGCAGCTTCAATTTCAGAACACATGGAAAGGAAGCATAAAAGGAAAATGTGAGGAATTTTGCTGGTGTTCCAACTGACAACCATGTTCGTCTCTTGTTTACACCATGTTTATAAACTATTAAGATATGTAGACACACATCAGCACACAATAGAGTATACATTAGACGAAGCACATATCATGAGGTTTAACTTATAAGTTAAAAAGACAACACATTGTAATAGAAAACAATGTAAAGTAGTTTGATTTGTTCAAAAAAGAAATAATTGACACTCGATTTAAATAATCAAGGGCGATAATTTAGAATTTAGGTTGCGATATTTATATTACTTCTCGATTGCCTAATAAAAATGATTCAAAATATTCGAAGCAGAAAATATAATCTTTTATCTTATTACTAGCTGTACCCGCCCGGAAACGCGTTGCAGTGGCTGAGTCTGGTTGACAACAGTATTAGAGACACACACGAACACACGCACACACGCACACACACGCATACACGCACGCACGGAAGCACAACCCCAAAAAACACACACGGAAGCACACACCAAAAGCACACATGCACACACAGAGAAGCACAGCCACACACGCGCGCACAAACAAACGAAAACACACACGGAAGCACAAACCAAAAACACACGCGCACACGTAAAAGACACAAACATGCACACACACACGGATGCAAACACAAATACGCAAACAAACACACGAACAAAAAACACACATTTGCACACGCAAAATAGCACAAACACGTACACACATACGCAAAAACATACGATGCACACACGCACACGCACAAACGAACTCAGACCCGGAAAAAAACACAGACGCATACGCAAAATAATTACAAACACGCACACACGCACAAAGTCACGAACATACACACGCACACACACGCACCCAAACACTCACACCCACACAAACGGACACACTTCGAAAATAGTAAGGAGTAGACAGTTTAAAGACTTTAAAATCATACGTAAGGAGATAACACACACACGCACACAGGTACACATGCAGAAACGCAAGAACGAACACGCGCACAAACGAGGTCATGCATACACATACGCACACACATACGCACATCCACCCAGCCACACAGACGCACCCACACGTAGACAGTTTAAAGGCTTTAAAATCACGCATGAGGAGATGCTGAAGTACATAAAATGTCAATTTACGGTTATGATTGAATTTAAGTGTCAATCAATATAGTTAACTGAGTAAAGAAAAAACAAAGAAAATAGCATTGTTGGGCAAGGAGAATCGAAATAAAAGAAACAATGCTAAAGATAAATGTTATTTTGTTCAGGGATTGTATTTTCAAAGAAAAGAATTAAAAGTAAAAATATTTTTTAAAAATGGAAAAGTGAACGACCCGTTACAAAACAAACTAAAAAAAGTAGCATCGTTGCCTGTTTATTACGGAGAATGAAAAACAAACAAACAAAAAAAAACAATGCTTACCTTAAATTTTAATTTTGTTTGTATCAGGGATGTTTTTTCAAAGGAAGTTGGTTTAATGGTGATAATGTCTGTGTAGGTTACGGTAAAGGTATTAATACGTAAAATACAATTTTGAGCAGTTATGACTTTTTGTTGCTGGTTTAATATTTACAAAACGATTACTTCGTGTAGAGATACGAAATGTTTGTGAAGGTCTGACACGTTCGTTTTTTAATAAGTTTACATTTCCCGAATAATGGACCAGTCAGTTCTCAACCAATGAGAAAAGCCGGACATTTCGAAGAGAAAGATAATGGTATGTATATGAGTGTATGAACCAGTTATGAAAAGTGCCGGGATAAAATAGTTATAAGGTTTGTATATAGTCCTGGTGATGAGTTAGGGCAGTAAGAGGACTGTAGATTTAGAGGAAAAATAGGAACTACCTCGTCAAAAGACGTTGCGATTGTGATAGTGATGATGCTTCTAAAATGTTATGTAGGATTTTATTATAACGATCAAATGTGTCTAAAATGACGTACAAATGTTACATAAAGAGCACTAAGTAGAATTCGGTTGTGTCAAGAATTTAAAAAGAAAGCGATTAAAAGAGATTTAGATCTGTATATACGGGTTTCAAAGCGACCTAAAATTGGCACAACGAGGGAAGAAAAATAAAACGAAGAAAAAAAAAAGGATCAAAGTTTCCCAAAGTAAAGCATTATTTCTCTTTGGAGGACTTTGACACCTTTCCCCCCTCCTTTTTATTTTTTACTCCACTCATGGTGCCAAATTTTTGTCGCTTTTAAATGGCGTATATACAGATTAAAATCGCTTTTCATTGTTTTTTTTTAGTTTTTAATGCTCTTTTATCTCGCCAATAATATTGTTTTGCATGCTATTGATTTTCTCCTGAAGAGATGATAGCCGAAAGAGCTCTCGATAATATATATATATATATATATATATATATATATATATATATATATATATATATATATATATCGCAGAAAACACAACTTATATGGATATGCCTATTTTAAAGCACCTCTCCTTGGGTTGAACATGAAGCTCTTTATAAATAAATAAACAAATTGAGCACTGTAAGAGCAGCGGTCAAATGTTTACTTAAATAGACATTTGACGGCATCGATCCCATGAGCTAGAAGGTAGAACTGCCAACTATCCCTGGTTTGGTGCTAGTGTAGTCGCACTAAAGTGTTGTGATACAGCGAAATGTTTGCAGATGAATACACATCCCACATAATATATATATTTGTAGTCATCGACATACAGTCTTGTTTCGTTGTATCACAACTCATCAGTGCCGCTAGACTAGCACCTCTCCCAAGCCGAGCATTGAACCTAGAAACATCGCGTTGACAGTAAACAGTTCTACCGATCGATCCACGGGAGCGGCGCCCATACATAATCTCGCCAAATGTCTGTTTAATCAAACATCCGTCCACCACTTGTACAGTGTTCTTATCGCTTTGTTTATAAACAAAGAGCGAGCGTCGCATTATTCTCAATATATATATATAACTACTTCATTTATTCACATAAATTTGATATACAAAAGTATAGATTTATGCGTAAACTTTAAGTATTTACTTCAAAAGTGCTCAATACGTAGGTAGAGCTAGTTAGTAATTTATAAAATTACTTAATCGCCATATATATTTTATAAATTACTATATATATATATATATATATATATATATATATATATATAGCGAGAGAATGAGAGTAAGAAAGAAATAAAGATTTATAAACAGATCGGCATATACTGACGTACTAATTTGTAGAGGTGGATCTTTCAAAAGATATATATTCTAAATGATCTAATATTATGTTTTTTTTTCTTAAATTTTATAGCTTTATCAAGCACAATCAAAATAATATATAAATACAATTAAAAACTATGTTAAAAAATAACCACATCAGAAAAGAACTGGGCTCCATTGTTTTTTAAATTCCATACTGTGACGTAGATAAATGAAAGTGATTTCGAGTAGAAATTCTCGAAGTAACGTTAGTCACTAATCAAATATAAACAAAGAAATAAAGATACAAAGATGATGAGAGACAGAAGAACGGTGTGGGGGGGGGGTAGACAACAGCAGTTGAATTGTACAGAAAAAAGAGGTGAGCGATAAAAAGGAGTAAATACCTACGCCCTTTTGTCAGTAATAATAATGCAATGTTATTACTCGGAGACGTATTGTCTCTAATAAGTAGACACGTTGTCTCTGTGAAAGACATACAATTCTTCTATACTCAATTGAACAAGACTGACATTTATTCTAATTCGTTTGGAATTATTCTCAATGTTAAACGTTTATTTAGAATCTATACATGTATACGACATAATCACTTGACAAAGCACTTCAGAATATGCTATTATACGACGTGGCACAATAAAGTGTGTAAATATCTCCACTGGACGATCTGCAAAAAGTTGAATATCAAATGCAGCAGCAGATCCTGTAATTCATAATAAATCATACACCATTCACTTTGACTACCTAATTCCTCCAGTATCGTACTTAGGAAATGGAGCTATAAAACCTGGCATAGGGATAATTAAGAAGTAGACGTTAGTGCCCCTCATTATGTTGGGTTAGACCGAGCTAAGTGGGGGGATACCAAGGTCTTATTAATGACTTTAAAGGAAACTAGAATCTTAGGAAGATCTATACAATTCCAGTAATTATAGGATCAATCACACTCATAAAAAAGAATTTAAAAAATAACCTGGCAAATATACTCAATTAACTAAGTGCAAGAAAGAAACAAACAATTGTACTTAAAGGGACGGTAAGAATCTTACAAAGATCTGTCAGTTAAAGTATATGAAATAACGATTGAATATTTGATAGCCGGTAGGATGCCATTTCCTTAGCTTGATTAAAACAAGTGGCTAAGAGCTTCTACAATTTTACGATGGACGTAGTGCAATTCTAGTGGAGGTTTGAATGGTATTTTCAAAACCTGATCTTGTAATCCGATTTGACATGTGTAGATGTTTTGTAACACAAAAACGGTCAATTTATTTAATTTGTATCAGCCTCAGTTCCTTTCGATTCACATTATTTTAATTCGTTTGCTTTATTTCTATTCTAACGAATTTTAGTTCGGGGGAGACAGAGTTTGAAAATATGGAGACAGACAGACCGACAGACCCATCGCACGCAATGTATAAGGCCTTCTGTGTATCGTCATCTTCCAACATTTGAACAATATTTGAACAATATATATATATATATGTATATATATATATTTATATATATATATATATTGTTCAAATGTTGGAAGATGATGATACACAGAAGGCCTTATACATTGCGTGCGATGGGTCTTTATCTGAGCACATATTACACCCATAAGAGATGATATGTAACATGCATATAACTTGGATGGCATTTCACATCTAATTATCTTTAATTACAAAAGTGGATTTGTTGCTATCGGACATTAGTGTGCTTCTGTTAAGTCCGAAGAGATCCACTCTTCTTTAGTTTGCCTTTTAAAAACAAATATGGAACCATAACCGAGGAATGCTGACATAGCTGCTCAGGATTTCTAGACAGTACCCTTAACCTAGTGAATTGGCTTTTCGATCCTCACATAGCCTTGCGCCTAAACCTCTGCAGAGGGAGTAAATAACATATACATATACTTAATTAAACACTCGGGTTACGTTTTATGTATTCTGCAGTTCGATGTGGACTGACCGACAAGCCTAGTTTTTAGATAGAATCTGTGTCACTTCTTTCTTTATTTGCCTCGATATGCACTGATTGTATGGATTCAAGTTGTCTCTAATCTTGACACATTTTCTGAAGGAGACTCGGCTGGCCATTGTATGTTTACGTGGTAGTCCAATATCGATGTCTCTAGTTACAAAAAGGCAAGCAGTTGAGACGAATGGCAATGGCTCCTCGAGATACGCTTTTTGTCATGTTCGACGATGGCTTTCAATGACAAAGGTATCCGCCATATTGTCCTCCTGGTTGGCATTCATCGACGGAACATTTTGCACACGCTTGATCGAATATTCGAAACGGTTTCAGCTGCTCTACTATTCAGTACATGTATATAATTTCACTATTTTTTATATGTTCACATAATTTATAATACTATTAAATAATATGAGATATTATATATATGCATACATATTCGCAATATATATAACCAATATGAGAATAGAGCTTTGTAGTAGTAGTAGTGTGAACATATTATTATGACAAGAAAGACGAACACTTTACTTTTTTTTTTCGAAAGACAGCATAATATTAGGTGTAATGATTTACGCCGGCAATTTAACAAATGTTTCTGTGTAGCTTATTTGCCATAAGTATACTTCTATAATATCATCTCTATATAATACAATTAGTTATATAACTATCTATCCATCTCGTAGGGTTTTAGAGAATATGTTCTTATAAATACTAAGTCTTCATAGCTGGAATAAAAAACAAAAAAAAACAAAACAAAATGAAACTTTGGCTCGGGAAATCGCGAGAATCGACGACTATTCAGTGCATAAGTATATTATTTTGCAAGTATAAAAGATCAGTATCATTTTATTAACGTAATTTAGAACACAGATACCCCCCTATATATATATATATATATATATATATATATATATATATATATATATATATAGTTATCCACATATAGTACTTTTTGATAGTTTCTCAGTGCGGCTAGACAAGCAACTACCTCAAACCCGATCGCACAAACGGCAGTCGGAGCTTCTAACCGTTGCGGTATATGGTCAGTGAATTAACACTGTTTTGACATTGCCCAAACTACCTAAGCTCAATTTGTTTACACAAAGAGCATTGCTTCATGCGCTAATGGTAATTTGTATATCACTTCCCTATATATATATATATATATATATATATATATATATATATATATATATATGTATATATATATATTATAAAGTTTACGAAGAAAAGAAGGGCAGAGTTCTACCGTGCGTAAATAAGAGTATAATGTTTTCTAGTTTTATCTTTCTGCATATGTTTTGTAGGAAAAAAAACCTAAATTTTGAAACTTCATGAAATACAGAAAATATGTTTTATATTTCCTGTGTTTGAACAAAACGTTGTAATTTTTTTTTGCATAATATAATTTCTCTAGTATATATATATATATATATATATATATATATATATATATATATATATATATATATATATATATATATTCATAACGTGAGAGATAATATAATTAATTCTACACTCTAGTAAGCTCACCAGACCCATGACAGCCAACCAACCGGAAGTCCAAGACTCGAGTTTCGCTCAAATTCGGGCTCATCAATAACACGCATTCGAACTCAGGATTCGAAAAACTAATATACGAAGCTTAGATGTAACCTGAAAGAAATAGAATCATTTCTCCGAGTAAGTATGCAAATGACATTAATCTCTTTAATTCCCTCCAATTCCTATGACGTGACTGGACATTTCGTATTTAGACGTGAGAATGCAGACAAACATATGTACGGACGTGGAGTCGACATCCCCTTTCCCTTGACTTGGGAGCACAATCTACAATGAGACCGTCATTAGATTTAGACTTACATTCCACACAGCGTTAATTACCTAGATTTCTCTCTATCGTTATCCATCGACTCAAGACTGTACTCTGCTTGCTCGAGTTCCAGGAAGTATAGATGCACCCTCTCCCAAATCCTCCTTAGAGAGCAAAAGCAATACCGATGATCCGATAAAAAACTATTTCTGTTACATAATAAAAAAGAGGATATAAGGTTGGCATGCTTGATCGTATCACTGTTTTTCTAATACAGAGATATTTAGCTGAGCTGGTTCTATTTTATTTAATCTCTACAAAAAATACCTTGCTAATATTGCTTCATTTTCAGCTGAGAAATTACCTATGTAGTTCCAGTTGTCTAGAGTGTTGATAGAAAAGCTACACTGCTCAATTATTATTCCATTATTTTTCACAATCTCCTCATTAAGGTTTTTGAGTATGCTGTCAACTAACTTCTTCTGACCGATACTTTCGATTTAGGCAAACCTGTTCTACTGCGGATATCTAAATGATCATCTTTGAACGCATATATCATACATTGGGCGAGGAAGAGAAGCCTGTAGCACAATTTCTTGATATATCGAAATCCTTTGACAAAGCATAACATGAAGGTCTTCTTATAAAAATTAAATCGTACGGTATCACTGGAAGAATACTGGAAGAATATAATCAGATCCTCCATAGACAAAAATTAAATCTAGATTGTTCTTGATAGACGTACATCTAAACAACGACATATATGCGGGTGTGCATAAGATGTATATCTAGTGTCTGAGATATATTTACTGATATAGCGCTGTATTCTAAACACGTGCGAAAAACGAAACTCACGTATCTACGTTAATGTTTGTAATTTCAGAAATGACTTCAAGCTTGTAGTTTAATGCTACTAAAACAAGGCTACTTTTCCTTAATTACAAATAAACGTTCCACTAACCGATTGCAATAAAATGAATAAACTAAATAAATAGACGAATTTATATATGCATAAAGAAATATGACAAAATAAATAATGGACTTAATCGAACATTTTTTCCCTTTTCTCGCACTTCGCATACCAAAACAATCGAGGCAATTATGAAAAATTATTTAAAAAACAAACAAAAACCAACCTCTTTCTAAATAAAGTACGCCTCATAATGATCATGCGAACTGAAAGTGCTGGATAGGTGTATTAATAACAATAGTTTTATCCGTATTAAACAAACCGCCATCTGAGTCCAGAAAACTTTTACACTGTGCCGAAAACATTCTTTAAATAATAAAAAATAAAATGAAGAGCTTTGCTGTATTCAATCAATCTTGCATATATTACATAACGATAACCTCTCCCCCCTCTCTCTCTGTCTTACAGTATGTATGTATATATATACATATATATGTGTGTGTATTAGTTTTCATCGCGCATGCTCCTCGTTCGTCACTCCCTTATATACGAGATAGCTTAATACTCCTCAAGTATACATTTATCAAGATATCGCATTGAACTGTTTGTAACCTAATTCTCTAAACCCTCTTTTGAAGAGAAGCATTAGGCTTCGACATACCGAGGTATAATGAGCATATAACATCTCAAAGTGATGTATTTTTCCTTATTAAAACTGCAAATATATCTATCTATATACCAATATATGTCATTTTCTTTTCTACAATCCTATTCTTATATAATAGATAGCCATGTTAGGGAAATATGTGTTTATGATTTGCATATGAATTTCTTGTGATTTGCGTTTTTGTAAATAAAATGCTTTATGTGTTTACGAATGAAAACACTCGGTGTTTACACACACACACACACACACACACACACACACACACACACATATATATATGTGTGTGTGTGTATATATATATGTGTGTGTGTGTGTGTGAGTGTAAACATCATCTATCTGTCTCTGCATATATATATATATATATATATATATATATATATATATATATATATATGCAGAGACAGATAGATGGCAAATTGCTTTGTATAATATATCTGTCTTAACTCTCGATTATACAATTAAAAAATAAGTCCTTAATTAATGTTCTACAGAATTTTTTACGGGTACAATTTGAATATGAATCCAATTCTGGTATTAATTTTATATTAAGTTTTTACTGTAATACCGCTGCATCTGCGTTAATGTTACACATCTAAAACATAATGACGATATTTTATTTTAATTAATTTCTGCTACATTATCCGTAAAGTAATACTAAGTTTACAGATAATATTTTATCAGAGGCATTATACAGATCAAATAAATGAATAAATAAATGCTACTAGGAGATCTAGCGATACATATAAATAGGTATACATAGACGTACGCAGCGATTCCCGGTTAATCCAAACAAGACCAGTGCTTCCTTCTTTTCATTATAAAGAAAAAATACGAGCACCCCCTTCACACATGGCAATAGGACGTTTGGAAGATGTAAATAAACAAATCAAATCTAATAAAGAACCAATCACTGTTTTATCGATTGGTGTTGACGGAGGGATCAATAAGAAATCATTGATCCTTGTTGGCTTTTTATCTCTTTATTGAATATTGCTCGTAAGCAATATGGCTTCCAGACACGCGGATTCTAAACAATGATAATCAAAGCACCAATAGTTCAGAGATGAAACAACAAAGCAATTCCGGATTTGCAAATCGGATGCGTTTAAAAACACGATGCATATTACAAAATACTTTGTTTCTTTTAGTTTATCTGTTAGACATAATAAAATGATGACGTTCAGAGAAGACACGTAAAATAAGGCGCCACAGTTTTAGTTCAGAATGGATCATGCGATGGCAGTGAATTGAGTGATGATGTCATTACATGGAACGCGTGTTTAGGTATTAATACGATTAACCACAATGTGCTGCTTTTAGTACAGGTAAACCTTATGGTTGTTGGAATTTTATATAGTAAACTAGCGGAGTAGGGGATAGAAGTAGGGCGTCGCGACCGTAAAATACTCTTAAATATGATATTTGGATTTGTCCGGATTTGATATACATTATTATAGAGTCGTAATTTTAAAAGTTAAAAAAAAAGAAGTATTTGAGTGCCATCAGTCAGAATCGAAACCGAAAGCAAAAAAACAAAACAAAAAAAACAATACAGTTCACAGCTGGTGACTGTACCACTGCACCATCTTGACACGTATATGAAACGCTTAAAAATAAACTGACATGAATGTAAAAAAAATTAAAAAATTGGACTCATTTTTGACCCCTTAAAAACTATTTTAACCGGCTAAAGACACATAAAAGAACGGCCCATAAAAATCCAATACCTTGAGGCCATTAGCGCCGCTCTAGACTTTTATATTCGGAAAAGATAACGTATGAAAATATGGAGACTGGCAGACAGACAAAGAGACATACTGTGTTTTTTTTAATTAGACTAGCGGGGAAGGGACAGCCGGCTTTGCCCGGTCGTAAAATACGCTTAATATGATATTTAATTTGTCCAGATTTCGTATATATTATTATAGAGTCGTGATTTCAAAAGTAAAAGAAAAAAAATGAGTGCTATCAGCTGGAATCGGAACCGAAACTGTAGCATTCAAAGCTGGTGACGTTACTACTGTAACAATGTGACACGTACATGAACTAATAAAAAATTAAAAGTTTAAAATAAATTAAGATGAATGTACAAAATGTATAACGATTTTTTTCCCCAATTTTGACCATTTCTGACATCTTAAAACTATTTTAACCGGCTAAAGATCCATAGAAAACGATCCGTAAACAATTCAATCATTTGTATCCCCTAGCGCCGCTCTGCGACTTTTAGTTTCGGCAAGATAGAGTTTTAAAATATGGGGACAGACAGAGATCTATATTAGACTAGCGGTGAGAGAGAGGCATTGCATCGTCGTAAAATGCGCTTAAATATGATGTTTCAATTTGTCAAGATTTCGTAAATATTATTATAGAGTCGTGATTTCAAAGGTAAAAAAAGAATTTGAGTTCCATCATCTAGAATCGAAACCGAAACGATAGCGTCCATAACTAGTGACGTTACAACTGTACCAACGTTACACACACATGAAATGATTAAAAATTCAAAAGTCAAAATAAACTAAAATGAATGTACAATTTATAATTTTGACCCATGTTTGACACCTTAAAAACTATTTTAACCTGCTAAACCCCCATAAAAAACGGTCCGTGAAAAATTCAATTATTTGAGGGCACTGTCGCTGCTATGCGACTTTTATTTTCGGATGAGATAGAGTTTGAAAATATGGAGACAGACAGACAGACATATAGTCGTTTATATATTAGATTATTCTAAACAAAAATGTGATATCTACTTGAAGCGTAAAACATACTTATACTTCTAATAATTTGACTATTGTACCACCTTTATTTTTTAATTCAATTTACTATAATATTTCAAACTAATCTAACATTTTCTAATGTTCAATTCAGAGGTAAGTTGATAGTATAGTATATTTTCTTTTGTCAAGAGACAATCCTTCAAGGAATTTTCTCTTGGAGTGGGGGCAATGCATGATTTTATAATGGAAATAAATTAATAACTGGCTAGACCCGTTTTTCGGCGCCGCACGAGGAGTCATGAAAGAATGTTAATTTAAGTTTTAAGGCAATTTTTAGTTTCATATGAGGTACAAGAAAAGTTTTGCACTCTAGTAGAATTAAACCAACATGTTCAGGATTTTGCATAAATAATGGTTTGAACTCGATCAGTAGTAAACGGGTTAAGCCTAGAAAAGTGACAGAAGCCGACGACTATACAAACAAAGATACCCAAAATGTATAAATACAATAAATTAAAAATGTACATTACAATCACGTTGACACACCAGTTCTCCCAGCAAAGTTAAGCCTGCCGATTACTAGATGGATAACCATCTGGGAAGACGAAGCGGTGTATGTACCTCCAGGTAAAAAAAAAACAGGTTGGGAAACTGAAGCGGTCTATCCTCCTCTTGAGAGTAGATGGGCCTCTCTTAAGCAGTGGTAAACAACCCATCTAGTGATGGCGTCACGATAAAAATTACCCTTGCTAGCCTTGTCGAAGCATCAAGTATTGCCCAGCCATTAGAAAAGGCGTGAAAAAGCGGAATATGTAAACGTTTTATCTGCGCCTACTATCATTGGATGAAACACAACAAATTAAAACTAAAATCTACTGTCTGGAATCTTTAACTTCCAGCCCCTGACTCTCACATGCTAACTGCTTAGTCATCACTAAACATCTATACCGTCTAGACATGCATTGGAGTTCATTCCTATTCCAGTTGGTATTAAACAGCCAAAGTATGTACTCGGAAGCAAAGCACACCGCACTGCATTACACAACTGTCTCCTCTTAGATAGCTTTGCAACGCTAATACGAAACTGAACCAATGCTCCTTGCTATGCTAAATGTCCATAACTTTTACTTGAAAGCTGAAAACATCTCTCAATAATAGAAACTCACCTTGTACCTCCAACTTTATTCGCACCTACTAAAACCAGCCCATATATCTATTTACCAAATTACACATGACTCAAAACTTACTGTTTTACCCGTACTATACTGCACTCGCATCTCATGCCCTGCTATCATCTAAAATATAGTTTTGGTACAACTCGTGGTTCAATTCTTAACACCTACTCACACTTTAATATTATACTAGACCCAAGCTCACATGAAAAAAATAAATAAATAAATAAAAATAAAAATAAAAAAGGAAAAAAAATAATAATAAATATATATAAACAAAAGTGTAAGCCTCAAACCACATTATCTCCTAACAAGCCTCCTTACAGTCATAGTTGCTTACACTGCATGAGCTCTACTCAACCCCTTTATCCACTAACAATGAAATAACAATATCCCTAATCCACTTTGAGGAGTGTAACTATTAGCAGATATAACCCCTACAAACTAACCCAATAACATTAACTAACCTCGCGGGGTCGCAGAAATACCTGGATTAGAACCCAGGCGCGGAGCAAACCCTCTCAGTGGTGACGGACCCAGTGAATCTTTCCAGATCATCCGTCTAGGAGAAGGAAAACTCTGAAACTAAACCAGAGAGGAGGGAGGCCTCTTCAGTCTTGGATGAAAACCTTCCTAGAGCTGGTGACTCAAACAAATTACCGGTTTGCAATACCTAAATTGCTTAAGGAGTAGATAGGTCCTGCCTATCGCCCGGCTTCCATACTCCTTCTTTGCCTATTAGTCAGGCGCAGAGATACTATCACAGTGATTCGACAGAAACACCCATTGGTAGATCTTGTTTCTTGTCTAGGGCAATGAACGCCGTTTCCCCCACTCCCGACACACCCCACCCCTTAAGCTGGGCACTTGAGAATGCTTGAGTACCACATATGCCTGAGCAATTAGATTGGGTTGACTTCCTCTGATGGGTTGAGGGTACCGGATTGACAGTTACTGGCTGCTGTTTCCGACTGGTAGTACAGGAGCCCTAACTCTTTGGTAGCGCTTAGAGCGGGTGCTCCATCAACAGTTGAATAATATCGGGATGTTTGCAGTGCCATGGCGCGCATAGAAAGGGACCCTGCACTCATCCCCGGTGGGCTTTCCTGAGGCCACAGTCCTAGTTGATGGAGGGTCAGCTGATGGTCTACTTGTGATGCATGTGTGATATTCTGCATAACCTCCTGTTCGGCTTCCCCTAACCCAACTGAAACTCGGTAAAAACATGATGACAGTACAATCTAAAATTAAGCTTAAACCAGGCTTAGGGACAAACAAATCCAACTTGCCTCCTCCCTTGAGGCTTGCATTCACAAATATCCGTGGGCTTAGAACTAATTTAGCTGATGTTGAAGCATTTCTCCTAACAAATACCCCGGATATCTTAGCACTAAGTGAGACTAACCTACACTCCTCCATCCCCTCTAACTACTTTAACATGCCTGGATATCTCCCACTCTGCCGTAAGGACTCTGACAGACATATGCACGGACTTGGAGTTTACATTCGTAATACCCTTCCCTTGACTAGAGAAACAAACCTAGAAACAGATGATCAAGCCTTTATGTGCTTTAGACTTATCATGCAACACAACATTAGCTACTTTTACTTTCTCTACCGCTCTCTCTCGACCCAAGACTGCGCCATAATAAACAAAGTATCTGACAGCATAGACACAGCACTCTCCTTCGACACTAGCGCCCAAGTACATGTATTTGGTGACTTTAATGTCCATCACAAAATTTAGCTTGGATTCTCCACTTATACAGATGCAGCAGGCAGCGCAACTCATAGCTTCTCTGTATCTCACTCCCTATCGCAAATTGTTACTTTCCCAACCCGCTTCCCTGATCAGGAAGAGCAACACGCATCACTATTAGATCTGTTTTTGACCACAGTTCCTGATGATTGTGTAACGAAAGCCGACAGCCCACTTGGGAACGCTGATCATGCGGTAATAATGGTTGAAATCGCCCTAAACTCCAGACCCAAAACTGAAGAGCCAGTGCTCAAAACAACGAGATATTATAAAAAGGCTGACTGGGAAGCTATCAGAGATCTTATCAGAGACGCCCCATGGGGAAATATTTTTTCTCTTCCTGCTGAACAGTGTGCAACTGAGACCACTGAATGGTTCCAAACTGCGATCGAAGCGCATGTTCCCATGCGGAAATTCTATAGCAAGCCCCACTCTCCCCAATGGTTTACTTCGACTTGCGCAACTGCCATTGCTCTAAGGCAGCATGCATTCCGCAGGTTTAACCGACATAAGTGCAGTTCAAACAGACAAAAGTACATAGAAGCTAGAAGTAACGTTAAGAAAGAAATAGCGACAGCTAAGAGGGAATTTACGGAAACCACTAAAAAACGCATCGAAGCACAAAAATTAGGAACTCGTGACTTCTGGAAAATCTACAACAGTGTAGTAAATAATGGGCAATCAACAATTCCCCCACTAACCAACAATCACGAGGTTCTTTGCTCAGCAACCGAGAAGGCTAACATGCTTGCCAGTCGGTTTGCCTCCAACTCTACACTGGACCCTCTAAACCACCCCTACCTGACTTTCCTATGCGGACAGACGCCACGCTAGACGATCTGGAAATCACCCCTGCCCAGGTGCATGCTATCATAAAAAACCTTGACACTTCCAAAGCATGTGGACCCGACCTCATCCCAGCTGTGCTATTAAAAAAGTGCTCAGCCGAAGTAGCTCCAGTTCTCTCCAAACTCTACAACAAATGCCTTAATGAATCTTGCTTTCCGACCTGTTGGAAAACTGCTTCTGTGGTACCAGTATTCAAGGATTCTGGCGAAAGAACTGACCCATTAAATTATCGCCCTATTACCCTCCTCCCACATTTTGCCAAAATATTTGAGACCTTAATTAACCATGCTCTAGTCCAGCACCTTACAGATGCTAAACTTCTGACCGACCATCAATATGGATTTAGACAAGCCCGTTCCACGGCAGACATCCTCACTGTAATCTCTGAACGCATATACCATTCACTGGACAAAGCGGGAGAGGGCAGAGCGGTAGCTCTAGATATATCTAAGGCTTTTGACAGGGTATGGCATGAGGGTCTCCTCAGGAAGATTAGATCTTACGGTATCACTGGTAGAATACTTAACATAATTAAATCCTTCTTAGATAAGAGAAAAATCCAGGTTGTCCTCGACGGTCGTACGTCTAAACAATATAATATAAATGCGGGAGTGCCCCAGGGATCTATCCTTGGTCCTCTGCTGTTCCTGATATTCATAAATGACCTCCCCGACAAAATTGCCTCTGAGATGGGTATATATGCTGATGACACCACACTCTATAGCAGGCACGACAGGAAAACAAATGAACATATATCTAAAGTAATGGCAGAAACACTAGAGGATGACCTCAAATCAGTAGTGGAATGGGGACAAAAATGGATGGTAACGTTCAATGCCACCAAGACAAAACTGGTTTCATTCAATAATTACAAGAAACCTTCTCTACCACCTATAGCAATGGCCAACAACTCTTTAGCTGAGAGCACGTCTTTCAAGCTCCTTGGCCTAACGTTCACAGGAAACATGAGCTGGAACAATTACATCGAGGGCATTGCCAGGGCCGCTGCGAGGAAGGTGGGCTCTCTCTACCGTGCTAGAAAACTTCTAACACCCGAAAGTATCCTGTACCTCTATAAGGCCACTATTCGCCCATGTATGGAGTATTGCTGTCACATTTGGGCCGGTGCATCGGCTACTAGTCTCTCGCTCCTTGACAGGGTTCAAAAGAGAGTCGCAAATCTGATAGGCCCTAAACTGGCATCAAAACTTCAGCCTCTGTCCCATCGTCGAAATGTTGCATCCCTCTGCCTGTTCTACAAGTATTATAATGGTGAATGCTCTGAAGAACTGCAAGCACTTGTGCCCCCACGACGTGAACACCCTCGACAGACCCGACAAGCTACAAAATCCCACCCCCACACTGTAGAGATCCGTAGATGTAAAAGATCTTTCTACTCCAGTAGTTTCTTCCCCAGAACTGCTAGACTTTGGAATTCCATTCCAGGTCACTGCTTCCCCAACTGTACTGACATGCATAAGTTCAAGTGCAACGTGAACCAACATCTCGCTGCCCTAATCCCTACATAGTACCCCAGTAGATGTTTCCCCTGATAGTAGCCCCCTACATTAAAGTGGCAATGTGCCTTGTTTTGGGTGAAAATGTAATAAAAAAAAAAAAAAACTTATGCACTTTTGTTCGCGTGTTGAAATAACCAGGAAATTATTTAGAAAGACATAATAAACATGAGTAATGTGTACATTCACGTTTTTTACCTGGAGGTACATACACCGCTTCGTCTTCCCAGATGGTTATCCATCTAGTAATTGGCAGGCTTAACTTTGCTGGGAGCACTGGTGTGTCAACTTGATTGTAAAAGAGATATTGTAAAAGTAAATTTAAGTTAGGAAAACTATGTTACACAAGAGCGCGGTAACATAAGCAAATAAACACCTTGTCTTAATAATTTATTCACCGAATGTTAAGTGTAAAATGAAGTGTATTTCAACGAAAATTACAAAACTTTTTTCTTTATTTAACATAAATTGGCAGTGAATGTTTGTCTATTGTGAACAGAATGTTGTCTAAGAAAAGGTGAATGATTGATGTTATAAAAAGAAACGTCCCACAAATGAAATCTTTTTATAAGAAAATAAGAAAATATCGTTTAAAATATATTGTTAAAGCGGAAAAGACAAAAAGAAACCAATAAAGAAGACAAACGGTTTTCATAAGAATGATTTAATAGCGAAATAGAAAACTCATAAATATAATTGAATAAATAAAGAAAACAGTTTAGTTATTTATATACATGTGGACCGTTATCATCAACGCTTATAATCTGTGTTTCACGATATTTCGGCTCACTATCTCTCTGACCTTCGTCTGTGGGAATGTTGAATCTCGTAATTGAATTATCATCAAGGTTGGGGAAGTAGTTAGTCGTAATTCGCATCCACAAAATTCCAACAAAAACCTAACTGTCAGCCATGGTTTTCCCCAGAATGTACTGCTGCCATCGCACACAGAAATCACTTTTTCCATAGCTACCAACGTAATAGATGCAGTGTGACTAAAGCTACTTTTAGGACTGCCAGCAACCACTGTAAAAGAGTAATAAAAAATGTAAGAGAGCTATATGCTCAGTCCGTTAACTCCAAAGTAGCTGAGCAGCGGTTTGGTTCCCACCAGTTTTGGCAAATAACAAACGGGATCCTGAACAGATGCGTGCGTTCTATCCCAACCATCATCAATGGGCCTGAGGTCATCTCGTCAGCATCAGACAAGGCCAAACTATTTGCCAAGAACTTTGCAGCTAATTATATCCTATGCGACGAAACCCATCAATTCCCCATATTTCCTCCTATAACAGACAACACGCTATGCAGTATACAAATATATGTGCGTGAGGTCGTCAAGCTAATCAAGAACCTTGATTCCAGTAAAGCAACTGGCCCTGACGGCATTCCAATTATAGTGTTGAAAAAGCTTCAACCAGAAGTTGCCCCCATACTTACAAAACTGTTTAAGCGTTGCCTTAAGAAGTGCTTCCCAACACTCTAAAAAACCTCACCAGTATGCCCTGAATTCAGGAATTCAGGCGATAAGTCGTCTCCCTTTCAGTACAGACGGATATGTCTCCTGTGTGTCATGAGTAAGTTGCTGGAATGCATATTAAATAGAGAAGTAGTCAACCACCTCAGCAGAAACAACCTTCTTAGTGACATGCAATATGGTTTCCATTCTGCTAGATCTACAACAGATGTGCTAACAGTTATATCTCATAGGATTAGTGAATCTCTTGACCAAGGGTTCCTCTCTAGAGCAATTGCTCTTGAACTATAAAAAGAGATTTACTTCACAAGATTTCCAGCTACGGTATAGCTGGACATGTTTTCTCGATCATTAAATCATTTCTCTCTCTGATAGGCTCATAAGAGTAGTGGTTGATGGGCAGAAATCAGATGCCCTCAGTATTAATGCTGGTGTCCCTCAGGAGTCAACCTGAGCCCAACTCTCTTCCTGATCTACATCAATGATCTCCCAAAACACATACTTAAATCATTCGTTGACATCTATGCTGATGACTCGACCATCTATTGTTACACATCAAAGACCGTAAATGACAAAGTTTTCTCTGATACTCTCTCCTCTGATCTCGAGTGCGTGGTACAGTGGTGGAAGGGGTGGCTGGTTACCTTTAATGCATCTAAAACCAAACTTCTATCTTTACAGCATCAACGCTCTGATTCTCATCTGGCATCAATTGAAATGGATGGATCTCATCTAATGGCAGCTCCATGTTTTGATAAGCTTCTGGGCTTGACCTTTACTCCTGATCTGAGGAACACGTACATCAAGTCTGTTGCCAAGGTCGCTGAAAAAATGGTAGGCTCCTTCTACCGCTCCAGAAGATATCTCACTGCTGATGCAATTCTCTATCTATATAAAAGCCAAGTGCGTCCTAGGATGGAGTACTGCTGCCACATCTGGGCAGGTGTTGCTAAAAACAGCCTATCCTGCCTTGACAGAGTACAAAATAGGTTTCGTGGATTAGTGGGGGATGCCCTTTTCTCTTCCCTGCAACCTCTTTCCCACAGGAGAGACGTTGCGCGCGTATCTTTTTTTTAATCCTTACTTCCATGGCAATTGCTCGCCTGAGCTCCAATCTCTGGTCCTTCCTCGCCAATCTTTCACGAAAAACACCCGTCTTGCTGAAACCACTGTCAAAGATTCTTCCCACTCTTTATCTGTGCCAAAACCAAAACGTAGATTCCCTGAACAAAGCTTCTTTCTTAGAAGTGCTCGCCTGTGGATCTCTGTTCAGTTTGCCTTTTTCTCACCTGACTACAACTTGAATTGCTTCAAGTCCAACATAAAAAATTCCTGATGAATCGCCCCTTAAGTGGGACACTTTATCAAATCTGCAATACCAACGTACTGTACACGCAATAACCCTTATCCTCAAGTGAATTCCGGGCCTTGATAAGTGGTGACCACCTTGTAAAAAAAAATACAGCCTCGACGAAAGATGAGGACAATGGTTCTGATTTAAGTGAACAACTAAATTTAAAAAAATGACTAAATAATGCTAAAAAGAAAATAATAATAAATAACGCATATCATTAATGGCAGAATTAAAAATAATTTTAAAGAAGACTTGTCGAATCGCTGGTGATAACAGGCAGGATGCAGCTAGATTAATGCACACAACTGACAAATAACTGTCACGTGATAAAACAACCGAGTAAACTGCTAGACAAATGGGCTAACGAACACAGCGCCGCATAAGGCCAGTGATCAACGAATAGGGAGAGAGGCGGAGTGAAAGAGGGAGAGTGATAGAGGAAAAGTGAGGTGTGAGTGAGTAATGACGGGAGTGAGTGAAGAAAAAAGCAGTTTTACGTTTAATGTTGAATATCTGTGGCAAAAGTAATATAATGGCAGAATCAATGATTTAATATAAAGTCCCGAAATACAAAAGTAATGTAGATAGCTAAAAAGAAATATATATATAGACACAAATGGATATGTAAATAAATGGCGGCATGTTCGTTTAATAGTGGAAGATACGAATAGCAGAATATGAGAATATCTCCGTTGCAGCCAATCAGCGTTGCCGGATTTCGATAGGGAGAAATTATTATCTAGAAATAAGAAAACTGTAAAGGTTATGGTATGTGCATGTGTCCAATCAATAACTAGTTAAGAGCGACGAAAGCCTAGCATAGTATGAATATGTAGAGATGGTGTAGGTGTCTAGTGGGAGCAGTAGGAGCACAAAATAGGTAAAGAGAAAATTAGGAATTACTTCCTCTAAAAATGGTAAAATAGTGATCGTGTCGCTCTTCGGAAATAACGTAAGATTTTAATGACATGTGTTGTTACGTACGGTAATCTGGTTCAGAGGACATTTGCTGCAATCAAATGATTATATATATAGGAAAATACGATGAAGATGCTGACAATAAAATGATGGGGGGGGGAGGCTGGACGAATAGGAGGTAATCAGAAAAAAAAGTCATGTAAGCCCAGAAATAATAATCATCATATCGTATAAACCCGAAGATTCTATTATTAACATTGATATCCCCGATATTTTTTCTAATTAGAATTATTTCTAGAAAGACATTGGGCACATCAGGAATGGACCATAAGAGGATTTCCAACATCTTAAGTGGATGCAATTTTTGTGGAAGGAACTGGAGACATTCAGGTCGTAAATCCGTATAGTTAACCATTAGCCCACCGTCACTTTTCACAGAAATAATGAATCATTTAGATAAATTACAAATTAAATATTCGCAGCAAAATTGAAAGGAATATCCAGAAAAATTAAATTACCAACTAAAATAAACGAGTAAGGATGAAAAAAAGACGACGAAAAATCAGATTGAACAGAAAAAAAAAGCAATAGAAAATATATTAAATAAACAAAATTATATACATTGCAATAAAATAATATGAATAAATGTAAAGTTGCCGTTACAAAAAAAAAAAAAAAATCTCTATCTATATAAGAGCCAAGTCCGTCCAAGGATGGAGTACTCTGGCCACATTTGGACAGGAGCTGCTAGAAAAGACTTATCCTGCCTTGATAGAACTCAAAATAGACTCCGTAGCCTCGTAGGGGATGTCCTTTTCTCTTCCCTGTAACCTCTTTCTTACAGAAGAGATATGAGTTTGTCTCTGCTTTATCGTTATTTTCAAGCAAGTGCTCGTCTGAGCTCCAATGTATGGTCCCCCTCGCACAAGAAACACCCGTCTAGCAGAAAACACTCTCAATAATTTCCCCCACTCTTTATCTATGCCTAAACCTAAATCTAGATTCCATTAGCAAATCTACTTTCTTAGAATTGCACGCCTATGGAATTGTTTTCCGTTTTCCTGCTTTCCAGCTGACTACAATATGATTGTCTTCAAGTCTAACGTAAACAAGTTTTGAATGATCCGTTCCATATAAGTTAACACATTTACCGAATTTCAATTACGAACGATTGCTATATTGTCCAATTTCTACTGTGCACTCTTTAACCCGTATCCTCGAGTGGCCTCTTGGCCTTGATAAGTAATCATGCCTCTCTCTCTCTCTCTCTCTCTCTCTCTCTCTCTCTCTCTATATATATATATATATATATATATATATATATATCCGGTCGGCAATTTTTCTTTTTTAATAAAATTTTTTATTTTCGTAACTTCTCCGAGAGCATACCGACCAGAATCGGCCCATTGTCATCCTCCATTTACACGTCAATTTTCTTCGACGTGCACTTTGTTTCTGCCGACCACTTGATACATATTTCTTCTTTTTTTCTTTTCCTTCTAACGCACACTTCCTAATTATTATATGCGCCTTTTTTGTTGGCTACGACTGCTACTAATCTCCTCGTAAGCCAGACATCATTCGTTGCTGCTGATATTTTCCCACGCGTCATATGTTACATAAATAGTTAACCCAAAACGAAAGAGAAGGGAAAGAAACAACATAAACGAATAATCAAGCAAAGCCTCGTAGGAGATGTCCTTTTCTCTTCCTTGCAACCTTTATCTCACAGAAGAGATGTTGCGAGTTTGTCTCTGATGTATCGTTATTTTCATGGAAAGTGTTCGAATGAGCTTCAATCTATGGTCCCCCCTCGCCAAACTTTCACAAGAAACACTCGTCTAGCTGTAAACACTATCAATAATTCCCCCCACTCTTTATCTGTGCCTAAACCTAAACGTAGATTCCATGAACAAAGCTTTTTTCTTAGAACTGCACGCCTGTGGAATTGTCTTCCGTTTTCCTGCTTTCCGGCTGACTAATAATAATAATAATAATAATAATAATAATAATAATAACAATAATAATAATAATAATAACAATAATAATAATAGTAATAATAATAATAATAATAATAGTAATAATAATAATAATAATAATAATAACAACACCAATAATAATAATAACAATAATAATAATGAACACAACAGTAATAATAATAATGCTGATAATAATAATAACAATAATAATAATGATAACAATAATAATGATAATAATAACAATAATAATAATGATAATAATAACAACATCAACAATAATAATAATAATAATAATAACAATAATAATAATAATAACAATAATAATAATAACAACAACAATAATAATAATAATAACAGCAACAACAACAATAATAATAATAATAATAACAACAACAATAATAATAACAACAACAATAATAATAATAATAATAATAACAACAACAACAACAACAACAACAACAATAATAATAATAATAATAAAAATAATAATAATAATAATAATAATAATAATAATAATAAACACAAGCTAAACATAAAGGATAGAAGAAAACACTAGAGAAATTGCAATAGGATTTTCACATTTAAGGTGACTGAAGCATCAAAAATAAATAATTTTTGCATAAGAGGAAGTCAAAAAATAAAGTGAGTAGCACAATGACAAAAAAAAAAAAAGAAAAAAAAAGAAAAAAAAAGAAAGAGCAGAAAATAGTGTTATGAAACTAGCCGCCATTGCTAAGTATGACTTGGATTGAATATATCCGGCCAAAATAACGTTCGCATCAATGCCGATTGTAGATCTGAAAAAATATTCCGAGCGGAAATTAAAACTGAACACAGAATTCACATTTAATGAGCCTAAAGGCTTGTCTTCTGTCTTTTGTAGTTTGGAAGCGCGTCAATGTGCCAAGATGATGTTGGTAACCATTCTGAAGCTCTCAGCCGTTCCAGCCGTCTCTAGCTAGAATTTGAAGCATGTTCTTTTTTTCTGTAAAACGATATAATTGGCGAAATCATTGTGTTTATTTGACTTCTATTGGTTCAAATGTTTATTTTTTCTTCTGTTTTTTCTTTAACAAAGAGAAAGTATACTTCTAATATTAGAATTGAATCACGAGATCGACTTGTTTTTCAGCTATATATACATATGGCCCCCAGTTCCTACACTACTACTACTACTACTACTACTACTACTACTACTACTATGCAAGAATTTTCCAATACATAAATACATTAGCCCCTTCATTTCTTCCTTCTCCCTCACCTTTCTCTCCCTCTTTAGCTTAAATTGTCTCTGGCAAATCCCCCCACTCCACCATACACTTTGACCACTGCAGCTGACCTTATCCCCCCCCCCAAAAAAAAGAGATGCCTTTCCCATTCATTACGGTCCATGAAACATGTTCGTCTAATCAATTCCTCTACCAATTCACAGATCTAATGTCATCTCTTAACACCTTTTTGGTTTTCTCCCTACAACTGCACAGGATTAAATTCACACAAAGTGTCCACCCTTATCTTTTGTATATATTTTTTAAATCCTGACAACAGCTATTCAAATCCTTTAACAAAGGACTTTTCGCACTTGGATTTACACAAACAATTTATACACATTTTTTGACAAACAGTATTTTACATTCTGTGACCACAATCATGGAATGCAGTTTCAGAAATGATAAGACCAGCAAATCGTTTTGCCCCTTATATTTTTTGCTAACTAGTTTCCTTTTCTCTAAAGAGAAGAATCCTTATATTCTTTAAAACTCCGCGGAATTAGGACAATCACCTATACATGTGTTTCTTTACTGAGTAATAAATATGTTTTAAACTCTTGCTAAAGTGTTTCTTAACATTTCTTAACATAATTTACTAAACCCATATATACGAGAGGCACACAATAAATAATGCCCCTGACCCACTTCCAATTGTCTGATGTAGCTGCAATTTTATAGATACAATAATTTATATCTCTACGGGTTATGTGGCGAATTACAGCTCTGAACTAATTGTGGTTTCTGTTTTACAGTTGTTTGAACTGAGTCAGGTGTGAAATAGAGCCTGTTGAATGTCGAGCAGTGATCCGGTTTTTGTATTTGAAAGGACGCACACCATAGGAGACTTTTGATGAAATGAAAGAAACTTATGGTGATAATGCCCCATCTTATGACCTTGTAAAACGCTGGCATCGTGAATTCAAACATGGCCGGAAGTCTGTGGAAACAGCTCCCAGACCTGGTCGCCCCCCTTCTGCCATTGATGAGGCATCTGTCCGTCAAGTTGAGGCTGCCATTTTGGAAGATCGGTGCATTACTATTCGTCAAATAGCTGTCAAAATTAGTACAGGGCCTGTGGAAACTATCATTCATGACCATCTGCATATGCATAAGGTGTCTGCCAGATGGATTCCCAGGTTGCTCACACCATTCCAGAAGCGAGAACGCGCCGAGTGCTCGAGGATGAATTTGGAGATGTGCTAAGGAGATGAGTCAAAGTTTTCCAATAGATTGATTGCACAAGATGAAACATGGGTCCATTACTATGATCCAGAGACCAAAGCCCAGTTAATGCAGTGGAAGCACTTGGACTCACTACCTCCAAAGAAGACAAGGTTGCAGCCCTCCGCTGGCAAGGTCATGCTCACAGTCTTCTGGGGCCAGGGCGGAGTAGTGATGACAGATTTCCTGGCAAAGGTTACCACAATTACAGGAGCTTATTATGCTTCACTTTTGAGGAAATTAAGGGAAGCTATCAGAATTAAGAGGCAGACAAGATCAGCAAAGGTATCATCCTCCTGCAGGACAACGCTCCGGTCTGCAACTCGGATGTCGCCAGATCAAAAGCATGGGCGTGTGGTTATGAAATCCTCCCACATTCTCTCTACTCTCCGTACATTGCACCCTCTGACTTTCACCTTTTCCCAGCCATGAAGTTGTTTTTGAAAGGAAAGCGTTTCCCAGATGATGCAGCCTTGATTTCTGAAGTCACGTCGTGGTTGGAGGACCAACCTGAGGTGTTCTACAAAAATGGTCGCCAGAACTGCATCAAATGATGGGAGAAATGTATAACTCTGGGTGGTACCTATGTAGAGAAAGACTAATAACTGTGCCAAGTTTCGTTGCTCTAATTCTATGGGAAGTGAGTCAGATGCATTACTTATTGCACGCGCCTCGTATATATATATATGTATATATACATATATATACATATATATATATACACATACACACACATATATATATGCATATATATATGTATGTATGTATATGTATAAACGTATAATTCTTGCCACAAAAATTCCATACGCAAGGAATCCATATTCTGTTTATATTGAATGAAGCTATCATATAGGTGTGTATATATATATATATATATATATATATATATATATATATATATATATATATATATATATATATATATATATATATTACAGCATAATCACGTTGACACGACAGTTCCTGTCTTATCATTGAATTAAGCAACGCTGAACCTGGCTTGTACCAGATGGTTGACCATTTGGGAATTCTAGGCGCAGTATGTGCACTCCGCTTTTGTTGGCATTGTTCTACGTCGTACTGAACCTTTACTTGCTACTGGTATTTAACAATGTTTACTCAGGAGAGTGTTGTTCGAAATTCCGCAACTCTTGCAGCAAAATGTCCACGCGCATCCACCCGTTATGTGGGTATACATAGTCCGACAAGACTGATGGAAACTAAGTTTTATTTGTTCACTACTCACTTCTCAAATGTGTTTTGCTATTTATGTTCACCTAAGTTAATAAGATTTTTGAGGATATAATTGTATCTCTCTTAAATTTCTCTTTATTTTGGATGTTTTAAATTGTTACCTCGGTTTTTCTCGTTATGCACTAATTATTTGTTATTTGAATATTTGTTAACGAAACAGAAATTTCTCTAAGCACTTTTGTTTTTACTTTAGAGAATTAAACGTTTCGTATACGTAAATATGTGTTTAATATTTTTGTTTTGAAAAGTTAGATTTTTTATTATTGTTATGACCTTGTATATAATGAGATGGTTGTAGAGTGGCAGTAGGAGGAGAAATGTAGATGAGGAAGGGCACAGGGGGACGATAAGAGATAGTAAGAGACACATATATTCAAACAGAGAGTGAAAAAATATCTATATTTTACAAAAAGTTTCTGTCTGTTTTCACGATGTTTCTTTGTGACGTTATTTAGGACATATATTTATATCTAATAAAACAGATGGAGGCGGTTAAAAATCTGTTTTAGTGGTACTCTGGAGGCTTCTTTACTTCATTTAGTTCTTTTACAATCGTCCTAAGGGTCTTCTAAATTTTATATTTTCACTGCTTAATTATAATTTTTTTTTTTAGTTTTATTCATTATATTTTTATGTAAAGTGTTAGATAAACAGGTGAAAACATTATTACGTGCTTACGTGTCATTTCAAAAATAATATGAATTCCAAAAAGTAGGTAAAATGATACAGTAGAAAAATTATTCCGAAAAATAGGATATTTCTGTAGATTAGTGATCTTGAAACCAACGTTTTGATAAAAAAAATAGTATTATGTACTTACGTGACAAGTCTAAGATAAACTATTTTCTATTTACACGTTACAGGTGTTTTGTATGTCATCAATTTTAACCAATTTAACAAACCAATTTTAAAGTGTTTTCTTACAAATAAAGGTAATGTACAACACAGTACTGTTACAAAATGCAATATAAGTGACTCCTGAATAGGAGAATATTGTGCAGAATTTTACTCATACGCAAAAACAAACAAAAAAAAATCTAACTCGTGACGGAAAGAAAAAGTCGTACAAAAACCACGTAAAATTATCGAATAGTTATATTATGAAATTAAGTGCCATGTACAGAATTTAATCTATATACCAAACCAACAATACTTCACCCATAACGGAAAGAAAAGGTCGCACAAAAAATACATAAAATTATCAAGGATTTTTAAAAAATAAGAAATAAGGTACTTGTACATAATTCTACCTATAGGGAAACAGACAAAAAAAAATTATTGCCTTAAATAAGAAATAAGGTACTTATAATATAATGCCTATAGAGAAACTGGAGGCCTCTGTTATATGAATTAATTATTTTACTAATGCTTTGGGGTTTTCATGAGGTTCTTGTCACCTAATCATTTAAAAATTTATTGCTCTGCTAAATTAGATAAAATGTTTTATAATGCCCCGGAAGTCTTCTGAGAAGCGTTGTGGTGGCCTCCTGAAAAGCGCTCTAGAAGCCTTCTAAATAGCCCTGTGGAGGCTGCGATTAGTTTTTTCAGCGCTTACTTAAAAATCAATGGAGATGTCCTTAAGTTTAGTCCTTGCAATAGTAATCATCTAAACATGCATATTTTTCTCGATAAATTGTTAGAAAGAAAGTGAAAATGGCAAGACAGAAAACGAGTAAGGCAAATTGGTTTGTCTGAAATTCGAAAATCAAACAGGGATCTAGAAGAGATTAATGAGAATATATATAGACACATGATATCTGTTATATGTAACGAGATATGCCTTCAACGAATTGATCTATAAACACACACACACACACAAACATATATGTGTGTGTGCGTTAGTTTTGATTGACTGTAAATTGAAATCTAAAGCCACAGAACTTATAATTCTGAAAACTGAGAAACCGAAAAAATTATGGTCAAATTTATATAAATAAAAAGTAGATTATATTATCTCCTCTCTCTTTCTCTCTCTCTCTATCTCTCTCTCTCTCTCTCTCTATATATATATATATATATATATATATAAATGAGGTTAAGCTTGAACATTCATAGAAAATAACACGACTGATACCATCCTAGTTGGAGACATTGTGTTAATAAAAAATAATTTAGAATCGAAAATTATTTAATTCATTCAATATTATTATACATTCTGTTTACCTTAACTCGTATCCTTTAGTGTTTTTCGAAAAAATTTCATTGTTATAGCCTTCTAATACAACACAGCACAGAATACATACAATGTATTAAGAAAGCTACAACATCCTCCTCATGTATATATAAATATATATATATATATATATGTGATTAGTGTGTGTCTGTGTGTCTTTAGGTCTCTGTGTGTGATCGTATTCGACTAATCTATATATATAAAAATGTAAAGTTGGTTCGTTCTAAACGAATAAAACCATATTTCTACGTTACCAATTTATTTGAAATTTTCTGACAACCCATTTTTAGAGTCGAGGATTGTGTTTTTATGTTATTAAAATAAATTTACCTCGCGAATTATTAAAATTAAAATATTAAATAAAATAAATATATTTTTTAACCGTTACTGCGAATCTGTTCTGTTGATAAAACTGAACTTCCGGATCGATTCATTTCACAACCACGAATTGACGAAAGATTTCATTTTCTGTTAACTCGATAAGTAAAAAAAAAAAACAACAAAAAACATATTTCATTTGTTTATCTTCCAATTTTTTAATTTACACATCTTTTCTTTATTATATAAGGCCAAAAAAAGTTTGTCGCTTGCTTTTTGAGTTTTTCTTTGTTTTTAGATATAAGATTCGTTGGTAAAGGACAGTTTTTTTTGTTCGCGCTATTTTGTAAATCGTATTTCCAGGTTTAATTAGTTTTATATGTTTTTTATTCAATTGTAAGGTTAAAATACACCCCCCTCCCCATGTTAAGAATGGCTTTTTAAATAATAACGTTATTATTTCACCACGGATCACTCTCTGCATGAGTACTGTACTTTCACCTAACAATTTAATAAGCAAAATATGGTACTTATGCAGAGAAGATAACGTGCTGAAATAACGCTATTAAAAAAACATAATTCATTTGTTTATCTTCCAAATTTTTTAATTTACACATTTTTTCTTTATTATATAAGGCCAAAAAAAGTTTGTCGCTTGCTTTTTGAGTTTTTTTTTTGTTTTTCGATATAAGATTCGTTGGTAAAGTACAATTTTTTTTTTGTCCGAGCTATTTTTTAAATCGTATTTCCAGGTTTAATTAGTTTTATATGTTTTTTATTCAATTGTAAGGTTAAAATACACCCTCCCCTCTGCATGTTAAGAATGGCTTTTTAAATAAAAACGTTATTATTTCAACACGGATCATTCTCTGCATGAGTATTGTACTTTCACCTAACAATTTAATAAACAAAACATGGTACTTATGCAGAGAAGGTACCGTGCTGAAATAACGCTATTTATAAAGCCATTCTTAACATGGGAAAGGGAGAGTGTTCTGTAACTATTTTATTTTTTCACCTAACAGTTTAATAAACAAAAGATAGTACTTATGCAGAGAAGGTACCGTGCTGAAATAATACCGTTATTTAGAAAGCTATTCTGAATATGGGGAGGGAGTTTTGCATCTATTATAAAATATGAATGCTTTTCGTGCACTTATTGATCCGTGCTGAAATAATGACGTTATTATTTAAAAAGCCATTCTTAAAATGGGGAGATGAGGGTGTTTTGTAACTATTCTGAACTTTCACCTAACAATTTAATAAACAAAAATTAAACTTAAGCAGACAACGAACATTACAGAAGCATTAACATTATTTAGAATACAATTGAATAAAAAAAAAAAAACTTTAATTAAACTTGGAAATACGATTTAAAAAATAGTACGGATCGGTAAGTGCATTAGCCCTATAAATTTGTCTAATTCTTAATTTCTTATGTTATTGGAAAAAAAAAGCTACAAATAACGAATTACTCCATCCTCGAAAATTCCTTTAAAATTACCACTCCTATAGGTTTTTGGGGTCGCTGAAAACAAAAATAACCTTTAGGCAAACGAGTAGTTTTCAAGATATAAAGAAATGTTAGTTTAAAAAAGCGAAGGATCACTTTTCCATAATAATTTAACCTAAAATGATCATCCACTTTGTGGCCACGATATTTGGGGTGGGGGTTTCTTTCTACCCTTGGAAAATCCTTTAAAATTACCTGCTTAAATTGGTTGGAGAGGCGGGGGGGCCCCACAGAAATATGCCCCTCTCTCAGGTGACCAGAAAGTGGGTGCTCATTCTAAGTTAAATTTAAATTGAAAAGTGATCACCCACTTTTCGAAAAAGTAATTTCTTCATATCATGAAAACTTTCTTTTTGCGACGGAAACGGTTTGCAGATTCGTTTTTAGTACACTGAAATCTACAATAAAATATTTCGTTATATACGAACATGAGACGGGCCTTAAAGTAAAATAATACCGAATTTTTGGGGCAGATTTGCCATTTAGTTGTATAATATCCTCAAACCAGGTAATCACTAAAAGGGACTCTTAAAAGTCGTTACCTGTATCGATCAAAATTTAAAACCACTGATTATATGTCAGCCTACATCACAGTAACATATATTGAGTGAGTTCCTAACAGTATTTTGTATAGTTTTTAAGTTTAAACTCATTTTCCCAAAAGTTCCCCAAACTTAACGTGTTCGATACAGTCTGCCGCCATTTGTATTTTTCAAATATACCGATAGACACTGCATGTTTTTGAACTGATTAAGCATTATACATTACATAAAAACACTACAATCTTATCCATGTAGGTAGAACATTTACTTTTCTTGCCTTTGATAACATTTATTTGTTATATATTCATTTTTTGACAACTTCTTTGTATCTGTTAATACAACCCCTTTTCATTTAATGTAACGTTTAGTCAGCTCAAATCTGTGTATAGTACCCCCCCATCACTCAAATATTAATTACTAACTCATATTTTTGTATACAGAAAAAAAAAATTTAGCGTTTCAACGTTAGTTTTATCCACTGATTTTTTGGTCGAGCTCAAGCAATGATTGACGGTAATCCTCAGGATCAGGATCCAATTCTACAAGAGTACCATTTTTTTCATTTTTTTTTAGAGTGGATTGCTATACTAAGAAGATGAGAGTCTTCTGGACTTTATTATATTACTAGCTGTACCCTGCCACGCGTTGCTGTTGCTAAATTTGGTGTAATGGAAAATTCTAATAAAAAGAGAAAATGCATGTTTCTTATAAGAAACATGCATATGAGTAATATCATTCATAAATTGTAATGTCCATACGATGCCAAATATGTAGGTACGTTATGGCATAGGTTTGCATCTAGAATCTGAAAAACGTCATGGCAGACTAAACCTCTTCAAGCATTTAGTAAACACATACGTACCAATTAAAATCCAGCAGCTCAAAATAGCATCAAGATACAACAGTTTGTTTTTAATTTTTTATTCCTTTCAATATGTTCTCAATTCTTAGCTTCAACACTGTTACTTCTCTATAGAAATGACCTTCCAGAGAATATTATTCAGAAAATTAACATTTATGCTTAGGACGCCACTCTATATTCTGATATTGCTTCTCGCCCATCTTCCCCGAATCAGTAAAAATATGAAGTTGATCTAGAAGTTGATTTGTGTTCTATTATGGGTTGGAGTGAGACATGACTGGTTTCATTTAATTTTGTTAAGACTCAGCCATTGTCCTTCAATCGCAGGCGTTCCTTTTTCTTCATGAGATTATTATGGATTGTTCTGCTCTTGATGAGAAATTGACTCTAAAATTTCTTAGTCTTTCTTTTTAATCAAATTCTCTTTAGAGTTCAAATATTAAAGTCATTGCTCTTTCTGATTGCTTTAAAAACGACTCTCGCTGTCGCTCTAAACACTTCCTCATACCTGATGTTATTCTCTATCTCAACAAATCTACTATCAAACCATGTATGGAGTATTGTTGTCAATTTTTGTTTTACTTACCATTCACCCAAACAAGGAACATTGCTAGTTGGGCATAAGAGGCTGCTAATTGGGACCATGTCCATAAAAGATTAAGACGTTGGCTTACGTTGCATTATAATTTCTGCATATCAGTGCAGTTTGAGAAGCAGATAGCAGGAAAAGAATTCCAAGGTCTAGCTGTTCTAGGAAAGAAGTTATTAGAGTAGAATGCTTTCTGACGTTTAGGGACTTCAAGAGTAACAAGGTTGTCATTTTGTTTGTCGGGGATATGTACGTGAAGAGGGCACAGGTGCAATGCCATATTTGGACTGGTGAATCTAGGTCCCATTCGAAGGTATTTATTGAATTGCAGAAACGCATCTGTCATTTTATTATATATTCTTCTTCACTGCAACCTCTGTTTCACAGACGTAATGTTACTAACCTCAGTCTTTTCTACCATTTCTATTATGACATGTGTACCTCAGATATGTCGAATCTATTCTCTGCTACCTCTGTGCTTGCTCGTTTTTTGTCTCGAATGATTTCTATTAAAAAAATTAGATCACATTTATTGTTTTATCGTAGGCATTGCGCAATACAAATAAAGTTATTGAAAATCCCACTTATGTAGACAAGAACAAAACTCACTTGAAACGCTTACTAGATAAACGCCTAAAATTGAATAGAAACGCAGTCATAAAAAACTGTAATATATTGTCACTATTAGCACCCAACGACCAGTATAATTTTTTATTTGAAAAAAGTGTTGAAACTGAAAGAATTCCAAATGCAAGCTAATTCCATAATCAAAATAATATTTATGTAAGGTGTAATCGCATTGAACTGTTCTATAAATTAGGAAAATATCGAAATGTATGCATTAATTTTAAAAAATTGAAGAAAATCACGAGACATCAAATAAATAAATAAATAAATAAAATAAACAAATAAATAACAAGACAAATAAATAAAATATTGTATTCTCATCTTTAAGTCTGATCTAAGTTTAATTATTTATTTGAAAAAATGCAATTTATTATAAAATAAACACAAATTTAAAATCAAACTACTAAATTATGTGGTGTTCGTGTCTTAGTAAGAACGTTATACACACGCAAAGTTTTTATTAAAAAATAGCTAGAATTATATGTATTATATAAAGTAACATGTACATGCAAATAAAAGTATTGAACACATTAACCTACAAACACTAAAAAAATAAATAAAACTTGTGATTCAATTAAAAATGGTAAAAATACTGTGTCAATCGTACGAAACTTTCATCTTGTTGCTCAGTTCTCACTTGTTATTCACGAACTTTGAAAAATCCAAAAACTCTATGTTAAAAGATTTGCAGTTGTTTCCCATGTGTAATGAGGCGAAGTCTTGTGAAATCGTTAATGTCTCATCGCGTGCGATTAGACGGAATGAGACTTGGGAGCAGTATTCCATTTTCGGTTTTCATTTTTTGCATCCGGTTTCAGTACTGATATGTAAATTGAGGGCAATAAAAAAGATCAAAATAAAAAAAGGAATGATTTAAACTGAACAAAAGAAATTAAATGATTTTGAAAATAATTAATTCAGACAACAGAATACATTTTAAAAAGTTTTTTTTATGTATTGTATATCATCAGGAATGTCCTTTTCCGCGTATCAGGAAACGCCCCACATTTCCAACTCGGTCCTGGAAAATGGAAATGAGCCCATATGTTGCTACTGAGTACAGTTTAAACTTATTTGGAAATACCCGACATGAAATACTTGTTAGGTTAGGCACCGGTTATTTTTTTCCTAATGGTATATGTTTTCCTCGATTTCACAATTATTTTCGTGAGCAAAACTTTGATAATACACGACTATATTTTGAACATTCTTTAAAAAATAATCTGATATTCTGTCTCCAAATTAGATATGCATTTAAACATATGTTTTCAAGTTTATAATTCATGTAATTTCCTTCTCATGTAAATGTCAATCGATAAAATAATGTTTTGCTGATGTAATTCTTCTTGTTGTCCTAATAATAATAATAATAATAATAATAATAATAATAATAATAATAATAATAACAATAATAAAAATAACAATAATAATAACAATAATAATAACAATAATAATAACAATAATAATAATAACAATAATAATAATAACAATGATAATAATAATAACAACAATAATAATAACAATAATAACAATAATAATAACAATAATAATAATAATAACAATAATAAAAACAACAATAATAATAATAACAATAATAATAATAACAATAATTACAATAATAACAATAATAATAACAATAATAATAACAATAATAACAATAATAATAATAACAATAACAATAATAATAATAACAATAATAATAATAACAATAATAATAACAATAATAATAACAATAATAACAATAATAATAAAAATAATTACAATAATATTAATAACAATAATAATAACAATAACAATAATCATAACAACAATAATAATAACAATAATAATAATAACAATAATAATAACAATAATAATAATAACAATAATAATAGCAATAATAATAACAATAATAATAATATAAGAAGAAGAAGAAAAAGGATAATAATAATAACAATAATAATAATAATAATAATAATAATGATAATAATAATAATAACAATAAAAATAAAAATAATAATAATAATAGTAATAATAATAATAACAACAATAATAATAATAATAATAATAATAATAACAATAATAATAATAATAACAATAATAACAATAATAATAATAATAATAATAATAACAATAATAATAACAATAATAATAATAATAATAATAATGATAATAATAATAATACTAATAATAATAAATTCGCCCCTTTGAGTGAAATTAAACCATCTCTATTAAGCATGCACTTTTTGTCAAACTCTTTCTGAGAGCAGCAAATGAATAGGTGTTTATTTCATTGCATGATATATTCTTAACATTCCAGCAACTTTTTCATCTTGTAAGAGCTCTGAACAGATTGCAGTGCAAGTGCTGGCAGACGATTAACCGGACATCAGTAGATTCTTGGGGTCATCTGGAGTGAATGTACACCGTTCCAGGGCATATCTCTTGATGGCTTTTGCACACTGGTCGCCCTCACTGAAAATGAGGTTTAAACTACTGGATCAACTGCCTAATGACATGCTAGTGTTCATGACGTTAAGTGTCAAACTGCGGTTTCTGTTGTTCATATCCAAACACGTTAATTGCACTGACCTGATTTATATTTGGTGTTAACTTTGAATTTATCGTTCTAGCTGTAGTATAATGGTGAACCATATAACCATACAGTGATATGTGCCTGATAGGTTACGAACATCATACAGCAATATGTACTTGTGACGAAAGGTTCATCGGAATGTGTGTACGTGTCACTAAATGTCTATGGTGGTTCTTCACTATCTAAACCCTAAGTTATGTTCTGCGGTCTATTTATGTTCTAATGCTATGATCGTGATCGCCGAAATGTTCATATGCGCGCGAGCGTGTGTGTGTGTGTGATGCATGTATTTCAACATACCTTATTTTCATGCGTCGTTCATCTTGTTCCACGTGGAATTCATCTTGTTCTTGGAGGAGAGGCTGGAACCTTTTTGAACAAATAATCATTCACTTCCAAGAACATTGATTGTATTTCATATAGTTTTTATTTACTTTTCAGGTGTCAATCGCAGTAAAAGGGAAAGTGAATATCTTTCCTTGAGTGGGTTATTCTAGGTCTCCATTCTAAGACATGCCAGCTCCCTCCCCGGCCCATTAAATCGTCCGCCCTGCTAACGTCATAATTACAACTCCAATTATTCTTTCTCAGCCAACTAGAACCCTGTAACATACACGTACTTCCGTCAACTTTTCTATGATATTATTTTATTATATTTTGACAGTTTTTATCCCCATTCTTCATATTTATCTCTTGTTTATATCTCCAGTTAGATAGATAGATAACTAGGTCGAGAGTTATATCGATAATACACATAGATGAATAGATAGATCGACTGACAGATAAATAACAAGCAAATACTACTTGTGTTCGACCTATTACATAACATAACCATCTATTATCGATCAATTGCTTGAATCGTTTGTATCAAAGCGTTCTTCTTGCGCAAACTTGGACCGATATTCGTGAACTATTTTCTGAACATTTTGTCAATGAATCCGCGACACCCAACTTCTTCTGACAAGTGAGATGCACGCCAACTTTTATGAAATTTCTCTTATGGATTTTCGTATCTGTCATATTTTATTAGCTAAGCTGCATCAATATTGTCTTTATTGCGCACAGTCATTTAAGCAAGTTAGACGACTTTGCTTTCAGTGCATCATACAACTAAAAAAAAAACGCGTCCGCACCCTTGAAGATCCGCTACAATTTTCCATAACACTTTCCAGTTCTCATCGTATCATGGGGTTCTTTTGCTGCGAGAGATCCTGTTACTATTATCGTACGAACGGAATAAACTTTCTTTCTAGGCTTTCTACGTATAATGCCGTTATTGATCAACTTTACTTGCTGTGTTGTCGCATCAAATGTGATTTAGTAGAGTATGTTTGAAAATACAAATTGTTCTCCATCAACATGTTATCTTCAGGATTTATACGGCAGCACAAAGAGAAGTTAAAGTTTAAAACACAAACTTCTAACCGAAGTAAGTAAAAGAAGAGATTGGAACAAAAAGATTTTATTATAAAATAGTTTAAAACATTTGAAAGTAAAGTGTTGCTTGATTATCCCATGTAAAATCTCTTACACATTAATTAATTTTGGTTAAGTTGAAATCTATATCAATTTTGGGTTGTCTTTTACCGTTTCTGCTTTGATAATAAAATTTTCTGCTTTGAAACAGGATCAGTTTAAATTCAACTATGAAACCGCTCAGTTCAGTCTTGTCAGACAATGGATTTTCACTGTAGGGTGCTTGCGCATGGAATTATTGTGGTAAAAGTTGCACAATTTCTAACCATACTTCTCCTGTGTTGGCAATGTTTCAATTCATATTGCATTTATATATAAAGTCAGAATGACTGGAAACAATGTCGAGATAAACGGAGAGGAAATACAGTGCCTAACATTCCCAGCGTGGCCAGGCTCATCGTTGCCTTACTTCGATAATCTTGCCAGAACCGGTAGGTCAATGTGATTGTGTCATATAATTTATTTTTTTTAAATTCCATTTTCACCCCAAACAAGGCATAGTGCCACTTTGATGTAGGGGCTACTATCGGGAACATAAGTTGTAGAAATGCTGTGTAAGGGGTTGAGCAGCAAGATGTCTCTTCAACTTACACTTGAACTTCTGCATGTCAGTACAGTTGAGCACATATGAACCTGGGAGTGAGTCTAGTTGTTCTGGGGAAGAAAGTATTAGAGTAGAAGGCCTTCTTACAGGTCTTTGTAGGGGTGGAATTTTGCTGATTATCGGGTTTGTATTTACGTTGAGGGTGTATAAGGGCTTGTAGTTCGTCAGAGCATCCACAATTAAAATACTTGTAAAATAGGCAAAGGGATGCAACATTTCGTCGATGGGACAGAGCTTGAAGCTTGGATGACAGATTAGGACGTATCAGGTTAACGACTCTCTTTTGAACCCTGTTCAAGACCGAGAGACTAATAGCAAATGCACTAGTCTCCCAAAATACTCTATACATAAAAATACAAAGCAACTATACCATAATTATCTATGTGTGCATTCAGAAATGCACATTGTTCCTAGAAAACAATTAAGAAAAAATACGATTACTGTATATACCCAAAGTGATTTAAATATTACTAAATTGGATGACCATTGCTGGTGACTCAGAGTGTTTTTTTCTTTCTACATATTGTGGTTTTTAATTTATTCAAGTCAAATATACAGTAGTGTAAAATAGAACCGAGCCTAAAAATAACTCATTAAAGTAATTAAGTATATTAAAATTTAATAGATTCGTAAACAAAAATTGGCATTTTAAATATTCGTCCAGAGAATTTTGAAGCAGATTATCATTTCTGACGTTCACATTTTGAGAATCATCATGAATAGTAATATACTTTTTTTCGAAAATACGAGGGTCGTTCCAACCGTAAAGCCTCCTATTTTTTAACTCAAAAAGTTTAGAAGCTACGAATACGGAATCAGTACCGTTAAAACGAGGGATCTCTTTTGCTCTAGAATTTATTTTTCTACATAATTACCACTGTCTTCACTGCACGTTTGCCAGGATTTCAATAAAGTATCTCTGTTTTGACGCGCGTCCATGCCAGGTGTGCTTTTAGTTGAGTTTCACACTATCAATATCTACAAAACAGCGATGAAATTTTATAGATCAGGAATGCATAAATTAAGTCATCATAACAATTCAATATGTCATCCCCTCTGATCCATTAAGACGAAATAAAATAAATAAAATATGTAACGTTTGGAACGCCCCCCCTGTATTTACATCCAATTATTTAATGGTTCGGGATTAACACAACACTACCTTAATAAAATTAATTGTGGTTTTATAACGATTTGATTAAATTAATAATTTAATTGCCTAATAATATCCTAATAATTTAATATCCTCTTCAAAATCTAATAAACAAATAAGTGACAAGCAACAAAATATAACCCCTTTTACAGTTGAGATCCTTAAATACCAATACGTCTTCTACTGTAATAATTTCTAATTTTGGAATCTACTCTCGTTTTTTTTGTTTTCATCTAAACAGAATGTGAATGGCTATTTCACTGTTAAACTCCACGCAATCCTTTGCTAAAACTGATCCCAAAAATTGCGTTTTGCGTTCAAGTGACAATACGCCATATTTGGGGTGAAAAAGTAAAAAAAAACATATAAGAAAAAACTGATAAATAAAGATATAATAAAAATGGCAGTAATGCGACGCCTGGATTACGCCGGGTAGGAACCGTAAGACATAAATAATAATAAAATCGTAAATTATAGTGTCATTTATTACTTTATGCTTTCGTTCTTTTATTTATAGAATATGCTGAATTCACTTACAGCTCGCTCGACTTAATCGATAACATTAAGTCAGGTTATCTATTTGTGAAATACTATCGAAAATCAAGCATAAAACGAACGGCCGATGTCGTTTTGATTCCGAACAAGATTGCGTCCGTTTACATCATGCAAGTATAATTTGCTTTCATGAATATTCGCAGAAAACAAAAGTCCCCATCTTCCCTTGTCGTTTAGATTGAAAATGAATTGCGGCTAAACGCCATGATATCATGAACGAATTCTCCAAAAAGTTAAAATGAGGTTGATTATTAAATGAAAAGAATGTCTCAAGTAGAACATACTATATTCATATACTTACGAAGTTACAATATTTTGGCTCTGATCTACCTCGTCTACTAACAACATTATTGCTCAGTTGACTTATACCTCTTTTGTTAGTTAAAAAGAATGCCAATTTTGTCTACTTTTAAAACAAAATATGGAAAATTGGTGACAATTTTCACATTAACAAATATATCAAACAGTCAGCGTCTTAAACAAATAGTTCGGCGTAACGACTACATGCATAGGTCATATATTTAGCTTGATGACGGGAGGTGACGGCGATTACGTGCTTAACAATACGAATTGACGACTTGGGTGTCCCACGATCGAATCCAGTTCTTTCCATCAAATCATTTTCACTGAAAATGTTGGCAACCTTCACTTGACCCTTCTATAATAACCCGATATCTTTCTAGAAATAATTCTTACCAGTAAAATACCGAAAAAAACAACGTCAAGAACAGAATTTTCTAGTTCATACGGTAAGAATGAAAGCTTGATGATTTCCTGCCGAAATGAAACATCAACAATTACATTTTTATATTAAGTATTCATAAATAGCAATGTATTGGGAAAAAAACTATTTTTCCTTTATGGTTGTATCATCCAATTAAAAATATTTTTACCAATTTGGTTGCTTGATTTGTGCACCTCTGTAGTTAATCAATTGAAATTGGTTTTTAAACTATTTAAGCGATATTTTTTAGTGTTTTTTAAAGATTGTTATTCAGTTTTTTTTATTGTTTGTCCGTTTCCTTTTTTATATTTTCTTTATTTGTGCGCTTTTTCTTGTTGTACTAAACCGCCTTTCCATGTTATATGCGACTGTTCATATATATAAGAGGTTCAGCCAGTCTGGAATTTCCCTCGGTCTAACAGGAGCACATTTGAAATAGCATCGCGTTTGTTGTGCATCAATAAGATTCGAAAATTCCCGATGATCTCTCACGCTTAACTGTCAAGTAGCATTTTTTGATTATTTTAACCGAACCTCTTGATAAAGCGAAACTGACAGAAATAATTAAGGAAAAACTTGATTAGAACGTTTATTGATATAGAAGGATGCGGACAATTCCAGCCAGCTTTGCAGTTAATGACTCGTCGAAGCAAGGGAAATCTAAAATTCAACCGCGCTGATTTGGGAACGATAATAACATTCAGATAATAATAATATTTCACTATCGAAACAATTGTTTGGCGATGAATCGTACTGGGTTGTTGTTTTGCGTTCACTAAAAGCTGGGATGACCTTTGGGGCTAAGGATGTGAACTGTATCGGCGTGGGAAACTTATCGTTGGAAAATTGCATGATTCCGTAATGTGGGCAGTGACCTATCGATAAAGAAGCGATTTTTAGTAGTGATTTTGTGAAGAAAAATATCCTAGTTTGCCAAACTCAACGCGTTACCCAGGTACAAAAGCACTGGGAGAAGCAAATTTTGCTAGTTTTTGAATAAGCTCCCAGCTGCCTACGTCTCTTCATCTATACCGACCACTCGCCCGTACTCTCACTGACCACTAAGCCGAGGGGAATACTAGAAGAAAGAGATAGAAACTAACTGTTACATTCAACTGTGAATAATGGTGTTGCTGCAAAAATGTATTCGAAATTTAATTCCACTGTATAATACAGAACTTTGTAGGTTGGGAGTTTTATTTGATAATATAATTTTTGTAAAAAACAAGGAACTGGCGACTAAAGTTTTATTTATTGTATAAGGGATTAATAACTTAACTATCAGGCTGAACAGTCTGCTCGGATTATTCTCTTACAGGGGACAGTTACCCCAGCACCGGGAACAAGCTGTGTCCCACGGATAAAAAAGAAACACGGCGTGAGCGTGCGCCACACCTATTTCCATGAAAACTTTGAATTGTTTACGGTTGTTTTCTTTTTTATTTTCGAATTTGCGGACTACATTTGGAAAAGGAATGACCACGATCAAAATAAAGGAATTACCCTGTCATTGCATAGACGATCAAGACCAAGCTGTTGAACTTTATTAAGTGTTCCGAAATCAAAACGATCTGGAACTGCACTTACGAACCGTTGGACACAATGGAGTATTTGTCGGGGTACATTTGAGGCCGTATAACCAGGATACACCCTGTGCTATCACAAAACACAACATCGTTCCTGGCTACTAAACGATCACGAACTTTGGTTACAGTTGGTGTCAGTCACACAAAATTTCATCTTTGGGGATTTTGTCAACCCACGGTGGACAGGTGAGTTAATTTTTCTTATGACAGGGGCTATTTTACCTTTGTTGTTGGTGTTGGCTTTTGAGGGCGAATAGTAATGGTAAGAGAGAGAGAGAGAGAGAGAGAGAGAGAGAGAAAGAGAGAGAAAGAGAGAGAAAGAGAGAATAATTAATTGTAAAAAGAGGCTACTGAGTGACATGAATCTATTCTAAACTGAAGAATAGTTAACCTTTTTTTAACTACCGATTGGAATGCTATGTTTTAAAGTAAAAATAGTTGACGTTTTTAAAGAAAAAGATATAACTATCTTATAAGAGTCATATTTGTGGGTGAAGAATAGTTAACGCTTTTCCCCAACTACTAATTGGTACGAGCAATATTTTAAAGTGGAGAATATTTTATGGCTTTACATTGTCGAATGGCATCACTCGTTTTATAAACAAATAAATTTGTAATTTTGTAATTACAATTTTTAAGTCGTATTTTGAAAAAAAAAGGAGACTGAATTTGACGTGTAATGTATGTTGTTAATTAGTAATTGAATAATTTGAGAATGAGTGCTCAGACGGGATCAGAGTTTTCGATAGTGACTCGAGAGAGTCGGGTAGGTGGTTCCAGATGTCAGTAAGGGACCGATTGTTTTGTTGACGTATGAGGCGACCGGGGGATTGGCGTCGCGATTTATCGGGCGGAAACTTTGGGAGAACTCTTTATTGTCCTGGGAGAAGCTGCGGTCATCACGATTAAAAGAGTTCTCTAATGAGAGGACGCTTTGGACGCGGTCAGTGAGCTACGCAGACTCCGGTTGCGGGTTGAAGAGGATATGGCTTTACTGGCGGAGAGAGTTTCGATTTTAGCGGTGATCTGCTTTCCTCACAGGTCGGTGAGACAGTGGAAATGTCCAAACTCTATTAGCAGATGTGCTTGGAGAGGCGTTGGTAGAGAGAGGCATTAGGGCAGATGTCTTTGAATGCAGCCCGATCATAATGTAGCAGACCTTCGATTTTCACTTGGCCAAAGAGAATGTTTTGAAAGGTCACCAACGTGTTAAACATTCTCGACCTAGAATTGTCAGTAAAATCTCGCTGCGCACTATGTCGAAACCAGAGGAAAACTGGGAGAAAAACCGTTGGAATATGGATTCGGTCTATCCGAGATTTGGTCAGTTCGAGCACGAATCTAAGTGATGCACTAATACGGCAGATTGCAGACTGGGCATTACAACTGAGAGTGGATGATGCCCCACAATCCTCCAAATGGCAAAGCTCAGAGAATCGACGCCGCTTCCACCTAAGGATGGGGATATTGTTATTATGAGATGAATGGTTGAAAAATCAGGGGCGAAAATCAGTGAAACAGCCGACCCTATTGATAATCTAATGAGTAGAATATTAATGTGTATGTTTCATGTTAATTTGTGCATAACAATAGCTTGTAAGCATTTAAACTAATTACTCTATGAAAGAATATTGTGTGTGTGTGTTTTGTTGTTATTGTGTTCTGAACAACACCTTGAAAATCTTTAAACTGACTATTCTACAGAGAGAAAATAATAATAATAATAATAATAATAATAATAATAATAATAATAATTGGAATCAGAGGAATAACTGCAAAAGTACAACGCCTAACGATAATGAAAACGACTGAAATATTAAGGAAAACACTTGAATGCGGAGAATAATACAAGAAGACAATATAACGAATAAGCGTTACAGAGAATGAAGAACACCGAAGCTGCATATCTACAAGTTCTACACCCCCATCATGCATCTCCCCATAGTTTCACCACCGCTCCTCCAATAAAAATAGTGTCACCAAAGAGCTGAGAAGGACTGAAAGATCGAGGAGAGAGCGCTGACCAGACCTCGGTTAGACAAGCGGAAAGAGAACTGAGACTTTGGGGAAGCTTAGTGCCACTTAAATTCCAGTATAAACCAATGGCCATTGTCGGCGAGAAATCAATGGTAAGAGGCTGTTGGGTTTATGCAAATTCATTTGCAAATGCTATCGAAGGAGGTGGAGAGAACTGGACGTCTGGAGAAACTTGTTGTCACTCAGCCTCTAGAGAACACCACAGGTTTCCAATCAGATCGTTTGTTGACTTGTGTGAAAGCTCCATGTTAGCCAATAATAATAATAATAATAATAATAATAATAATAATAATAATAATAATAATAATAAATAAAAATAAGATATGATGAATATATTCTAGATGTGCTCTGATGCTGTTCGTTCTTAACGATAAATTAAAAACATTTAAACTGACGATTAAACAGTCATTAGGCCAGGCATCTTTCCGAAAAGAAAAGAAAGAAAAAGAACAGCTACGCAAAGACGGAACGTATATCACTTAACCTATTATATAAGAAGCGAAGACGACGGTACTAATGATATTTTTTTTTGTTTTCATAACAAATATTTTTAATGTAATTGAACAAGAAAAAAAGCATTCTTAGTATTTTGCGTTATAAACGAAGCCGAACCTGTAATTATATCTATATATATCCGTGTTGGGTGAAAATAGAAGAAAACAAAAAGGAAAAAATAAAAAATAAAAACTTGTGCACCAAGCAACACACGTAGGGTCAGACTGTTTTTTTTTTTTTTACACTGGCGACTAAACAGGACAACAGGTTACAAATAGAATTATTATCAATGATTCACAGCAAGTTAATCCGACGTTGCCAAGATTGCGACAATTTGGTTTTAAGCGAATTTTGTTATGTTTTTAACTCTGAGTGAATAGAGAAATCATCACATGCTAATGAGGAAGGCCTGGTTGAGCGGTGGTCGACGGTTGGGAAGATTGAGAGTTGAGTTATCTTTGTTCATCGACCTGGTAGGTGTGGCCGGATAAGGACCCTGTTTGGCCATGTTACTGGCGGTGATGGGGGCTGGTCGGCCAAGTGTGCCTCCACTAGCGATCGCTTTAATACTCGGAGTGATTCTAGTTGGTGTGTGTTCGATAGGCAATTAAGGCAATTAGAATAAGTAGTTTTCAGAAATAATAAAAACATCAGGTAATGAAATAAATTCTAGGATTTTGAAGTAAGTTGGAAGCTTTAAACTTGCTATTCCCGAATAGTATGAGGAGTTAAATGTGAACATTGTAGTTCCTCCCCAGCTGGCACGCCTATGTTGTTTTATATTTGGGACCATGGGGAAGAAATTGAGATGAAAGATTTTGTTGCCGTCGGTTGGATCGATGCACTAGAAATGTACGTGTGTGTGTGTGTATCTGGTTGGTGTGCCTGGAAATTTTTGTTGATCTCGTAGGAGAAAGAATTAATTGTATTGGGAATTCTGTATTGTATTGTATTTGGGAAATTCTGGAAAAAAAGAAAAAAAGAAACAGTTTAGTTGAGGACGGACTAGATTGGGAAAGGAAGGGGAGTGTCAGAAAAAAAAAAGAAAAAAAGAAGACGAAAAAAGAAAAAATGGATATTTGGATAGGATTTGTTCAATGAGGTGTGAGAGAAAAAAAATCTGGAGAGTGTTTTTTAATTTGCAGATAGCTGGATAAGGATGTGAGTGGGGGTCAATGATGAAGAGACCTCCCCAATGTTAAGTGTAGGGAGAAATCAGGTGACCGTAAACCACTGACGGCAGCGCGCCTGGGCGGGGCTGGGATACCAATGAGTGCCCTCCACCAAAACCTGGATAGGGTGCATGGGCTGCAACTATCGACAAAACCCAAAGTTGCAGCACAGTCAATCCCTAAGCCATTATTAACAAAAAAAAAGAAAAAAAAGAATGAAAAAAAAAACAAATATAAAAAGTGCAAATATTTTTCTGATTGTTTTATGAATTATGAGAAAGAGAAAATGAACAAGTAGTTAAAGTGTGTATGAGCCCTCTTTTGATAGTGAACTGAGCATGGTTATCTTTCCTCAGTTGCATGCACATAGATTAAGGCATAGAGAAGGACCGAATATTGAGAAAAAAATGAAAAGAAAAGAGAAACTGTTTTGCATGTACATGGGTTAGTCACCTTAAAAGGACTAGTAGAAAAAAAAATGAGAGTTTAACAATCGAGAAAAAAAAATATGCATGTATACAATCTCATACACCAAGATAAGCAAAACCATTAGAGCAGAACATTTTTGCATACCAACCGGACCATTGATACAGGAACATTTTTGCATGCCGAATGGACAATTTTTGTCAGTTGCTGTTAATTGACCTAGACTGTAGAATTACTAGTTTCGGATCCGGCTTCTGATGCGGGTCGCGTATATGCCAATTATGGCTAATTGACAGGTGTAAGGGGAGGGCGGATGTGACGGGACACCGGACGATGCCGGGTGTCCCGTTCAGCTAGGTGAAGATAAGAATGCTTGTGGCCGGGGAGGGGGCGTGCTGATACTGTGTCAAAGATTAAGACAAGCGTTTATGAGATCCTTGGGAGACATATCTGTTTTAATAGCGGAAAAAAAAGGAGATTATTTTTCTAGTTGGATCTGGTGAGAATGAGTTTCAACTAACGTAATTGATTCGGACAGTCTCGAGAATTGGGTTCCAAAATGTCTGCTCGGAGTCGGGGACCCGTGGTTTTAACTCAGAGACCACCAAGCTAGTTTGACAGATATGTTCACAAAACAATAGAGAAAAGGAAAAGAATAAGAAAAGCTGTTTTCTAGGTTGGCAGTATTTTTGCGAACAGTTGGCTGAGATGGGTGAAATTTTCTGTTTCTATGTCTATCCTTGTAGCCATGTCACTAGTAAGGGTGCTGGAGGTAAACGTTTTGTCTGGGCTGACGTTATCCGCCTGATAGTCAGGGACCCGAACCTTGGATTAACCACTAAGGAGGCTGTCCTATCAGCAGGTGCAAAGTACTGGGGCTGCTGTATTGCCATTTGGTGAATGGATTCTGGACCATGCAGTAGCTTCTGGTGGGGCCTCTCGATGCCATACTAGTGGGTAATTGTTACGGCTTTACCTTATCATTAACTACAAATAAAAAATAAAAAAAAATTCTTCGTTTCTTTTTCTCTCTTAATTTCCCCTCTCTGTCCTGCTCTAAGTAAATCTGTCGACCTAGTCCACAAATTCCAAAATTTCATCATGACAAGTTTCAAGAAAAAATACACGATTAAACCCGGTTCCCCAACTTCCAACGTAGACCCCTACTACCATGTCTCCTTCTCCAACATCAGGGGTCTTCGTTCTAACCTTCCAGAGGTTGAAACCCAATTACAGGAGACTAAACCAGACCTTTTATTTTTAAGTGAAACTGGCATTGGACAGGCTATTTCCCTAGATGAGTTTGCAATTTCAGGATACTCTAACTTAACTTCTAAATCTGACCCCCAAGATCGCCATGGGCATGGAATATGTGCCTATATTAAAGATAGCTTTCCATGTGGGAGGGACATCTCCAGGGAAGATCCTAACTTACCCTATATGTGCTTCCGGGTTGCTTTAGCTCACACTACTGCATTTATATTTACTCTCTATCGCCCCCACAACAGTGGAGTTACTATCTTTCAAAGCATATCTGAGAAAATTGACCAAGTCCTTTCTACTTATCCTTCAGCTAACATTCACGTATGTGGAGACTTCAATGTTCACAACGTTGAATGGTTGACCCACTCAAACAAGACCGATGATGAGGGGAGGTTCTGTCATGATTTCTCCATTGTCTATGACCTCACTCAGATTGTTCAGGAACCTACCCGTGTGCCCGATAATGATGGCCAGTATGCGAGCCTACTAGACCTTTTTCTCACAACTTGCCCTGAACTATGTTCAGTTTCTGTTCTGTCGCCTCTTGGATCTTCCGACCACTCTGTTGTATCAATTAAGATAAAAATGAAATGTAATAAGTCCCCAGATGTACCTCTTCATCGTACAGTATATCGATACACTAAGGCTGACTGGGATAGCTTCCGTACATTTATATCTGATCTACCTCTGCATTCCATGTTTAAAAAGGATGTGTCCTCTATAGTATTAGACCTAACTGAATGGTTAATTGTAGGTATTGACCATTTCATACCCTCTAAAAAGTTTCAGAAAAAACCTAACAGCCAGCCATGGTTCTCTCCAGAATGTGCTGCTGCCATTGCGCACAGAAATCACTTTTTCCACTGCTTCAAACGTAATAGATGTATGGAAACTAAAGCCGTTTTCAGGACTGCCAGCAACCATTGTAAGAAAGTAATAAGGAACGCAAGAGAGTTGTATGCTCAATCTGTTAAGTCCAAAGTAGCTGAGCAGCGGCTTGGTTCCCACCAGTTTTGGCAAATAGCAAACAGAATCCTGAACAGAAGCGTGTGCTCCATCCCAACTATTATCAATGGACCTGAGGTAATCTCGTCAGCATCAGACAAAGCCAAACTCTTTGTCAAGAACTTTGCAGCAAATTCTACCCTTTGCGACCAAGACCGCCAACCCCCAATATTTCCTCCTGTATCAGAAAACACGCTATGTGATATACGTATATCTGTACGTGATGTTGCGAAGCTAATCAAAAACCTTGATTCGAGTAAAGCAACTGGCCCTGATGGTATTCCAATTATAGTACTCAAAAAACTTCAACCTGAATTAGCGCCCATACTTACAAAACTGTTTAAACGTTTTCTTAAGGAGAATAGTTTCCCATCTCCCTGGAAAACCTCATCAGTATGCCCTGTATTTAAGAATTCAGGTGATCGCTCATCCCCCTCTCAGTACAGGCCAATAAGTCTCCTGTGCGTCATGAGTAAGTTGCTAGAATCTGTGTTAAATACAGAAGTAATCAAACATCTCAACAAAAATAACCTTCTTAGTGACACTCAATATGGTTTCCGTTCTGCTAGATCTACAGCAGATGTCATTACAGTTATATCGCATAGGATTAGCAAATCTCTCGACGGTGGCAATCTTTCTAGAGCAATTGCTCTTGACATATCTAAAGCCTTTGATAGGGTATGGCATAAAGGTTTACTTCATAAGATCGCTAGCTATGGTATAGCTGGAAAAGTCTTCTCAATTATTAAATCATTTCTTTCTGATAGGTTCATAAGAGTAGTAGTTGAGGGGCAAAAATCAGAAGCTCACAGTATTAATGCCGGTGTCCCTCAGGGATCCATCCTGGGCCCAACTCTTTTCCTGATCTACATTAATGATCTTCCAAATCATATCCTTACATCATTTGTAGACATTTATGCTGACGACACTACCATTTATGGTACCACATCTAAGACAGTAAACGACCAAGTTCTCTCCAATTCTCTCTCCTCTGATCTTGAGCACGTAGTACAATGGGGAAAGGAGTGGCTGGTTACTTTTAATGCATCTAAAACCAAGCTTCTCTCTTTACATCATCAACATTCTAATCCACATTTGTCATCAATTGAAATGAATGGCTCTCGTCTTCAGGAGGCCTCAAGTTTTGACAAGCTTCTGGGCTTGACCATTACTCCTGATCTTAAATGGAACACGTATATCAAATCTGTTGCCAAGGCCGCTGGAAAAATGGTGGGATCTTTCTATCGATCCAGTAGATATCTCACTGCTGATGCTATTCTCTACCTATATAAGAGCCAGGTACTTCCAAGGATGGAATACTGTTGCCACATCTGGGCAGGAGCTGCTAGAAAGGACTTGTCCTGCCTTGATAGAGTTCAAAATAGACTTCGTAGCCTCGTAGGAGATGTCCTTTTCTCCTCCTTGCAACCTCTATCTCACAGAAGAGATGTTGCGAGTTTGTCTCTGATGTATCGTTATTTTCATGGAAAGTGTTCAACTGAGCTTCAATCTTTGGTCCCCCCTCGCCAAACTTTCACAAGAAACACTCGTCTAGCTGTAAACACTATCAATAATTTCCCCCACTCTTTATCTGTGGCTAAACCTAAACGTAGATTCCATGAACAAAGCTTCTTTCTTAGAACTGCACGCCTGTGGAATTGTCTTCCGTTTTCCTGCTTTCCGGCTGACTACAATATGGTTGTGTTCAAGTCTAAAGTAAATAAGTTCTTGATGAGCCGTTCCATATAAGTTATTAAATTTTCCAAATTTTCATTACTAATGATTACTATATTGACCAATTTCTACTGTACACTCTTTAACCCTTATCCTTGAGTGGCCTCTGGGCCTTGATAATGTGGTTATGCCTTTGTAAAAAAAAAAAAAAAAAAAAAAAAAAAAAATAGGGGGGATAGAGAAAGAAATTCACAAGAGAAGAAAGAGGGGGGGAATAGAAGATAATGGAGAAAAGGAAGGAAGATGTTTGATATAAACAACGATTGTCTACTCGAAAAAAGGAGATATAGAAGGGTTTTTGGCAGTCTTTGGCTAGCGAGCGAAGCGTACACATCGGCTCTCGCCCCGCCTGGGGTGAGAGGCAGGGGCAGAAATCTCAGTAAGGACTAACTTAAAAAGATCTTGTTCTTAGCTAGAGAATTAACCTGAAATCTCAAGTACCTGCATCACGAAGCGCGGATAACGAAAACATGACTTTAAACAAATGTAGAATGATTGCAAATAATTATTTTATTTGGTGTAAACGAAAATGACCTCAGAGTTTTTTCTTTGTTTTTCGATTGCCGGCATAAGTGAAGATGCAGTTTATTTCAGGTATGCCCTGACGCCAGACGACGAAGACACCGACACGAAACCAGATTGACGGCCGAAGAGGACAATGTTGCCACACGGACTTGGGGTCATGCACGTTTAACGTGCCTTGAGCAGCGGAGGTATGTTTTCCAGGGACCAGTGCGAATCTTGTCACGCTGGAGGGGTCCACCACTAGACGACGCAGGCCCGGGACATCGTTCTCGTTACAACGTGATGCGCGTGACGCGTCCGTTACAATAGAATTAACGAATTAATCGTCCCATATTTTAACAAATATGAACTTGGTCACGTTAGTGTACTTCATGGAGTTGGTAAGGATGGCAGGAGCCCTGAAAATAGGAAGGTGGACTGTTTTTAGAAAGATCAGTGAAGGGATAATCACACGGTTGGTGACCCTAGAAGTGTACTTTGAAATCCTGTAAGAAATTGATCGACAGTTTCGAGGGAAGAATCGATAAGTTCGATGAGGTCAAGAAGCAGTTGACTAGCAAATTATCAAAAATTAGTGCTTGAAATGTTACGCGAGTTTTGAATTATTTTTATTATTCGATTAAAATACTCTAGATGCCATGCGAACTTTTATTAATTTTGGAAGACAAAATTATTTGACTAATCCTTGAAACTTTCACGAAGTATTTAATAATTTTTAAGGAAAAATTATTCGAGCTAATTCCTTAATTGAAGGTTTATTTGTGCAATGTTGTGAAGTTTGGCTGTGATCATAGCGTTGTATCTGTGTTAACCGTGGCAAGCATGGCCAAGGGTCAAAACATTATTATTATTGGCTCACATGGAGCTTTCACACAAGTCAACAACCGATCTGATTGGAAACCTGTGGTGTTCTCTGGAAGCTGAGTGACAACAAGTCTCCCCAGACGTCCAGCTTTCTTCGCGTCCTTCGATAGCATTTGCAAATGAATTTGCATCATCGCAACAGCCATTTATCATTGATTTCTCGCTGGCAGTGGGCATTGGTTTATACTGGAATTTGAGTGGCACTAAGCCTCCCCAAGGTCCCAATTCTCTTTGCGCTTGTCCAGCGGAGGTCTGGTCAGCGCTCTTTCCTCGATCTTTCCATCCTCCTTGACGCTTCTCAGCTCTTTGGTATCACTTTTCTATTGGGGGAACGGTGATGAGACAATGGAACGAGATGCGTGATGGGGGTGTAGAACTTGTAGATATGCAGCTTCGGTGTTCTTCATTCCCTGTAACGCTTCTTCGTTATATTGTATTCTTATATTATTCTCCGCATTCAATAGTTTTCCTTAATATTTCAGCCGTTTTCATTATCGTTAGTCGTTGTATTTTTGCTGCTATTCTGCTGATTCCAATTTCTGCCATTCTTTTTTCAAAGTCTTTCGAAATTGTTCCTAGTGCTCCTACTATTATCAGCATTATTTTGATTTTCTTCATTATCTAAATCCATTTTAACTCTCTAGCTAGCTCTGTGTATTTGCTTCGTTTCTCCTTTTCTTTCATGCTCACCCTGTGGTCAGCTGGGACAGCAAAGTCTCCGATTTGACAGGAGTTTTCTTTCTTGTTAATTATTACGACATCTGGTCTTCTTGCTTGGATGGGTTTGTCTGTCTGTTTGTCCCATAGGATCTTGTGGTTATCGTTTTCTAGTGTTGTTGCTGGTTTATGTTTGTACCATTATTATTATTATTATTATTATTATTATTATTATTATTATTATTATTATTATTATTATAAATTGATTCGAGCGACGGCGGGTCGCTACACCGATTATTATGATTAGAAAAATAAACAATTAGAAAAAAGTGATTGACAGCTGAAATAATAATATCGCTAAAAAAGGAATGTGAAAAAAGAATATAGATGTAAACATTATTTTATTTTGCATAAACAAATAATTATAATGTGGTTACATCAGCTGCTGGTCTGAGACACGTAATGAGATATAGATTTGGAGAAATTCTCGACAGTCGTTAGAAATATTAGTAGATTTTGGAGAAATTCTGGACAGAGAGAACAAACCACTCAAAAGGGGGATTTGGTTTCTCCATGACGCAGGGAGCGGCGTTATCTCAGGCAGCCAAGATGTAAAAACATGTAATCTTTGAAGATGTCAGCTGAAATCATAAAAATAAATGTTCGTAAATAATTCAGGTATGTGTTGTGTTATTTACATCTTTTAAAAAGAACTGTTTGTCTACAACTGTTTCGATATGTCCACGTCAATTGTTTCCTGTTAGAAACGTTGCATAAATGTAAAATATACACACTGGACGATCAACTAAATGATACTACGTATATACATATACGCATTTACACGTTCATGAATATACACATAAAATATAAAGCCTACTATTCAATATGTGCGTCGTTATAGAACATATTCATGTACACATTACACAACAGACCCCTTTTTAGAGCTCAATAATATAACATTTAAAATTAACCCGAATTATAAATGTTCCTGAATTTTTGATTGAAGAGTATTTTCGAAAAATTAAATTGATTCTACGAAAAAATTTTTCTTCAATTTGGAAGGATTTCTGTCCATTGAGGAGTACAACTAGTTAAGTGTTTAAAAACCGACAGAAAACATCGCGGCTATAATTTTCTGTCATGAATTGTCGTGATGTTTAAAAGATTTCTGTCTGTGTTCCTTTCGGCATTACATTTTTCTAACATATTTGCGATAACAATAAACTAATGTCTCCTGTTGTATTTAAAAAATGTAGTACGAGGTGCCTTCAATAAATTGCCAGACTTTTCTATACATTAGACGCTTTAGAATTGCACGTAGACGCTTAAAAATTCAGTATGTTATTGCTATTTATCTCATAAAATGACTGACCAATTTTTATGAGTTCAGGTTCAAATGAACAGCCACAGCAGAAATTGAAATACACCATACTAAAGTCTATCAGAGTTGGTGAATTTCAAAAATGCCATCTGGACGTGAGGATACTTTAGAAGAATGATATGTAATAACATTCTGTTTTAAACTTGAAAAAATTCAGCAGAAACGTATGAAATACTTCAGACTGATTTTCAACCGTCTTTCATGAATCGAGCATCAGTTTTTGAGTGGAATAAGAGATTCAAGGAAGGCAGAGAGTCTGTAAGGGATGATGAGAGGTGTGAGAAGAGTAAGGAAGTGATAACACCAGAGTCGATTGGCCAAATAAAGTACGTCATAGATAAGGGCCGTCGTGTATCCATAGGTTCAGGATGGGGAAGATCTGCGTGAAGTGCGTGTCTCTTAGGCTGTTCAGAGAAGATCACAGTTTATTTACCAAAATTGGCATCAGTTCTTCACACTCACTATAGGGAGGGTAAAGAATTATATTGATGCTCCCTGTGACGTTTGGTTATTCCTTAAGCTCAAGAAAAACCTTAAAGGCTGTTGTTATAAGACAGCTGAGGAGATGACAGTCTATGACGAGGGTTATTAACACGCTCACACAAGAGGACTCTCATGCATCCTTCCAAAAGTTGTTGGAACGGTACAACAAATGCATTGCAGCCGGAGGAGATTACTTCGAAGGAGATTAGAGTGTCATGTGTGTACTATGCACAAAAGTACCCGGACGAAAAAGTCTGGAAACCTATTGAAGGCACCTCGTAATACTACAAAATTTTGACTATGAAAGGTCACAGGTGTGTTGAAGTTGTTTCTCTTCGATCTGCGTCTTTATTGGTGGCGATATATTCAAGAAAACGGTAACCGACCAGATTGTTGCAAACTGAAGTGTGATAAAAACGAACAAAACGCCCAACGGAGAGCGCCCTTTATAGCAATATATGTACGCGTCTAAAGATGCTATTTAAAACGTGAGCACGGCAGGTAAAAAACGGCATTCGTGTTCGCTAGCAACAGGCAACTCAAATGCTGCTGTTCCTTCTCGTTGTAACATATATTTTCTACAACAAGCTCTTCAATGGTTCGATCACACTCTTCTCTCGCCAATCTTTCACGATAAACACCCGTCTAGCTAAAACCACTCTGAGTAATTTCCCACAATCTTTATCTGTGCCTAAATCAAAACGTAGATTCCATGAACAAAGCTTCTTTCTGAGAAGTGCACGCCTGTGGAATTCTCATCCGCTTGCCTGTTTTCCACCTGACTACAACTTAGATGTCTTTAAACAAATTCCTGATTAATCGTCCCTTAAGTAAGACACTTTATCAAATCTACAATACCAACTATTACTATGATATTATCCCATTGATTATTGTACACACAATAACTCTTATCTCTGAGTGGATTCTGGACCTTGATAAGTGATCCCCCATGTAAAAAAAAGTGATTTCAGGCACAATATCATTGAACCAGCCTCTCATCAAGGTTGGGTGAAACGACGCGAAGGCCAGCTCAAAACCTGGCTAAGAACGGCGAAATAAGATTCTGCGCTAATTCTGTGTTCTCGTCTCTATGGGGCACCAGGCTGAAACTGTGATTGGTTAATTCTCAAACCTGCTACTCTGGAGGAGCACGATGTGTCGTCTGTTTTCATTCAGGACGCGGTAATACTAACACAAATGCTATCTGATGCGTAAACCAAACAGACAGTCTAACGCAAATATAACTTAATATAGAGATATTTGAACCAATCTAATAAAAACGTGTTCATTTCATATGTGTTTTCCGAAGATACAATTAAAAAGTTAAACGTGACCCACAAAAAGAAATGCTATTTCAAAGTGACGCGTGACAGATTTACTGATTACAAGACGAGGATGCACTTAAATGAATAGAAATAATTCGATTCGATGAAAAAAAAAAAACCCAAGAAAACTCAACGTCGAGTGAAACAATGCCGGAGACAACGTCTTTTTTTTACATATGCCATACAAATGTTGGAAAGGAAAAACCGGAAAGAAAACAAAAACGAGTAATACTAAAAACAGAAATGTGTGAATTTCAATTCCTTTCTTTCGTCGCGTTGAAAATGAGTTTAAGGGCGAATTCTTTTTATTCAACTCAGCTGCAATTACCATTTATGAATATATTTCCATTAAATTGAATCGCTACGATTTCCGTCTTGGGCAGCTGTTTTGATTGTTACAGCGTTAATTATTAATTCTGGCGATCAATTACGATTGATTTTTATTTGCAGCTAGATGAGTTTTCTCTGCAACTGCAGTTCGGGAAATTACCATAGAATTGTGGATTCCATTAATGAATTGATTTTTTTTTATCTATTTGATGTTTAACATAACATAAAACTGCATTCCGTATTTCATGATTGAATTGTGCGGATTATTGGGGGTTTTTACGCGATTATTGGGGGTTTTTACGCAATTAGTTCTCGTTACTATGCATATCTTTTGCCGTTTCATATTTTCCGATAAAACGCATACTTTCGTAATAAAATAAATATAGATATGGAATTTTAGAAGCCACGAACAAACGTAGAGAAGCGTATTTCTATAGGTGATATTGGATGCGCAGAAAAGTGAAAATGCATCTGTTAACTTCACGACCAGTTTGTAAAATAATAAATTTAAGATAATTAACATTGTGATGCAATCTTCGTATAATTTTTCGAGGAGAGGAGGGGGTTTCCGTCTGGTGATTATTATTATTATTATTATTATTATTATTATTATTATTATTATTATTATTTATACGTGCGTCTCTTGTGTAATGTCTATGCATGTGTGTGGCGCCGTGATCTATGTTTATGTACGTATGTCTATACATGTGATCGTGTCCCTTCTAGTATGTTTGTATATGTATTTCGATAAAGTCACTATTCCTTTTTGGTCTCTCGACAAAAGGAGGGTGGACTTGTAAATTCACCCTTGTCCGGTCGTCTGTTTGTCTGACTGCACTTCTCCCAATAACTACGCAACGTTGAGCCTGGCCGATATCAGTTGGGTAACCAATTGGGAGGGCTGGGCGCTGTATATTCCGCGCCGAGTCGTAGAAATTTCCATGTTGGTATGTGGGACGCATTAATTAACTGGGAGAGATCCACTCCCAATCTTTGTTAAGACATGCATCCAGGAGAAGCAAAATTTAATATAAAATCCTACGGTCTACTGTATATTCTGTCTTGTGGCAGTCATCTGTACCGACAAAGCTTATCAATAATACCAAAAATGGGGATAGTTCTACACGAAGTTTTACCCACTCTAAACAAATCATCTGTGTGGATTTCCGAGCAATTTGGTTGCGGCGGAAGCTCATGCGTCGAAATCGATGGGAGAGTCCACATATATATATATATATATATATATATATATATATATATATATATATATATATATATTATAGCTGTAGATTATTTTATTTACCTTATCTGCAAAGGGTTTTCTTCCCAAAGGGAGTGCAGCCTTGGAGTTTGTTGGGAAGCTTGCGTGTCTTAGTGACCCCAAGAGCTAAGCCGGCAGGAGATTCGTTTCCTGGTAGGGCGATCCATGCCGGATAAGTTGACGGATAGAGGTCAGACCAAGAGCATTCTATCTACCCCCTGGGAGGGCTGAGTGTAGAGCCAGTAACCTCACCCTGAAAAAGAATTCTTCACTACAAAAACATCTACAAAATCCTGAGAAGCTCCGGTTCTGAGAGAGGAGGGTCCTGCACATGAAGAAAGTATGACGTGCTGGGGTCAAAGACGAAAGGACGCTTCAGTACCGAAAATCCTTTTATATACCAAAGAAACCTGGAGAAGAAACCTGGAGGAGTACGTCGAGCAGACCGGCTACACCTAGGGGTAGGTGGAGCGAATCGCTCAGGACAGTGGACGCTGGAGGGCTGTTGTGGATGGACTATGCTCCTCCAGGGATGAAGGCTATAATGATGATGATGATGCAAAGGGTTTAACAAAAGTGCGACTGTAGAACGAACTCGACTCGACTTTAACACAATCAGGTTTTCAGCCCTTATGGCTTGTTTGTTCTACTGTAAATTCAGCCTCTTTTCTAAGCGGTTTACTGCTTAACAATCCAAATTAAGAAACGATTTATTATATCAAATTAGTGGACGCAAGTTGCTATTTAACTGCATGGGTTTAATCATCATGCTATGTTTTGAACGGTATTAGTAATTGATTATAATAGAGCCGATGGGTGTGTTATTATTCGAAATAGTAAATGCCATAATTCGAAGCCTTATTCATTAGGTCATTTGCTTGCACACTCCGAAGATGTAGGGGAAAAGTGCTTAAAGTATATTTGACTCTTAGTAGACGCTCTGTTCTTTTCTGTCTTTTTATTTTTCATATTTTCAAATGAGAGTATTTCAACATCTTCTAATATTTTCTTTTCTTTTCCACTTTCATTGGTCGGAAACGGATAAGGTTTAATGATGCAAATTAATTTCATGCCGTCCGAGCTTCCTGAACTCATTAGTTGAAAAACAGAAAAAGGAGAAGAAAAGGAGAAGGAGGATAAGAAAGATGATAATAAAGAAAAAGAATGAGAAATAACGCTGCTCATTTAAAAAAAATATATAAAAGCAAGAAAAAAAGAAATCGTTTAATTATTTATTTTCACACGTGAGTATCAACAAGTTCCCGGATGCTCAGCTCACATTTCAACGCGCATCGATTTCAGCGGCAACCATTTTTACACTCGAACATTCTTGATTTTTTCTTTTTTAGTTTTGCTTAAGTCTTTAATCATTAGTTACATTCAAATTTCTACATGTTTCTTGATAAATTTAACTTTTATTTAACAACTATTTCCTTTCCTACTTTATTTATTTGTGCACGTTTTCAACAAAAGAGAACAGGAAAAACGAAAATAATAAAACACAGGAGCTGTCGTGCGAGAAAATATTTGAATAATAATTTCAGATTTATTTATTTGACTAGCAAGCCGCCTGGCATTGCCCGGTCGTAAAGTACGCTTAAATATGACATTTTGATTTATGCAGATTTCGTATTTATTATTACATTATACTAAACTCAATGTATAGTAATGATTAAAAAATGATTCGGGCGTCACAACCGAGAATCGAAACTAAAACGTTTAGCTTAGATTTACTTTTCCGTTCACGTTCATAGCTTGAGCTATGAAGACATATTTGCTGCGAGGCTAAAAATTATAATATGAACTAATATCTATTACGTTACGCATACATATTCGTAATGCCAAAATTATAAAAAATGCAAGTATAGAAAAAGAAACTGGTTTAATGACATTAGAAATGTCATTAAGACACTGTTTTCTGATGATATAATAAAGTTATATGTAACTTTTATTCCTCATGTTTCATTAAATATTATATATATATATACAGAGAGAGAGAGAGAGAGAGAGAGAGAGTGAAAGAAAGAGAGAGAAACTTAAAATATTGATAATGTGATTTTACTAAGATGAGATAAGAATCAACTAGAATATCACGAAAGCTCAAAATAAGTTTTCTTTATTTTTCATTTTTCTGTCTATTTTTCATTTTAGAGAGGAAGCATTTCACCCGGAACAAGATCCATTTCAAAAAAACTATAATCTATTTTTCATGCTCTATTTTAATTCTCAAAAAAATATTAAGATTTCTCAAATTAATTAAGATACAGAAAGAAAATTGTCACATTTTGAAGATGAATATCAATTTTGAATATGCGCTTATCTATTTTATTGTAAATTAAAAATCCAATATTATAAAATGTCTTTTTTATTGTTCAAAGATTTTGAGAAAATATTGAAGTTAAATATTTTAGAGAAATGTATATTTATGTTTCAGAATGGGAAGTAAAAGTATTTGAAGATTTTTTACTTATTTAGAGTCTGGTCTATCCTGTTCATAAGATTTTTCGAACAGTATATATATATATATATATATATATATATATATATATATATATATATATATATATATATATATATATACACTTGTGCCCGATATTATTCATACCCCTCCTTGAAAATTGAGTTTATTAGGTGTAACTTTGTAAGAATTTATTGTTTACGTCCATATTGATACATATTCTTAATAAACCTCTTCTGATCATTTTCGTCATTTTAAAATCTCGGGATACTTGTAATAAAAGAAATATACAGCTATTTATAAAATCTGCAATGTTCAAAAATAATCATACCCCCTTATTTTTTCAGTATTAATCGAGTTTCTGACTGTTTGTTTCCTGTTTGATTCTTATTTTGAATGCTTTTATACAACCTTTGATTAATTTCATTTCGTTTTTTGCATTTTTCAGAAATTAAAATGATATCAACTAGAAAACCAATAAAAGAATAAAAATTATTAGAATGGGGAAGAAAAAAGAGCTTAGTAATGATCTTAGGACTAAAATTGTGAATTCACATAAGGATGGTTTAGGTTACAAATCAATTTCCAAGAAATTTGAGGTCCCTACAGCAACAGTACAGAGCATCATCAAAAAATTCCAGAGCCACCACACAACAAACAACTTGATTGGTAGAGGAAGGAAAAGGAAACTGTCTGCTAGAGCCACCAGGAATATTGTAAGAAGTGTTAATGCAAATCCAACCACCACTACTAAGGACATTTTAGAAAATCTGGAGTCTTCTGGCATAAAAATATCAAGGCAAACATTGCAAAGGACTCTGCATGAAAATGGTCTGAAAGGAAGAAGATCAAGAAGGACTCCATTGCACACCGGAAAACACCTTGCAGCACGTCTAAAGTTTGCTAGGACCCATGTGAATTCTCCAGAGTCCGTTTTCTCAAGTATTTTGTGGACTGACGAAACAAAAATTGAATTGTTTGGCCATATGGATGCTTCTTACGTTTGGAGGAAGAAAGGAGAAGCTTACAACCCAAAGAACACCATACCCACGGTGAAACATGGTGGTGGTAGCCTAATGCTTTGGGACTCCTTTTCGGCTAGTGGTCCAGGTAGTTTGGTCAAGATAGATAGAACCATGAAGAAGGAGCAATATTTGGAGATACTCCAGAAAAACATTAGACAGGATGCGGAGAAGCTCCATTTAGGACCAAACTGGGTCCTTTAACAGTATAATGATCCAAAACATACTGCCAAAATAGTCAAGAAATGGTTTGAGGATAATCAAATTAATGTTTTGGAATGGCCTAGCCAGAGTCTCGACCTGAACCCTATCGAAAACCTCTGGCACATATTGAAAACTGAGGTTAAAAAGCGGAAACCTAGAAATTTGAGGGATTTGGAGAACTACTGCATTCAAGAATGGTCAAAAATCAGTGTTGATGCTTGTAAAAACCTTGTTGATAAATATCCAAAACGGCTACAGGCAGTTATTAAGAATAAAGGGCATGCTATTGACTATTAGTAAGAGAGGTATGAATAATTTTGAACTAGTGCCATTATTGTTTTTCTTTGTATAATGTTTCAAACTTGCATAATTTATTTATTTGTTGAGTTTAAATTAAATGCTTATGCTTGATTTATTGTTTGAAATCCCTTTAATATTGTCTACCTTCTGGTTTGAGCAATATTCTTATAGAAATCTCAAAGATCCGAGGGGTATGAATAATATCGGGCACAAGTGTATATATATATATATATATATATATATATATATATATATATTAACACAAGTTGGCTTGTTTAATTTTATAAGTAATTTCAGTTCAATGAAAAACTTATAATGTGTGTTTATTGCCTCCTTAAATCACCAAAGTTAAGGAATATTTAATCCGGCCAAAACGAGATAGGTTACTATTTGAGAGTACCAAGCGCTGTATGTGTTATAAAATGGAACTCTACGTAGCAGATTAGAAGTTTAGCTAGGATATAGATATAGATTTTAGTTTGAAAGTTATTGAGTCAACCAAAACTGGGTAATAAAAAGAGTCATGGGTCACGTCAGAGAAGTAAACTGCTTCGATATGTGAGGACAAAATTTAGCGAGAGTTTTGACAAAATCACAGTTTGGCGATGAGATTTTTATAAGAGGGTAGTCAACCGTTCTTCGATAGCAGCAAGATGCATTGCAGTTTAGTTCTGGGATGCAAGAAAGCTGAAAAGAGATTGAAGATGTAGCAAGAATCCAACCGTTCTCCTAAGTTCACGAGAAATTGGCGATGCACATCCGAACCAATGTGTGAAGTAGAATAAAGTGAACTATAAAAACAACAAGAAAACTTAAGTTTACATTATTCTGAACATGAAAAATATTCTTGCAGCGTGAAACCTGGCATGAAGAAAAACAGTAAGACTGTAATCTAATTTGAGAACACACATCCACGAGGTGAAAATGAAGGACAAAGAAAACATACGTCGCTCGATATGTTATTCATACATAACACATGTTAGTAAGAACGTGTATGCCGTTGCTTTAAAAAGGGATAATAACAGGAAGGTCAGAATGTGTAGAACCTCTAACTTATGTAAGAACATTTGTTGTAAAGTCAAAGTGTTGATATGCTATAATGTAAACCAAATAAATAAGTTAACAAGACACAAAGATTATGAACTAGTATATAGCATATGTATATGCGACTGGGAACTACGTACGAATATAATATTCCCTTGAGACTTACTTCTTTTGAAGGAAGCTAGTTAAACTCGCCTATGATGAATGCCATTTTAAAAAAATTACTCCTCTCATAGAGTATTTCATATTCTACCGTCGGTCACTATAAATCTAATTTAGTAGTATATAGATTAAGTCGAGGGCATGAGCATTCAAATTTCATATATATATTTTTTTAAATAATAGTGTTAAACTTATACAAAATGAAAACGTATTGTAAATAAGACATGTTCTATGAGATAATCTACTTCTAAATATCTATTTATCTTTAAACTCAATTCATTGGTAGGAAAAAAAAATATATAAACTAACTATTGTAGAATGTACCAACGTTAACTCAGCAAACTTTAATGCTTTTTTGTTGTCATGTTTTATAATTCCTTTACATTTATAAAATATTTGTTTCTAGTATTTGAGATGACGATTATCCGTATTGTTTGAATTATTCAGAATACTGTTCTCGTCTTGAGTGTTATTTTCACAGTTTCTACTAATGTCACTCCCGACCTTCTTCAGGTATTTCTTGTCGTATTTTTTCGTCTTTCTGCTGAACCTATGGATCTGCGCGGAATTACAAACGGAACGCTTTATTTAATCCAAGGGGGTAGCATGCTCTCGTTCCCTTCGCCATAACTGGAAGGAAGTCCAAATTAATTCGAAATTGTTTTTTTAAATGTTGTTCTCATTGAGGAACGAACAAAAAAAGGGTAACTTAAAACTGGATTTTAACAAATATTTTATCTGCTAGACGACAAGCATTAAATAAAGAGTTCTGTTCAAAATTTAAAATAATACAAATATGTAGCTAAATAAAAAAGAAATCTTTTGAATTATATGCAAGTCAGCATCGTTTATTTACATTGTAAAGCTACTATTTCTATAATTGGTAATCTGCAAATTTTTACTTTAGCAACCGATTATATGTTCTTATTTACGAACAAACAAACATGTTTAACAAGTATCGTAACTGCTTAATAGTATAAAGAAATTTGAACAAATCTTGCACTCTCTGTATCGTGTTGGATCACGAGGCCAATATCGTGATATTTATCGTGAGGCAAACTACAATTGCAGTCCTCTTATGTCTTTTGTTTTAACTTGAAGGACTATGTTTTATTTTGTTTAGATTTATTGCATATATTAAGGGAGCCATCGCTTTCAGAATTGCAGAGGACAATGTTTGCCATGAAAAATGACATGCCTTTGAGTTCACGTGATCATCTTTCAATATTGTTATGGGAACGGATTATAGATTTTTTACTTTGATAGATAGATGAATAGATAAATAAAGAGGTAGAGGGGAACAAACAGATGGATATATATATATATATATATATATATATATATATATATATATATACATATTGAAATTGAAGATACGAGTAGAATATGAGTCTCGGGAGACCGTCGTCAATGCCAGAAATGCCTCCGAACAGACAGCGGCTCCAGAACTGAGCCAGTATATCGAATTACAGCATGAAATCATACACACACATATTTATTATTATTATTATGTTATTATACCTAACTTTCTCCTTATATTACTCATATGCACACAATATATGAAGACAGAGAATAAACGACATATATGCCTAGAACCATACGTACAAAAACAAAAAAAAAATAACAAAGACAAAACAGAAAAAAAGACTAACAAAAGAAAAAAAAATCCAACAAACAAATAGACTATTGCGTGTTGTTATATAATTTTTTTTCGAATATGACTTCAGAATAGCGTTTCATCCTTGTCCATAAACGTAAATCGGACCGTTCTCTTTCTCACTCTCTCTCTCCATCTCTCTCTCTCTCTGTCTCTACACACACACACACACACACGCATACACACACACACACATACATATATATATATATATATATATATATATATATATATATAGTTTTTTTAGAAAGAAAAATCCAGCAGAGTGCTCAATTAAAAGGAAAATCTGAAATGTAAGAGCGTATTTATATTTTTATATTTTGTGTACAGAAAGTTGTTAGATGAGACAAATCATTGGTACCGTAGAGACGATTATTGGCTGAAGAGAGCTTGATAAGGATACCTTAAACGGTCCTTATTATCGGGCTTGAAACCGACGGTACCGATGATTTGTCTCATCTAACAAGTTTCTGTACACAATATATATATATATATATATATATATATATACAGAGAAAGAGAGAGAGAGAGAGAGAGAGAGTGACGGGAGAGAAAGAAAGAGGGAAAGAAAAAATAAAGAGATTTAGAAGTTTTTCAACTTTTAAAACTATATTAGAAAATAACTTCAAATCCTTCGTTGAAACCTTATTTTGCTTGCAGGTCAGTAAATATCTTGCAAGTATAAATTATTGTCGTCATATTAAACACATATTTATGAAATATTATTGCTCACATGTATATTGTTTTGCGTTTGATATTGTAACTTTTAAAGCACGAAATCCAAGAATGCTTCAGATTATGTTGAGTTGTTTCTCTCGAGTTGCTTTTTACTGTTCATGAGAGCAGCATTATGTCATGTCGATTTTTGTCACGACATTAATTTTCCTCACACCGACCCATCCCTTAATACACTCTCTTTTTCTTTTTCCGTTTCATTATAGTTTCTTCTAGTTCTATTGACCTCCTACTGTTCACACTCCTTTTTCCTCCTTCGAAGAGGAAATGTTAACAGAACTCACTTTGAATACTGGCAATCCGTGACAGAATCTAAATAATAATTTCATTACTTTCGGAGTCATTTATATTTATACATCAGTTTCATAGAATTTCCCCGATTACATAGAATCATTTATTTCCTTTTTTCTGCTTTATTTCATATATCTGTTCCATACCCCCAGAAAGTCTATTATATATATTTTTGCAAATGTATGTCATTTTTATATATATAATTCGCTTTTTTTTTTTTATTAATCTTCTGTTATTTTCATTGTAAGTATTTTATCTTTTAAATATTTTAGAAGCTTGTATTATGTGGATGCATGTATGTATTTTACAAATTTGCCGCATGATTTCTTCGGATCACTTATGTTTGGTATCGTATAACTTTCAGCTATTTTTCTGCAGACATTTTCTATCATGGTCAGATGCTATAGTCAGGATGCGCGTGGTTTAGTTTTACTGGTTCTAGAACCATGTGGTCCGTGCTCACTCGACAACGATCGCTAACCCCAATGTTGTGTGCCATAGATTTTCCTTCGTCTTCTCTTCTGGTCGTATCGTCGTATCTCAAATTCGCAGCTGCTGAGTATAAAGGGCGCAGGGTTCTACAAATATATAATAAAATAAATTTAAACAAAATAACACAAGCCGAGGCTGAGTTCGTGAATTGATGTCAGCTCATATTGCTCTGCTCCGAGTCACAACATCTGTTAGACTCACAACACTCGTCACTGTAACTGTCTTCAACCGGCACAAACCCAAGTCTGTCCGAAACCTGTTTCCAACTATCGTAAACTCTCGTAAAACTGAACTTTAAAAAATAGTTTTTTTTTCTTCTTTTTTAAATTCCTAATATATAGGGAGCACTTTGAGGGTAAAACCAGGTTAGCGTCAAATCACACCTTATATATGAAATGATAAATCGACAAAATAGAATACATTTGTAGTATTACGACGGGCGAATTATTTTGTTGCAGCTGAATTATCAGGATCATGCCTTATCATATAGACCAGGGGTGGCAACTCATTTGACCGCGTGAACGAGATTGTAATATAATAAAGTCGTGGGGAATTTTGTGATCATAAAAAAAGTTTATTTTGAATTTAACGGCAGAGAAGAACAACAGTCGTTGCTAGGGAAGCAACAATGATAAGTGGCTGTTGTAATAAAATAACATGGTGTGTCTCAGAAAGGAGTAAATGTTCTGCAAATCTGTGAAAATTCTCTGAATGTTACACCGCCCGATGTATAAGAAGTCGTGTAATGTGTGTTACGGACATATGGCATAAAAATTGCTTTTGCTTAATTTTTTAGTAATAGTAATTTTTAGTAATAGTTATGTAATATCAACGTTATAACATTCAGTTTTCCTTTTTTCGTTTTTTGTTTTATCTCTTTAATTCGAATATATTGAAACAGTTAACAGGAAAATAGAAACATACACAGAAGCAGATGAAAAGAAAGAGAGTCACTGTAAATGCGTGGAAGAAGAAAAGGATACAGAAGTCTTCAAAAGAGTTTATATACACTTTTAAAACTATTCTAAGTGTTTGGAGATACCATACATACTTATACCTGCGCTATTATAAGTTGCACGGATTGTGGAATCAAATTCCGAATTCCTCCTTTTTCAGAAATACTTTATTTCAGTGGAAACGAGAAATTCAAAATGATTAGAATTAATTCCAAGTTAAACTGAGTGAAAAAAATCTTTTAGTTCTGTATTTTTTTTAATTAGAGTTTTTCTTTCATCTGTGGAATCTCAGTGGAATCTTTCTCAACTGAATATAACGTTTTTTTCAAGACAAATGTAATCAAGTTCGTATTATGCCACAAAAATAATAAAATCTTAATAATTTACACCATTAATAATAATCACGATATAGTCTCACTACCTGACAATAACTTTTATTCTCGAGTGTCCTTTGGGACTTGACAATTGATGAGCATTTTGTGACTTTGAAACTGAACGAGAGTATTGCTCGTACTGTGACTTCCAAAATTTAACCAACGTTTAATTGATCTAAAATTCGACAATGGAATTATGAAATAAGGATTCAACGAACATCAATCACCGCTTTCAATTAACACCACCTTAAAAGAACATTCCTTTATATGAAAAAAAAACATGGCTCATGTAATAAAGAAGCGAATACCGTAAAAAAAATGTATTTCATATAGAATAGAAATATGTGTGAAACATCCAAATAGCTTTGACTGATGTGAAAAGTTAATCAATTTTATGATAGGACGGGACTTACTTCATTTTATCAGATATACGGTTACAATTATTTGATTGGGATTATGACTGCCGTTTAAGACATAGCACACATTGGTTCTATCAGCTTAAACCGTTTAGAACTACACCTACCTTCGAACACATTACATATCATTCCAACCAGGGCCATCTTCGAATTTATGGTATATAATGTTCCAAACAGATTACCAATATAGATAACTAAACAGGTTTACCGTTACTAAAATTGCGCCAACCGTTACTAAAATTGCGCCATTCAATAATAACTAATATTCCAACATTTATAAAATGTAAAAAAGGGTAAATTCATCTCTTACGAAATATTTATTTGATGAAAATATTAGTTTTAAATTTATCTAACTTTTACTGTTTTAATTTCTAAAATTCTACTCGTAATAATATATTTAACATTTCATATATTAACACGAATAACGTAAGCGATTGCCGCCAATCAAGCTTTGAAGGAGAGGCGGGAAATCTTAATAACACCAACGACAAGTGCAATGTGATATTGAAACTGACTTGCCTTCCGCTATGTCTGATACCGTGTGATTACGTCTCCTCGTTTTGCCCGACAGATATTCGACACGGCAACCGGCTTCTTCACACTCTGTCACGTTTAATTTGATTTACGCCTTTATTCCCAGGAAAGATCACGACGGTAAATATTTGATTAGATAGAGGGAGGGAGACAAAGAGAGAGAGAAAAAGAGAGAGAAAGAGAGAGATACAGAGGGGGAGAGGAAGGGAAAAGTTGGAAAGTAAGAGAGAGAAAGAGATATAATGTTAGCGACTAATATTCAATTCCTTTATCTGAAGAAACACCCTAAGTGAACGTATCTGTGTGTCTGTGTGTCTGCCTGTGTGTCTGTGTACATTTTCCTAACAAATAACTCTTTCAATGTTCAGTCTCGAAATTTGATATACAGAGTACTGAGATTTGGGAAAGACTTTGTAATCCATTTTCGGCCAGAAATTTGGCTTTTTAAATGATTTGACCTTTGAGGGCTCTACCAAACTCCTCCGACAATTTTGGGTCTAAACACTTGAAATTTTAGATATAGCTTCTTTGAACATGGATCTAACTTAATAACTTGATGAGATCCCAAAAAACAAATATTAAGGGGTCATAATAGGGGTAAAAGTTAAAAAAAAAATTTACCTCTGCGGTGTCTACCTAATTACTCAGACAATTTCTGGTCTAAACATTTGAAATTTTACATAAAGTGTTTTCAGAGATAGGGCAAGCTTTTTAATCGGTTTGGTCGCAAATTTTTATTTACAAATATATAAATGTATGTATGTATGTATGTTTGCATGTCTGCCTAAAACTTTCGACAGAGGGAACGGATTTTTACGAGATCAGTATCGTTTTGAAGTTCGACCTTTCTGACGACAAATATGGAAAAATTGTCTAAAACATTAATATCTTCACCTTCAACTGCGACCTTTTTTAGAGGGAGGGTCGCTTTTTTCGCCGATATTTTTTAAAGTAATTGTCTTCTTTCGATTGTCTAGCCTTAATTAAAACCTACGTCACTTCCGGTTTGGCGATGGTCGTAACAATAGAGGCGTCAGGGGTTCCCCGTTCTTTTCCTCCTTCGGGGTACGGGTTCGAGCCTGCCTTCCTTCTACCACTTATTCTTTTGCTCAACACGCACATCCAAAGACCCCGAGAAACGCCGCTCTGAAATGCTAGTATATATATATATATATATATATATATATATACATATATATATGTGTGTGTGTGTGTGTGTGTATTATTATTATTATTATTATTATTGGCTCACATGGAGCTTTCACACAAGTCAACAAACGATCTGATGGGAGACGTGTGGTGTTCTCTGGAAGCTGAGTGGCAACAAGTCTCCCCAGACGTCCAGTTCTCTCCTCCTCCTTCGATAGCATTTGCAAATAAATTTGCATAATCTACACAGCCTCTGACCATTGTTTTCTTGTTGACATTGGCCATTGGTTTATACTGGAATTTGAGTGACACTAAGCCTCCCCAAGAACCCAGTTCTCTTCACACTTATCCAGCGGATGTCTGGCTAGTGCTCCCTCCTCGGTGTTTCCACCCCCCTCGACTCTTCTCGGCTATTCGGTATCACTTTTCGATTGGGGGAACGATGGTGAAGCAATTGAGGGGATGCATGATGGGGGTGTAGAACATGTGGCTCTGCAGCTTCGGTGTTCCTAATTCCCCGTAGCGCTTCTTCGTTATATTGCCGTGTGTTACTCTCCGCATTCCAGGGTCTTCCTTAATATTTCAGCCATTTTCATTATCGTTAGGCGTTGTATTTTTGCAGCTATTCATCTGAATTATTAAATTAGTAACGTATCTGCGATGTAAACAATGACTTAATATATCTTCTGATCTCCAAGGAAACTAATATAAATTAGATCGTTAAAGTATTATATAATTAAGTATAACTGCTGGCGTCTAAGCTGACCATATAAATTTATATTATATGGATGTTGTCTCTGTTTGTCTGTCGTCGCAAACTAATTGGTGCTGATGTCTTCTGAAAGAAAAATCTTTAGCAGGGAGAAATTTCCACAAACTTGCTGTTTGGGCAAAAAGCTACTGAAATAGGACGGTCTATTACAATGAGGTAGCATGGCTGAATTGATGGAGATGACTTGGCCATCGAGTGAAACGAAGCAAAGAGCGGATGAATATTCTGAAACACACATTTCATAAGTTTATCTATAGAAAAGACTCAGATAAGCAAGATCACATCTGTGAAAGGGAAGTTGCAAAGAAGAAGAAAGGGTTTGACCAATAAACTTACAGATATGTTTTTGCACCTTATCAAGAACTCTGAAATGGAACAGATATTCACGAGCTTAAATGCTACAACACCATTGCACACTGGATCTTACAGTAGATTTGTGGATATAAAGCATCGCTGAAGGAGTGAGACATTTTTTGGAGTGATAGAGAGAACTCATACTACGAGACTCTAATCCATTGGTATTTTAATAACAAGTGCCAAACAGAGCTTAAATATCTAATACATTTTTAACGCTAATCAAGAGAACATCACACCGGCAAGAAAGAACTGATTTTATCAGAAATCTTATTAGATTAACTCAGCCTCACAAGAAAACCTCATATACATACGTGCAGTTGGACGCTAACGTCGGATAGTACTACACAGAATGGTGGTTGAAGAATGAAGTAAGCTGTATAAAGCAGTCTTTACTGTTGAGGTTTAGAAAGGTTATTGTTACTCCAACGGCAGAGAAAGCTATTGCTACCGGGACAACAATATTAAATGGCTATTGTGATAATGTGTGGCGATTATTGAAATGAAGAAAAGTGTCTTGGAATCTCTAGAAATTTTCTGTCCAACAATTGTATTCGGTAGGTTAAACCCCTCTCCTGAAAACTAGCAATTTGCTCTACTCCCCAAGCTGTCAGGAAAACTCATACATTACACACGTTATTGCAGTGGCGTCTTTAGCTTTCGGTCCTTAACCCTCGCATGCTGACTGCTTAGAAAGTCATTATCACTAAACATCTACACATTTCTCCTCTAAGACCTGCGTTAGAGTTTATTCTTATCGAGTTAGGCACTTACTAAACATAGTGTGTACTCAGATTTAAAGCGATCTACATTACATATCAATCATTTACTCTCATTATCTCTTACTTAGATAGTTTTGAAATGATTAATACAAAAACTAAACCGATACTCTTTGTTATGCAAAATACAACTTCCTTATTTTTTAAACGAAAGGTGGAGTTATCTTCCTTCATTAGAAATGGAAACATACTTAATACCTACAACTTCCACATATTCGCATATACTAAAATTCGCACTTATATATTTACTTAATTATACATATGGAATACGCTATAGCTTGTAATTTACTTCCAGTTATATCTGTATTGTATTGTATTTCAAATCAAAAATGACGTTACTTGTATCCATATCGAATATACATCTTAACCCTTCTGTCATCTAAAATATTCAGAGCTTGGACACCAAATTTTTAGTTTAATTCTTAATATCAAGTCATACTGTAACGTTATCCTATTCCTAAGCTAACATATAAATAAAAAGAATTAAATATTAAGGGAATAATATTAAACCATATATCAACTCCTTTCAACAAACCTGTTGAAAATATAGTTGCTTCCACTGCATGAACTTTTACTCATCCTCTCTTCCAGTAACAATAAAATAGCAATGTCTCTTAATCACTTTGAGGATTGTAACTTTTCAGTAGATATATAACTTTTACAAACTAACCCATTAACATTAACTACCCATGCGGGTTCGCAGAAATACCTGGATTAGAACCCAGGCGCGAGGCAAACCCTCTCGGTGCTGATGGGCCCGTAGATCTTCCCAGGTCATCCGTCTAGGAGTAGGAAAACTGAAGATAAACTTAAGGGGACGGAGGCTTCTCCAATCTTGGATGACAACCTTCTTAAAGATGGTGACTAAAACAAATTACCTGTTTGCAAACCTAAACTGCTTAAGGAGTAGATAGGCTCTGTTTATCGCTCGGATTCCATACGCCTTCTTTGCCTATTAGCGCGGCGCAGAGGTACTATCACAGGGATTCGACAGAACACTCAGTGGTCGATCTTGTTTCCTGACTAAGGCAATGAACGCCGTTTTCCCCGCTCCCGACACATCCAATCCCTCTGAACTGGGCACTTGGGAGCGCTTGAGTGTCATATATGCCAGTGAAATTAGATTGGGCTGACCTTCGTCTGATGGGTTGTTGGTACCGGATTGACAGTTCATGGCTGCTGTTTCTGACTGGTAGTACAGGCGCTATAACTCTTTGGTAGTGCTTAGAACGGCTGCTCCATCAACAGTTGTATAATATCGGGATGTGTGTAGTGCCATATGTCACACATGGACGTGGGCTTTCCTGAGGCCACAATCCTTGAAGATGAAAGGACAGCTGATGGTCACTTGTGTTGCATTTCTGGTACTCTGCATAACCACTTTTTCAGCACGCCTTACCTATACTGAAACCCGTAAAAAATGACAGTACAATAAAAATTACGCTTAACAAGGCCTAAACTCAAATACAACCAACTTGCCTCCTCCCTTAAGGTTTGCATTTATAAACATCTGTGGGCTTAGAACTTATTTAGATGATGTTGAAGCATTTCTCCTAGCAAAAACCCCGGATATCTTAGCACTAAATGAGACTAACCTACATTATTCCATCCCCTCTAACTACTTTAACAGGCATGGATGTCCCCCACTCTGCCGTAAGGACTCTGACAGACATATGCACAAACTTGCAGTCTATATTCGACCCCCTTGACTAGAGAAACAAACTTAGAATTGAACGATCAAGCTTTTGTGTGTTTAGACTTAACATGCAACATAACATTAGCTACATTTATTTTCTCTACCACTCTCCCTCGACCCACCCTAATAAACAAAATCTCTGACAGCATAGATACAGCATTCTCCCTCGACACTAGCGCACAAGTGCATGTATTTGGTGACTTCAATGTCAACCATAGTAACTGGCTTTGATTCTCTACTTACGCAGACGCAGCTGGTAGCACAACATATAGCTTCTTTATATCTCATGCCCTATCAAAGATGGTTACGTTTCCAACCCGTTTCCCAGACCAGCAAGAACAACACGCTTCACTTCTAGATCTGTTTCTGACCAGAGTTCCTGATGATTGTAAAACGAATGTCCCAGCCCAGTTGGGAACGATATCATGCAGTGATAATAGTTGAAATCGCCCTAAACTTAGGAACTCGTGATTTCTGGAAAATCTGCAACAGTGTAGTAAATAATCGGCAATCTACGATTCCCCCACTCTCCAACAATCATGAGGTTGTTTGCGCAGCAACCAAGAAGGCTAACATGCTTGCTAGTGGGTTCGCCTCCAACTCAACAGTGGACCCTGCTAACCACCCCCTGCCTGACTTTCCTTTACGGACAGACGTCACACTAGACGATCTTTAAATCACCCCTTCTCAGGTGCTTGCTATCATAAAAAGCCTTAACACTTCAAAAGCATGTGGACCTGATCTCATCCCGGCTGTGCTATTCAATAAATGGTCCGTCGAAGTAGCTCCAGTTCTCTCCAAACTTTACAACAAATACCTTAATGAATCTCGCTTTCCTCATACATGATAAACTGCTTCAGTGGTACCAGTTTTCATGAGTTCTTGCGAGGGAACTGACCCAATTATTTATCGCCCTATTAGCATCCTCCCTTTTCCGCCAAAATATTCGAGTCCATAATTCACCAAGCTCTAGTCGATCACCTTACACTAAACTTCTGACCAACCAAAAATATAGATTTAGGCAAGCCTGTTCCACAGCAGATATCCTAACTGTAATCTCTGAACGTATATACCATCCACTGGACAAAGCCAGGGGAGCGTAGAGCGGTAGCTCAAGATATATCTAAGGCTTTTGACAGGGTATGGCATGAAGGGCTTCTCAGGAAAATAAAATCATACGGTATCACTAGACGAAAACTTAACATAATTAAATCTTTCTTAGATAAGAGAAAATACAGGTTGTCCTGGTCGGTCGTACATATAATTAATATGATATAAATGCTGGAGTGTCTCAGGGGTCAATCGTTGGACCTTTATATTTCCTAATGTTCATAAATGATCTCCCTAACAAAATTGTCTCAGAGATGGGTATATATGCTCATGACACCACACTCTATAACAGACATGACAGGAAAACAAATGAACGCATATCTAAGGAAATGGCAGAAACATCAGAGGAAGACTTTCAATCTGTAGTGGAATGGGGACAAAAATGGATGGTCACATTCAATGCTGCAAAGACTAAACATGTTTCCTTCAATAATTACAAGAAACCTTCTCTAGCAACAATAGCAATGGCCAAAGACTCATTATCTGAAAGTACTCCTTTTAAACTCCTCAGCCTAACGTTCACAAGAAACATTAATTGGAACAACTACATTGAGAGCATTGGCAGGATCGCTTCGAAGAAGGTAGGCGCTCTCTTTCGTGCTAGAAAATTACTTACGCCCGAAAGTATCCTGCACCCCTATAAGGCCACCATTCGCCCATGTATGGAGTATGGTTGTCATATTTGGACTGGTGCGTCTGCTACTAGTCTCTCGCTCCAAGCTAAGGTTAAAAAAGAGTCACCAACCTAATATGTCATTAACTGTCATCTAAGCTCTAGCCTCTGTCTCATCGCCGAAATGTTGCACCCCTCTGCCTTTTATACAAGTATTATTATGGTGAAAACTTCGACGAACTGCAAGCACTTGTACCCCCTCAACGTAAATACCCCCGATAAACCTGACAAGCAGCTAAATCCCACCCTTTCACAATAGAGATCCCTAGATGTAAGATAGCCTCCTACTCCATTAGTTTCTTCACAAGAACTGCTAGACTTTGGAATTCTCTTCCGGGTCCCTGCTTCCCCAACTGTACTGGCATGCAGAAGTACAAGTGTAATGTGAACCTACATAGTACTACTGTTGCTTATGTCCCTAATATTAGCTTCCTACATCAAAGTGGCAATGTGTCTTGTGTGGCGTGAAAATCTAATAAATAAAAAAAGATATGGTAAGAACGAAAGGATCGTAATAGAAAAGCAGAATGGTCGAAAGAAATGAAAGAAGAGTCACAGAAAACCGGAGAACAGAATGAATGTCAAAAAGGTAAAAGAGGAACACACGGCATACACATAGAACAAAGTATTCTGAAGGTCAAAAATAGAAAAAAAAGAACCTAGCCATGTCATGTATAGACTATAAGAAAGAATATGATAGAAGCAAGCATGGATAATAGAATGCCTGAGCATGTACAAAATACCAGATAATAAAGCGAATCTGGTAAAAAATTCAATGAAAGCATGGAGACCTGAACTGATAGCTGATGAACAATACATAGCTGAAATCAAAATACAAACAGGGATCTTCCAAAGTGACTCCCTATTACATTTACTGTCCATTATAGCCATGATGCCCCTGAGCAACATCCTAAGAAAATGCCAAGCTGGGTATAAGTTTACTAACACAGAAGAATACATGAATCACCTAATGTTCATGGATGAACTGAAACTATTTACAAAAACAAAGGCAAAACTAGAAACACAAGAATCTTTATCCAGGATATCTAAATGGAATTTGCTATGGAAAAGCGTGCATTGCTGATCACGTGGAGAAACCCGAAAGCAGCAGAAGATATAGTGTTGCCCAATCAAACAGAAACGAGGGCACTAGGTGAAAATGATAGCTACAATTACTTAGGAGTGCTGGGACGCCATCAAAGCAACGAAAATAAAAGAGAAAATAGGAAAAGAATACCTCAGAAGAACAAGAAAACCTCTCGAAACCAAACTAAACCAAATTAAAGGAATAAACACGTGAGCAGTTTCACTAATAAGTGAGTCTGGACCATTTATAAGCTGGACCAAAGAAGAATTAAGAAATCTTGACCAGAAGACCCGGAAACTCATGACAATGCACAATGCACTGCATCCGAAGGATGATACTGACCGACTCTATGTAAAAAAAAGGAGGAAAAGGGTTTGTCTGTATAGATTATTGTGTAAATCACAAAAAAGGTTAGAAAAATGCATAATGCAGAACACCGAAAGAATAAGTGCTGAAGCAAAAGACATGGAAGAAACAAGCAAGAGAGAAAAGGAGACGAGAAAAATGGGAAGAGAAACAGCTACATAGACGATTCAGAAGGATGACGAGAGAAGAAATGGCTTAATCAGATTGACAAGACAATTTTGTTTTTACAATTTTACAAGAGTCTTGCCCGTTGGCAAAGGCGAGATTGTTAATACAGCTTGAATGTCTAAAGTCAAAGGAATTGACCTGATGTTTAAGAAAGAAAATCAAACTAAAAACATTCAAAGGTTGAGACTATTATTAAATAATAATAATAATAATAATAATAATAATAATAATAATAATAATAATAATGGAATCAAAAGAATACTAATACTACTAATAATACTTAATCAACTACTAACGCAAAAAGAAAAAAAGTGATGTCACTTGTAATATGAGTTTTTAAATCAATCCCCAAGAAATTTTAGAGGACGTCGTTACAAATATCTGAATTATTCGGAATATCTAATATTCTGCGAAAAGTGATCTTTGTCTACGTTAATTCTACGCTGTGAAATCAATACGTTTTACTGACGTTGGTTTTGAGTGTGAGCATGCTGGTGATTTGGGGGAACTTCAGACAACGTTTCTATGTTTTCAAAAGTAGTTCAAGGATTATTGTTCTAAATTCTCAAGGTGAAAAAATATGAAGCAGCGAAATAAAAGAAACATAGAAGTTATGTCGGATAGTTTTATCATCAAAGATGTAATGCATTTATATATATGAAAGCAATAGTTGTATTGAGGAAACTCATCTTATATATGCACATATATCAGAGGGTGAAAAATATTTTATCGAATTCTAGAAAGTATCATTTTAAACCATTGTCATTTTCTATACATATTGTTTTACTTAAACATATTACGATGATTAATTTATAATGTTTTTATATCATTGAAGTGTAATTCATATTTTTCGACAAAATTCTCACTCATGTTGACCGAGAAAAGACCATCTTCATTAACAGACATGGCGTCATTATAATACTCGTCTTAACCCAGCATTACTGACCAAATATTTAGAAGAATTTAGTTGACATATATTCTTATTTAGCCTCCTAAGATTATAACTTATTTCGAGGATTACAAAAGCATTTAGATGTTCTTCAGTATACTTAACGAGGGGAGATTGAACATGTGCTAGATTCAGTATTAAAAAAAATTATAAGCGAGGCATTTATATAGTTTTATTTTTTTAATTTCATTTGACACAAAGGAAATCTTGATCTCTATATTTGTGAACATACACAAGCACACACACACACACTCACACACATATATATATATATATATGTGTGTGTGCGTGTGTGTGTGTGTGTGTGTGTGTGTGTATGAAAGTCAGAGATATGTTTTCCGACTCTCCAACTTTCATATTACGTGCGCCAAGCGTATTCTTTCAAAATTTAAAATAACACCGCAGACGAACAACACCCGGAGTCTTTACTAACTGTTTTCTTCAATTTACCATTATGACGAGGAAAACAAAATGTATAAAATTCTGAAGATGGCGTTTATCGCCGAAATATAAATTTTAAGTAACTAAATGTTTGTTTATTTTTCATAATATTGCGTTATAAATTAATTTATACACGTTTTTCATATTATATATATATATATATATATATATATATATATATATATATATACATATATATATATATATATATATGCGTGTGTAAGATGATAGCGTCATCTACTCGATAGTCGTGGATTAGTCGATTAACTCGTTTGAAGGACTTACTTGTCTACCGGCACTGAATACCTATGCCTGCCTTCGTATGACTAATATGTAACCCCTCTTCTTTAGGTTATTTGTTGTAAGTGGAATCACCAGTTTCTACGACATTTTAAGGTATTGCTCGTGTGCCAAAACAATTTGAGCACTCAGTCAATAGACAATGTTTTAAATAAGATTTCCCTTACGTTCAGCAGATGTCGTTCTAACTTCTCCTGGAAAGTCCCATGGAAGTCTACTTGTGTGAGCGTGTCAATAACCCAGCGTCTTCCATGTCCCCAATTGTCTCAAAACGACAGCCACGAAAGTTTTCCTTGAGCTTAGGGAATAATCAAAATTTACAAGGAGCAAGGTCTGGACTATAGGGAGAGCGAGGAACTGTCTTAATTACCACCTTGGTTATGACAACTACTTTCTTTCTGGTCTTTTCTGTACATTCTTGGGACAGACTTCGTGCAAATCTTTCGCATCTTCAGTATTCACGAATAATTGTGTAAAGTTCCCACACTGACATCAAACTGTGCACTTATTGTCTCTATAATCATGTAACGCTCATTATCCATGAAATTATTTATTTAGCCAATCAACTCTGATGTTTTGACTTCATTATTCTTTCCAAGCCTCTCATCATCCCTCACAGATTCTCTGCCTTCCTTGAATCTCTTATGCCACTCAAAAACTAATACTGGATCCATGCAAGTTGGACCAAAAGCATTATGAAGCATTCCATACATTTTTGCGGCATTTTTCATCTTTAAAATAGAATTTTATTGCATATCGTTCGTCTAAATTGTCCTCACATCCAGATTGCATTTTTGAAATTCACTGTGACAATCACGCTGCAGAATGCTGTATCCCAATTCCTGTTGTATCTGTTCATTTGAACCTGAAATCATAACAATTGGTCAGTCATATCATAAGATGCATAGCAATAACTTTCTGGATTTTCAAAAGACTACGACAATTTTAAATGACTGTACAAAACAGTATGGAAACTTATTGAAAGCGCCTCGTAGCAGTCGAGTCTCTAAGCAACTGAAGCAGGGAAGAACATATTTCCAATGTTTATCATAATCTCCTCTATATAGTCACGAAATAATGTAGATCATTGCCATATTATTACTTTTTGTCTTGCTCTAATTAAGTAATTTTTTGCCTTTTTAAGATTTTTAAAAAATTAAGTTCAAAATCCTAAATTTCCTTTCCAGTTTTCTTTGTTAAGAACATAGTTGTTAAATTTGTATACCAAATGTGTTTATCACGAAATGCATTAGCTCGTCCTGTCTATAATTATTATTATTATTATTATTATTATTATTATTATTATTACTATTATTATTACTATTATTATTATTATTAATAATAATAATAATAATAATAATAATAATAATAATAATAATAATAATTATAATAATATTATCGACCTACATCAGAATATCGTTTCCTCATCTTGTTCATATACTTTTCTTGGTAAACCTGGGTCCCTTTACTTGGCCAGTCACATGACGCAATGTAGGCATCCCCCCCGGTAAATCAGAGCTCTTTAAACAGGTCTATTAATACTTGTGAGTTTACATGAACTAAGATCCATTATCAAGCTGTCAAGCTCCTGCACACTAAAAAGGATATTTATATTATTAAGCCGGATAAAGGTGCAGGTGTAGTCATTCTCAATTCGAATGATTATACCAGGAAAATATTGGATATTCTAAACGATGAATCAAAATTTAAGAGGCTTGGCGGCATATCAGTTGACAATACTTCGGGCATTGAAGTGAAATTACAGAAACGTTTCCTTCAGTTACATAGGATGAAATTTATTAACAAGGGTAATACTTATGACAGGATCCGGCCCGTGAGTTCACAGCGACCTAGAATGTACGGGCTTCCTAAGATCCACAAGAATGTGGTCCTGTTAAAATCCATTCTTTCCATGATTGGCTCACCTCAACATGAATTGGCCAAATGGTTGTCTGAGATCCTTGAACCTGTACTAAAAAACTTTTCAGATATTTGTATTGTGGATTATTACCGTTCCGCTGCTACAATGCGGGAACTGGATTGTAATTCACAAACTAACTTCCTCTGTTCGTTCGATGTTATTAACTTGTTCACAAGTGTGCCCTTTGGGGAGATCATTAAAATATGTGCTGACATGCTTTATCGGGGCACAATGAACCCTCCCAATTTTCCTGAGAATATTTTCCTTGAACTAATGGAATTAGCCACCAAGTCGGGTTGCTTTAGCTTTAATGATGTAATGTATTAGCAGGTCGACGGGGTGGCTATCGGCAGTCCGTTGGGTCCTATTTTAGCCAATATTTTCTTAGGATTTCATGAGTAATTACTCTTCACTCGGGTCTCTAGACCTTTCAGTTATTGGCGGTATGTGGATGACACTTTTGTCATCTTCAAATCTCGCGACAAAGTAAGCGATTTTTTTCCTGAATTTGAATAGTCTCCATTCTGCACTCAAATTCACTATATATACTCTTTTTTTTTACTCTTTACACCTTTTGAATGTCCTTGTAGAAAGGACAGAGAATTGATTTAGTACAACTGTATACAGAAAACCGACGTGTACAGACCTGTATATAAGTTGGGATTCTTTTGTCCCTACCAGGAGAAATATCAGTTTGATCAAGACTCTGGTCCACCGTGCCCTCATGATTTGCTCGACAAGCAAACGATAATGAATTGAAGAAGATAACTGATATTCTTGTGAAAAATGTTTTCCCTGAGGGTGTAATCTCTAAGCATGTTCGCCAAGCTCTTGCTTAATTTAATACCAACCCTTTTTTTGGTCCGGCTAAGTGTCCAGTTTATCTTAAACTCCCTTATATTGATTCTATCAGTAAAGGCTTTGTAGATAAAATTACCTCGGTTGTATCTCATTGTCTCTATGCGGTGCAGCCTCGTGTAGTGTTCGGCACTAAACTGCCTTCCCAGCTTTTAAGAAAGATACACTTCCCACACTACAAAAAAGTTTAGTTGTATATCAATTTAAATGTCAGTGTGATGCTGACTATGTGGGTCGTACGTTTCAACGACTGGGAATCAGATTGGCACAGCATGTCCCTGCATGTTTTCGAAAGTCGAGAGGGTCTAGAATAAACACATTGTTGAAAACATCCGGCCGTTCACAAAACACTTCCGGGCATTTACGGAGCGCTCACCTATTCATGAGTCATCAATTGCTGCGCACTTGTATGACAATAAAACATGTGGTGAAGCGTATTCTGATGGTTGTTTTCGCATTGTAAGCAAGGCCTGTTCCAAACAACATCTCAGTATTTTGGAGGCCGTAACTGTACTAATGCGCAAACCATCGCTCTGTAGGCAAAAGGAGCTATCGCATAAATTAGACTTGTTTTAAGAGCTCTGATTTACCGGCAAAAATGCCTACATTGCGTTTTTATTTCTTGTTTCTGCACTTATTTGCAGGCAAGTTAACGTTTTTTTTTGTTTTTGTTTTTTTTATTTTGTCCCAGGTTCTGAAATATGAACGATATATAACAGGTTATTCATTCATTTAATTCAGTCCGTGTAGTTTTATAAATTTTTTTTCACCCCTCTCTTCGCCTCCATTTTTCAATTGTGTAATTGTTTTATTTTAATCGCTTCCGACGTGATCTCTTGACAAGGGTCGGACGGAAGGTACCTCGAAGTTCTTTTTTATTTTAGTCGAATAGTCTTTTGACTATTTTTAGTGTCTATTTTTTCTCCCTGCATCGATCTTCCCCCCAAATTTTTATGACTCCACGTATCCTTTTAAAAACTGTAATATATATATATATACATTTATATTAAATCTAAATTTATAAGCTATATATATATATATATACATTTATATTAAATCTAAATTTATAAGCGATAAAAATAAACAGTATAATTAATATAGAGATTATGGCCTAACTGTTAAGGCACCGGACTGTGGTAAACTTGGTCTGAGGTTCGATCCCTAGAAACAGTTGAACTACGCTGACGAGAGGTAACGACCTCGAAACACGCGTGTACGTAGATTACTTTTTTAAAAATAAATAAATAAAAAAAATGTTATATACGTCCAAACAAATTAAAAGGGCGACTTTCTAAAGTAAACAAAAAAAAAAATGGGCTTCGAGGCGGAGCCAATATAAACCATATGTATCGCTTGAAAAAAACAACAATAACAAAATCTATACATTTATATATATATATATACCAACCACTCCACACACGATGATCACAACCCCAATTTCCCTGTATACCAACTTGATCACGCATTACACCCACCACCAAATAACAGTGAATTAGACATCAAACTTACACGAATAAAACGAAATATTTTCTCCATACTACAACGCAAAGAGAATAAAATTATACCCAACCTAACAAGATCGCAACGCACTACACTAGAAAACCTAAGAAACAAAGATCTCATCTTCCTACCCTCAGACAAGGGGAAAGAATTTTTTGTGATCTCACAGGCCACATACGACACACTTGCTTTCTCTCACCTTAGCGATGACACACTATACGCACCAGTTAACAACATTTCCCCTATACAAATAGAACACCGCATCAATGCAGCCTGGACCAACATTTGCAACAAAAGGAGCATCCCTAGCAAATATAGACCCAACTTCACCACAAGAAATAGTAGACTTCCCACATTCTACCACCTCATTAAGACCCATAAAACAGGCTCCACCACCAAAAATAAGACCCATAGTATCCAGCAAAGAAGGACCACTCTACAAAATTTCCTTCTTTCCCACCTCTAAAAACCACTTCTTCCAACCTTCAGCAGCTCTAATGAAGTCATCTCTAGGTTACGTTCACTTACATGAGAACAACTCAAGCCTAGACGTCGTCGCCCTCTACACATCTGTCCCTGCATACCCGGCAATTGACATCTTTACCAACTGCATTTCTTCCTGTAACATCTATTGCTTTGGCCTCACTGGAACTTATATACATGACCTCCTAGAAATAATAATAGATAACGCTTCCTTCACATTACAAACAAAGCACATATAAACAAATCACAGGATTGCCTATGGGCTCCAGCCTGTCAGGACTAGTCGCTCTCACATTCATGGACAAACTCGAACGCTGCGCCCTCAACTCCTGCTACTCCTACACCTTCTTCACGCGATACGTTGATGATATCCTACTCCTAACACCTCCCCGGGAGGACGCAAACTCAATTTTTAACATGTTTAACAACACCGACCCACACATTGAGTTCAACATCGAGAACCCCAACAGCTCTGGATCCATGGCACTTTTAGACTTCAGCCTCAAGATCTCCGAAGACAGTAATATATCCACCAAATTCTACAAGAAACCCGCCTAAATCTGCCCTCACCCGTAAAGCTAAAATAAGCTATGCGAGGAATGAAATAGCGCGCATCCGCAACAAATGCAGCAGCAATGCGGATAAAAATACCTGCACAAATAAATTCAACCAAGTCCTAGAAACCAATGGATACCCCAAAACAACCATTGAAAACCTCAATAAATCTAGAAGACACACGCAACATACTTCCACCTGCTTTCTAACACTGTCCCATTTTAACGACAAGATCACAACAGCCATCCGCAAAGCTATACACAGAGAGGGTCTAGACATACAACTTATACACACTGGGCCATCACTACGACAACATTTGTCAAAACGCAAAACCCACCTAAGCAACGTACTCTGCACCCTAACTAACTGCCCGATAAACTCCACTAACATGTGCCACCGTACATACACAGTATATCGCATACAGTGCACCAAATGTGACCAATCATACGTCGGTAGCTCAGTGAGACACCTGCACATTAGAGTAAAAGAACACATACAAACACAAGCCTCTTCTGTTCGCAAACACCTTCACACATGCGGCAACACTAACAAATCCATCAGAGTAGATATTTTAGCCACCGAACGCAATGTTGGCAACCTTCGTATCAAAGAATCAATCCTGATTGCCAAATTACACCCCAAGATTAATCGCCGACATGAATTAGGCTCATCATTCTTAACTTAATGCACACCATCCCACCATTGTATAATACAATTATAAAATAAATAAACAAACAAAATAAAATAAAAAAATAAATAAATCCAAAATTAAATTAAAATAAACCAAAATAAATAAACAAACAAAATAATAAATAAGCAATCTATATTCAAGATTACTACACATTAATAATAATAATAATGTTTAACAATTAAATTGCAAGCCTAAGATATATGAATTAGATGGTGCGAACATGTGGGCTACACGGCTACATGCATATGACTCATGCAAATTCATAAGTTTATATGCCCCAATATAACCCAATTAATTTCTCCGAATAAACCTTAAAATATTAATCGCAAATAACAATAAGACATAATACACCAAAAACAGAAATCCAAGGAAACTCAAATAAATAAAAACATTATATATATATATATATATATATATATATATATATATATATATATATATATATATATATATATATAAAACATTTACTAAAACACCCGAAATAACTTTAACTACTTCGTCACATTGCATATATAAATAAATAATTATAGTTACTTGGTAATTGAATTAAAGATACAAGAATCCATAAATGAGTATATATACACTACATAACGAATTAAATAAAATATCCCCAGAATGAGAACAGCATCACTAAAATAAAATAAATAAGCAAACAAATAACCACACAAAAAGCAATGCAACGTTATACACCCGAGAAGAAAAATTCTCCCCCTTAGAACAACCCATCGAGTAGTCTCTCTTGACCAACCGACTTATGCTAAGTCTACGTCCACCAACACCACCATACAGAATGCAGAAACACAAACAACAAATAAATTAGTTAATTAAATCTCCTCGATATAAACATAAACTACTATAAAAAACAAATAAATAAATAAAATAAATAAATAAATAAAAATAAAAATAAGTAAAAGAAAAACAAACAAACTCAATCACATTAAATTAAAAAGCCACAAACAATGTCCGGATAATCATTTAGCCCGATACTGTTACTATTTACTGTTTACAACAACACGTTTGAACAAAGGATAAACTATTAATAAATAAATAAATAAATAAATAAAATAAAATATAATATAAAATAAATAATTTAGAAATATAAAATAAGAATTGAGAAAAAAAAACTAACCATATACCACCCACAAGTCCCGAGCAATGATTTACTGCGGTATAGTTACTGCTTACAACAATACGTTTTTCAAAGTCAAGTAAATATCTGACGAAGAGATCTTTCTCGAAATATTATATCACACGGACATACCACCAGACCGACTTTTCCAGGTAACCACTGTGCAAATATAAATATACTGCGTATATGAAAAATGAATATGTACACATGTATTTATAAGTTGTATTTTTAAATTTCTCACCTGCTTCAGCTCGTGTCTTTCCGTTACTTTTGCATTGTACCGCCTTCTACAATTCCATTTAACTATATATATATATATATATATATATATATATATTACAGCTTAATCACGTTGACACACCGTTTCTCGTCAGTCTTTCAAGGTTAAGCAACGCTGAGTCTTGCTAGTACCAGATGGGTGACCATTTGGGAATTCTAGGCGCTGTATGTGCTCTCTGTTTATCTCGGCATTGCTTTCTGTCGTCCTGAACCTCTATTTGTTAATCGTATTTAACAATGTCAACTTAGGAGAGGTTTGGTTGGTAATTGCGCAACTCTTGCTACAAAAAATTCCACCCGCAGTCACCCTTAGAGTGGATATCAATAATCTGTCAAGACTGAAGAAAGCTAATATAAATAATTTTAATTTTATAATTATAAAACTTTAAATATTTCCAAACAGAACAATAAAATCAATTCTGTTGCAGCAATAACATAGAGCTCGATTTTTTAATGAAATATGTAAATGGGTTAACCTGCTTGTAAATTTCATTTGAATAAATAGTATATATATATATATATATATATATATATATATATATATATATACACTATGTATTAATATGGTAAAACATTAATCACTATTAAAACAGTAATCTATATATATCACTATTAAAACATTAATCTATATATACATATATAGATGCATATATGTATATATATACATTATCAAATGAAAATTATGGCACATCATTTGTATATTTCATTAAAAAATCTATTTTTAAAAAAATATATCTATATTATCACTGCAACAGAGTTGTTTTTATTGTTCTGTTTGGAAATATTGTTTAAGGTGTATTTTTTCAATTAATTTTTAATTTGATTTGTATCTAATTTGTTTCATTTTTAAACATTATTAACGGAAACAACTTACATTTAAAAAGGGAAGTAGGCTTTACGTTTTTAAGGCTAATAGAGTTGTTTCCCCTTTTAGATGTGAGATTTATTCCCCTTTAAGTTATGATAGTTATTTTCCGGTGGATTTTAATAGATAAGAATAGATGTGATTTTTTTTCTATAGATGCAACATGTGGTCAAGAAAGTCATAACAAGTAAGCATTCTCAGCGTATTTTAAGCAATATTTAACTAAACCCTCGCCCGTTAATATAGTTCGATAGGGATCTATACATCTAGTAATTCTATATAATCAGCGTGATTAATGTTTTACAAATAGAACATGTTCTGACTTATAAGTTATTGTAAGTTAGGAGAATGGTCTCCATCTCTGTAATCTGCAGTATATGTTGGTAATCCCATTTTAATTTTGTAATCGTAAGAAGTCGTTTATGTTCGGTTTCCAACACACACTATTTTAAGTTAACATATCGATGAACTTGGCGACTGCAAAAATCATACTCAATACTGGTGGCTTGATTTGTGAATAACATTTACTCCAGCAGATGGTGAATACTAGCCGATTGGTTTTAACGATGTGTTTTCGATTTTGTGTAGTGTAAGCTCGAATCTCGTACGAACTAGCAAAATTAGCTAAAATGATTTCGATATCTGGATTGTAGTTTTTTAAAAATAATTCTCATACAAGGATATTTTTTTATTTATCAAATGACACTTGACAATATTTTTTTTTATTATAATATACTATTCCTGGGAGCCGATTGCCCACGTTTGAATAGATGCGTGATTCTAACAAAATATATATTTGTCAATACGTTTTCCGGCGAGGGCATCTGTTTATCCCTCTCGCTCGCTTTAAGTCTGATCTTATACCACAAAAGATCATATGAAAATCGAAAAAAAAATCGAAAAAAAAGAAAGAAAACCATTTAGAAAAGTATTCTGTTATGTTTGACGATGTTTGCTTCATGATATACATACGTATAACCCCGCAAAAAGAGACAACTTCATAGAAATAGAACATAATCTCAAAGTTATCATTGATTTGAACAAACACGTTGCACGGATACTTTTATGTTACCCTTTTTCTCTTCTGTTCTATTTAAAAAAAAAATTATTTCTGTTCTGAATTTATTTGCGAATCCCAGCATTTTACTCTAAATATATATATAGAGAGGGTTTATGCAATCGGAAATGCTTCGATTTACCTTTGTTAATACCACCTCTAAACAATTCTATGTTAATAAAAGGTGCCAGTTATTATTAGGGCTATGACAATATATACTCGAGAGTCAAAACAATGATGAGAATATTCCGTTGTGATAGCCCTAGTAATTATGTTCGGATAGATTTATTTTAATCAAGAAAACGTTTGCAAATTTAATTAAATTCAAAAACATAACGACACAACTATACACGATTATTTCGTTGGTCACTAAATGTACTGTATTTTTTTTTATTCCCTTTCTGTCATTATCTCTCTTTTTTTCTAGAGACCATGCGTTTAATACTTAAAGAGTAGTGTGTCTGATGGTATCTCTTATTGTTTATAGTAGCCGTCGTTTTTTAGATAATGTTATTTAGCTTTGACTGCTAATAACCAGGGAGAAATGGACAACAGAGAAATAGAGCAGGAGAGAGAAGAGACAGAGAAAGAAAGAGGCTGGAGCGACAAGATGTAGAACCCGCATAGAATAAGAGTGGGATCCACAAAACATACAGCGAGAGAAGTTGTGAATTATGGAAAGAACTTTGTTAGAGATACGGAGTACTTGTTGGTTAATTAGAAAATTACAATTTATTAGAATTAATGAAACGGATTTTTTATTAATCAAGCCGCTCAGCATTGTTCGGTCGTCAAATACGCATGAATATTATATTTTAATTCATGCAGATATCTTATTTATTATTTTGGAGCCAATTCTCTCTGGATTATTATTTAATATTATTGATTTCCAAAGTTATTAAAAAATGACTTGGGTACCATAAACTAGAATCGAAACCAGAACGTTTAGCGCTTCAATCAGTCTTTTATCTCGCCAGCATTGTTACGGCGAGAACTAGCGATAGATGAACACGAATTATTAAACATTTTTTTTTTTTTTTTTTTTTTTTTTTACAAAGGCATCACCACATTATCAAGGCCCAGAGGCCACTCAAGGATAAGGGTTAGAGAGTGTACAGTAGAAATTGGTCAATATAGTAATCATTAGTAATGAAAATTTGGTAAATTTAATAACTTATATGGAACGGCTCATCAAGAACTTATTTACTTTAGACTTGAACACAACCATATTGTAGTCAGCCGGAAAGCAGGAAAACGGAAGACAATTCCACAGGCGTGCAGTTCTAAGAAAGAAGCTTTGTTCATGGAATCTACGTTTAGGTTTAGCCACAGATAAAGAGTGGGGGAAATTATTGATAGTGTTTACAGCTAGACGAGTGTTTCTTGTGAAAGTTTGGCGAGGGGGGACCAAAGATTGAAGCTCAGTTGAACACTTTCCATGAAAATAACGATACATCAGAGACAAACTCGCAACATCTCTTCTGTGAGATAGAGGTTGCAAGGAGGAGAAAAGGACATCTCCTACGAGGCTACGAAGTCTATTTTGAACTCTATCAAGGCAGGACAAGTCCTTTCTAGCAGCTCCTGCCCAGATGTGGCAACAGTATTCCATCCTTGGACGTACCTGGCTCTTATATAGGTAGAGAATAGCATCAGCAGTGAGATATCTACTGGATCGATAGAAAGATCCCACCATTTTTCCAGCGGCCTTGGCAACAGATTTGATATACGTGTTCCATTTAAGATCAGGAGTAATGGTCCAGCCCAGAAGCTTGTCAAAACTTGAGGCCTCCTGAAGACGAGAGCCATTCATTTCAATTGATGACAAATGTGGATTAGAATGTTGATGATGTAAAGAGAGAAGCTTGGTTTTAGATGCATTAAAAGTAACCAGCCACTCCTTTCCCCATTGTACTACGTGCTCAAGATCAGAGGAGAGAGAATTGGAGAGAACTTGCTCGTTTACTGTCTTAGATGTGGTACCATAAATGGTAGTGTCGTCAGCATAAATGTCTACAAATGATGTAAGGATATGATTTGGAAGATCATTAATGTAGATCAGGAAAAGAGTTGGGCCCAGGATGGATCCCTGAGGGACACCGGCATTAATACTGTGAGCTTCTGATTTTTGCCCCTCAACTACTACTCTTATGAACCTATCAGAAAGAAATGATTTAATAATTGAGAAGACTTTTCCAGCTATACCATAGCTAGCGATCTTATGAAGTAAACCTTTATGCCATACCCTATCAAAGGCTTTAGATATGTCAAGAGCAATTGCTCTAGAAAGATTGCCACCGTCGAGAGATTTGCTAATCCTATGCGATATAACTGTAATGACATCTGCTGTAGATCTAGCAGAACGGAAACCATATTGAGTGTCACTAAGAAGGTTATTTTTGTTGAGATGTTTGATTACTTCTGTATTTAACACAGATTCTAGCAACTTACTCATGACGCACAGGAGACTTATTGGCCTGTACTGAGAGGGGGATGAGCGATCACCTGAATTCTTAAATACAGGGCATACTGATGAGGTTTTCCAGGGAGATGGGAAACTATTCTCCTTAAGACAACGTTTAAACAGTTTTGTAAGTATGGGCGCTAATTCAGGTTGAAGTTTTTTGAGTACTATAATTGGAATACCATCAGGGCCAGTTGCTTTACTCGAATCAAGTTTTTTGATTAGCTTCACAACATCACGTACAGATATACGTATATCACATAGCGTGTTTTCTGATACAGGAGGAAATATTGGGGGTTGGCGGTCTTGGTCGCAAAGGGTAGAATTTGCTGCAAAGTTCTTGACAAAGAGTTTGGCTTTGTCTGATGCTGACGAGATTACCTCAGGTCCATTGATAATAGTTGGGATGGAGCACACGCTTCTGTTCAGGATTCTGTTTGCTATTTGCCAAAACTGGTGGGAACCAAGCCGCTGCTCAGCTACTTTGGACTTAACAGATTGAGCATACAACTCTCTTGCGTTCCTTATTACTTTCTTACAATGGTTGCTGGCAGTCCTGAAAACGGCTTTAGTTTCCATACATCTATTACGTTTGAAGCAGTGGAAAAAGTGATTTCTGTGCGCAATGGCAGCAGCACATTCTGGAGAGAACCATGGCTGGCTGTTAGGTTTTTTCTGAAACTTTTTAGAGGGTATGAAACGATCAATACCTACAATTAACCATTCAGTTAGGTCTAATACTATAGAGGACACATCCTTTTTAAACATGGAATGCAGAGGTAGATCAGATATAAATGTACGGAAGCTATCCCAGTCAGCCTTAGTGTATCGATATACTGTACGATGAAGAGGTACATCTGGGGACTTATTACATTTCATTTTTATCTTAATTGATACAACAGAGTGGTCGGAAGATCCAAGAGGCGACAGAACAGAAACTGAACATAGTTCAGGGCAAGTTGTGAGAAAAAGGTCTAGTAGGCTCGCATACTGGCCATCATTATCGGGCACACGGGTAGGTTCCTGAACAATCTGAGTGAGGTCATAGGCAATGGAGAAATCATGACAGAACCTCCCCTCATCATCGGTCTTGTTTGAGTGGGTCAACCATTCAACGTTGTGAACATTGAAGTCTCCACATACGTGAATGTTAGCTGAAGGATAAGTAGAAAGGACTTGGTCAATTTTCTCAGATATGCTTTGAAAGATAGTAACTCCACTGTTGTGGGGGCGATAGAGAGTAAATATAAATGCAGTAGTGTGAGCTAAAGCAACCCGGAAGCACATATAGGGTAAGTTAGGATCTTCCCTGGAGATGTCCCTCCCACATGGAAAGCTATCTTTAATATAGGCACATATTCCATGCCCATGGCGATCTTGGGGGTCAGATTTAGAAGTTAAGTTAGAGTATCCTGAAATTGCAAACTCATCTAGGGAAATAGCCTGTCCAATGCCAGTTTCACTTAAAAATAAAAGGTCTGGTTTAGTCTCCTGTAATTGGGTTTCAACCTCTGGAAGGTTAGAACGAAGACCCCTGATGTTGGAGAAGGAGACATGGTAGTAGGGGTCTACGTTGGAAGTTGGGGAACCGGGTTTAATCGTGTATTTTTTCTTGAAACTTGTCATGATGAAATTTTGGAATTTGTGGACTAGGTCGACAGATTTACTTAGAGCAGGACAGAGAGGGGAAATTAAGAGAGAAAAAGAAACGAAGATTTTTTTTTATTTTTTATTTGTAGTTAATGATAAGGTAAAGCCGTAACAATTACCCACTAGTATGGCATCGAGAGGCCCCACCAGAAGCTACTGCATGGTCCAGAATCCATTCACCAAATGGCAATACAGCAGCCCCAGTACTTTGCACCTGCTGATAGGACAGCCTCCTTAGTGGTTAATCCAAGGTTCGGGTCCCTGACTATCAGGCGGATAACGTCAGCCCAGACAAAACGTTTACCTCCAGCACCCTTACTAGTGACATGGCTACAAGGATAGACATAGAAACAGAAAATTTCCGCCATCTCAGCCAACTGTTCGCAAAAATACTGCCAACCTAGAAAACAGCTTTTTCTTCTCCCTTTGTCCGAAAAATCACTCATTTAAAAAAAATGAGGACTGAGGGACAAATAAGAAGAAGCGAGAGTAATAGGAGCTGCCGATAACGCATCCACAATGCGTTTTCTACTCTCCATTAAAAAAAAAAAAAAAAAAAAAAAACTATTAAGTATTGTACTTAATAAAAGTCCAACGGACGTGTATAAGGGAAAGTATGGTGATAGATTCCCCTCACACGAACTAAAAATGAGTATAATTCGTAATTTTTGCTATCAACTCGGTGGATAAATAAACATATGTACGAGGAAAAAAAAAAAAAAAAAAAAAAAAAGGCTAGCATTTAATAAAACAGAAATACACAAATTAAATACTGAAATAAAATGGAGTTGTTAATATTTTAAATCTAAAATAAAAAGCATGATTGAAATCACTTATCTCAACAAAAACAATTCCGTCTCCAAATTGCAAACTGTGTTGAAAGAACTTCAGTTAGTAGCGTTCAAAACATTTTTTTTTTGAAATTAGCCGTTAATAGAAAATCGTGATTTTATTCTGAACTTAAGCTAGTAACGTTTTAAGAAGCTTACGATATAAAAGAAAAGGCTGATGGGGGGGGTTCTTCCGAAAGTAAGTTGGTGCCGTTATAAGTAATTTCGAGATAAGATGGAAGCCGGTATTGGACTAGAAAAAAAGCTAGCATTTAATAAAACAGAAATACACAAATTAAATACTGAAATAAAATGGAGTTGTTAATATTTTAAATCTAAAATAAAAAGCATGATTGAAATCACTTATCTCAACAAAAACAATTCCGTCTCCAAATTGCAAACTGTGTTGAAAGAACTTCAGTTAGTAGCGTTCAAAACATTTTTTTTTTTGAAATTAGCCGTTAATAGAAAATCGTGATTTTATTCTGAACTTAAGCTAGTAACATTTTAAGAAGCTTACGATATAAAAGAAAAGGCTGATGGGGGGGGGTTCTTCCGAAAGTAAGTTGGTGCCGTTATAAGTAATTTCGAGATAAGATGGAAGCCGGTATTGGACTAGAAAAAAAGCTAGCATTTAATAAAACAGAAATACACAAATTAAATACTGAAATAAAATGGAGTTGTTAATATTTTAAATCTAAAATAAAAAGCATGATTGAAATCACTTATCTCAACAAAAACAATTCCGTCTCCAAATTGCAAACTGTGTTGAAAGAACTTCAGTTAGTAGCGTTCAAAACATTTTTTTTTTGAAATTAGCCGTTAATAGAAAATCGTGATTTTATTCTGAACTTAAGCTAGTAACATTTTAAGAAGCTTACGATATAAAAGAAAAGGCTGATGGGGGGGGGGTTCTTCCGAAAGTAAGTTGGTGCCGTTATAAGTAATTTCGAGATAAGATGGAAGCCGGTATTGGACTAGAAAAAAAGCTAGCATTTAATAAAACAGAAATACACAAATTAAATACTGAAATAAAATGGAGTTGTTAATATTTTAAATCTAAAATAAAAAGCATGATTGAAATCACTTATCTCAACAAAAACAATTCCGTCTCCAAATTGCAAACTGTGTTGAAAGAACTTCAGTTAGTAGCATTCAAAACATTTTTTTTTTAAATTAGCCGTTAATAGAAAATCGTGATTTTATTCTGAACTTAAGCTAGTAACGTTTTAAGAAGCTTACGATATAAAAGAAAAGGCTGATGGGGGGGTTCTTCCGAAAGTAAGTTGGTGCCGTTATAAATAATTTCGAGATAAGATGGAAGCCGGTATTGAACTAGAAAAAAAGCTAGCATTTAATAAAACAGAAATACACAAATTAAATACTGAAATAAAATGGAGTTGTTAATATTTTAAATCTAAAATAAAAAGCATGATTGAAATCACTTATCTCAACAAAAACAATTCCGTCTCCAAATTGCAAACTGTGTTGAAAGAACTTCAGTTAGTAGCGTTCAAAACATTTTTTTTTTGAAATTAGCCGTTAATAGAAAATCGTGATTTTATTCTGAACTTAAGCTAGTAACATTTTAAGAAGCTTACGATATAAAAGAAAAGGCTGATGGGGGGGGGGTTCTTCCGAAAGTAAGTTGGTGCCGTTATAAGTAATTTCGAGATAAGATGGAAGCCGGTATTGGACTAGAAAAAAAGCTAGCATTTAATAAAACAGAAATACACAAATTAAATACTGAAATAAAATGGAGTTGTTAATATTTTAAATCTAAAATAAAAAGCATGATTGAAATCACTTATCTCAACAAAAACAATTCCGTCTCCAAATTGCAAACTGTGTTGAAAGAACTTCAGTTAGTAGCATTCAAAACATTTTTTTTTTTAAATTAGCCGTTAATAGAAAATCGTGATTTTATTCTGAACTTAAGCTAGTAACGTTTTAAGAAGCTTACGATATAAAAGAAAAGGCTGATGGGGGGGGGGTTCTTCCGAAAGTAAGTTGGTGCCGTTATAAGTAATTTCGAGATAAGATGGAAGCCGGTATTGGACTAGAAAAAAAGCTAGCATTTAATAAAACAGAAATACACAAATTAAATACTGAAATAAAATGGAGTTGTTAATATTTTAAATCTAAAATAAAAAGCATGATTGAAATCACTTATCTCAACAAAAACAATTCCGTCTCCAAATTGCAAACTGTGTTGAAAGAACTTCAGTTAGTAGCGTTCAAAACATTTTTTTTTTAAATTAGCCGTTAATAGAAAATCGTGATTTTATTCTGAACTTAAGCTAGTAACGTTTTAAGAAGCTTACGATATAAAAGAAAAGGCTGATGGGGGGGGGGGGGTTCTTCCGAAAGTAAGTTGGTGCCGTTATAAGTAATTTCGAGATAAGATGGAAGCCGGTATTGGACTAGAAAAAAAAGCTAGCATTTAATAAAACAGAAATACACAAATTAAATACTGAAATAAAATGGAGTTGTTAATATTTTAAATCTAAAATAAAAAGCATGATTGAAATCACTTATCTCAACAAAAACAATTCCGTCTCCAAATTGCAAACTGTGTTGAAAGAACTTCAGTTAGTAGCGTTCAAAACATTTTTTTTTTTAAATTAGCCGTTAATAGAAAATCGTGATTTTATTCTGAACTTAAGCTAGTAACGTTTTAAGAAGCTTACGATATAAAAGAAAAGGCTGATGGGGGGGGGGTTCTTCCGAAAGTAAGTTGGTGCCGTTATAAGTAATTTCGAGATAAGATGGAAGCCGGTATTGGACTAGAAAAAAAGCTAGCATTTAATAAAACAGAAATACACAAATTAAATACTGAAATAAAATGGAGTTGTTAATATTTTAAATCTAAAATAAAAAGCATGATTGAAATCACTTATCTCAACAAAAACAATTCCGTCTCCAAATTGCAAACTGTGTTGAAAGAACTTCAGTTAGTAGCGTTCAAAACATTTTTTTTTTGAAATTAGCCGTTAATAGAAAATCGTGATTTTATTCTGAACTTAAGCTAGTAACATTTTAAGAAGCTTACGATATAAAAGAAAAGGCTGATGGGGGGGGGTTCTTCCGAAAGTAAGTTGGTGCCGTTATAAGTAATTTCGAGATAAGATGGAAGCCGGTATTGGACTAGAAAAAAAGCTAGCATTTAATAAAACAGAAATACACAAATTAAATACTGAAATAAAATGGAGTTGTTAATATTTTAAATCTAAAATAAAAAGCATGATTGAAATCACTTATCTCAACAAAAACAATTCCGTCTCCAAATTGCAAACTGTGTTGAAAGAACTTCAGTTAGTAGCATTCAAAACATTTTTTTTTTTAAATTAGCCGTTAATAGAAAATCGTGATTTTATTCTGAACTTAAGCTAGTAACGTTTTAAGAAGCTTACGATATAAAAGAAAAGGCTGATGGGGGGGGTTCTTCCGAAAGTAAGTTGGTGCCGTTATAAGTAATTTCGAGATAAGATGGAAGCCGGTATTGGACTAGAAAAAAAAGCTAGCATTTAATAAAACAGAAATACACAAATTAAATACTGAAATAAAATGGAGTTGTTAATATTTTAAATCTAAAATAAAAAGCATGATTGAAATCACTTATCTCAACAAAAACAATTCCGTCTCCAAATTGCAAACTGTGTTGAAAGAACTTCAGTTAGTAGCGTTCAAAACATTTTTTTTTTGAAATTAGCCGTTAATAGAAAATCGTGATTTTATTCTGAACTTAAGCTAGTAACGTTTTAAGAAGCTTACGATATAAAAGAAAAGGCTGATGGGGGGGGGTTCTTCCGAAAGTAAGTTGGTGCCGTTATAAGTAATTTCGAGATAAGATGGAAGCCGGTATTGGACTAGAAAAAAAGCTAGCATTTAATAAAACAGAAATACACAAATTAAATACTGAAATAAAATGGAGTTGTTAATATTTTAAATCTAAAATAAAAAGCATGATTGAAATCACTTATCTCAACAAAAACAATTCCGTCTCCAAATTGCAAACTGTGTTGAAAGAACTTCAGTTAGTAGCGTTCAAAACATTTTTTTTTTTTAAATTAGCCGTTAATAGAAAATCGTGATTTTATTCTGAACTTAAGCTAGTAACGTTTTAAGAAGCTTACGATATAAAAGAAAAGGCTGATGGGGGGGGTTCTTCCGAAAGTAAGTTGGTGCCGTTATAAGTAATTTCGAGATAAGATGGAAGCCGGTATTGGACTAGAAAAAAAGCTAGCATTTAATAAAACAGAAATACACAAATTAAATACTGAAATAAAATGGAGTTGTTAATATTTTAAATCTAAAATAAAAAGCATGATTGAAATCACTTATCTCAACAAAAACAATTCCGTCTCCAAATTGCAAACTGTGTTGAAAGAACTTCAGTTAGTAGCGTTCAAAACATTTTTTTTTTGAAATTAGCCGTTAATAGAAAATCGTGATTTTATTCTGAACTTAAGCTAGTAACATTTTAAGAAGCTTACGATATAAAAGAAAAGGCTGATGGGGGGGGGTTCTTCCGAAAGTAAGTTGGTGCCGTTATAAGTAATTTCGAGATAAGATGGAAGCCGGTATTGGACTAGAAAAAAAGCTAGCATTTAATAAAACAGAAATACACAAATTAAATACTGAAATAAAATGGAGTTGTTAATATTTTAAATCTAAAATAAAAAGCATGATTGAAATCACTTATCTCAACAAAAACAATTCCGTCTCCAAATTGCAAACTGTGTTGAAAGAACTTCAGTTAGTAGCATTCAAAACATTTTTTTTTTTAAATTAGCCGTTAATAGAAAATCGTGATTTTATTCTGAACTTAAGCTAGTAACGTTTTAAGAAGCTTACGATATAAAAGAAAAGGCTGATGGGGGGGGGTTCTTCCGAAAGTAAGTTGGTGCCGTTATAAGTAATTTCGAGATAAGATGGAAGCCGGTATTGGACTAGAAAAAAAAGCTAGCATTTAATAAAACAGAAATACACAAATTAAATACTGAAATAAAATGGAGTTGTTAATATTTTAAATCTAAAATAAAAAGCATGATTGAAATCACTTATCTCAACAAAAACAATTCCGTCTCCAAATTGCAAACTGTGTTGAAAGAACTTCAGTTAGTAGCGTTCAAAACATTTTTTTTTTGAAATTAGCCGTTAATAGAAAATCGTGATTTTATTCTGAACTTAAGCTAGTAACGTTTTAAGAAGCTTACGATATAAAAGAAAAGGCTGATGGGGGGGGTTCTTCCGAAAGTAAGTTGGTGCCGTTATAAGTAATTTCGAGATAAGATGGAAGCCGGTATTGGACTAGAAAAAAAGCTAGCATTTAATAAAACAGAAATACACAAATTAAATACTGAAATAAAATGGAGTTGTTAATATTTTAAATCTAAAATAAAAAGCATGATTGAAATCACTTATCTCAACAAAAACAATTCCGTCTCCAAATTGCAAACTGTGTTGAAAGAACTTCAGTTAGTAGCGTTCAAAACATTTTTTTTTTTAAATTAGCCGTTAATAGAAAATCGTGATTTTATTCTGAACTTAAGCTAGTAACGTTTTAAGAAGCTTACGATATAAAAGAAAAGGCTGATGGGGGGGGGGTTCTTCCGAAAGTAAGTTGGTGCCGTTATAAGTAATTTCGAGATAAGATGGAAGCCGGTATTGGACTAGAAAAAAAGCTAGCATTTAATAAAACAGAAATACACAAATTAAATACTGAAATAAAATGGAGTTGTTAATATTTTAAATCTAAAATAAAAAGCATGATTGAAATCACTTATCTCAACAAAAACAATTCCGTCTCCAAATTGCAAACTGTGTTGAAAGAACTTCAGTTAGTAGCGTTCAAAACATTTTTTTTTTGAAATTAGCCGTTAATAGAAAATCGTGATTTTATTCTGAACTTAAGCTAGTAACATTTTAAGAAGCTTACGATATAAAAGAAAATTACAAAAACATTACATGACTTTATGATATGAATGTTTAATTTGAAATACAGTAGACTCCCGGAATACAGTAGCCCAAGGATACGTTTTTTTTTTAGATTACAATGTGGAATACGATGTTTTTGTGGCACCTGGTTACGGTATTCGCCCCGCCTTACGATATTATTTATAACGTTATTTGATTATATACATGTGTATTATATACTGTACTGTATTTTATTACTAATTTTTAATGCCGTATCCCGGCGTTCTACTGCATGTTCAAAAGTAACAACAAGTGTATTGTTTTATTCTTTTATTCTATATACCAATTCAAGGTCAACTGTGTTCTTTTCAATTTTTGTCGGATGAAAACCGAATCGAAAGTCTGCTACAGGTTTAAATACGCTATATATACAATTTAAACTCTGTAAACCAAATATTCTTTGAGGAGATTTGTAGAGAAGTTTCTGTAAACACACCGACAAGGTCACACACACACACACACACAAATATACACATGCACACACCACACACACATATATATATATATATATATATATATACATACGAGTATATATATATATATATATATATATTACTGTGTGGTAGAATGTTTTCATCTTAAATTCTACGTATTATTATGTATTTTGTCTAATTGAGATATATAGAAAATAGCGCTAGGAAGAAAGTTTGATTAATGCAGATGTAATATTGTAATAGATATATGGATTATCAGATTTCTTTTTTTAGATTTTTTTTCGACCTATATCTCGTTTTTCATAAATGCCACGATTCTTTCTCTCTTGCATATAAATGATATTTTCATTAAAAGACATCGTCAAATGCCATTAGCGATGTTTTACTGTCTAATGCACATGCGTGGAAGAACCGGAAGTTATTGAATAACGAGAAAAAAGGAAAAACATTAGGAAAGAAAAAGTCTCAGCCAGATCAGACGAATGCTTGTCACGTCACCAGGATGTTTCACGTCATACGTCATGTACATGTTCGGTATAAAAGCAAAAGAGAATCAATAAAATATAGCGAAATCAAATAAAACCAAATAAATGAATATACTCGAGATTGTTGGTTTATAATCTTCGTGAAAAATCTCAATGATATATAGAATATTGAACATATTAAGGTAAGAAGCGATTCGAGGTAAAAGCGTAATGTCATAGTGTCAGTTGAATGATGAATAATATTAGGCGAGAACACAATTTGATTACTTATGACGATGATGTAGCCCCTTAAATAAAAGTGATAATGTGCCTTGTTTGGGGTGAAAATGTAAATTAAAAGTATTATTACTATAAATTTAAATGAAATCTAACTCGTGGTCCTTTGTACCAGAAACGGGAAGTTCTTGGAACTAAACCTTGTATAATATTAGAGGCACGTCGTAAAAAAATTATGGTGTAATGTAACGTCGCAGAAATAAATAAAGAAAATGGGAAAGAAATAGAAAATTCTACTCAGTGTTTTTTCTGTTTTAACAAAAAATCATTAAATAAATTCCAAACAATGCCTGCTTCTTATTTATTTCTAATTGTTTATTTCATTTGCCATGAGATTAACAAGACTCCGCCGTCCCGACACCAGCTTAAATGTATTTCCCTGCCATTACGGAGCCATACCTCTATCTCACTCGACCGCACGCTGACGTTAGCCAGCCGTTCATCGCCTTCGACTTTAAAAGTTCATTTTCTTCTGTGCAGATTTTTCTTGTCCCCGACCAAGTGCTGTTTTTTCTTTTTTTCTTTTCACGTGCGCAATTGCTAATTTGCATACGTGCTCAAACGGTAGATGCTGCTAATACCTCAGCTAGCCACATATCCTTCAGTCGCTGCTGATAGTTTCACACGCCCTCATACGCACGTTTTGTTGCTGTGAATATATTAGATGAGGTCGCGGAAAGTGAGGACCAGTTTATTAGCTTCAATGAGAATAACGAATAAAAAAGCTATGATAAAAAGGGTTAAGCGAAAAGATAAAGTCGTTTCCGACAAGATTGCAAAGTTAATTTTATACTATCATGACGAATTTGATTGAGAATTTTGTAGAGGATTATATGAGGCGCCAAACAGTTTATAGAGCTATGAATGAATTAACGCATTTTTCAGTAAATTTAAGAATTGTCTACACATAACACTTCTATTTTGAATCCGAAGTGAAATTCAGTTTAAGAACATCTTACAAATTTTGCTTTCTCAATGGAGAATCGGTAATTACAGCGAGGGTGAACAAGAATGTAAGCTTCGGTGTTGAAAAAAGTGAAGATATATTTAAAGTAATAACACATTTATTCGTGTTGCATCTTGTGTTCTCAGAGACAAAATAAGAGAATAAGCAATATTTAAATGACTGGTGCTAATCAAATGTTACTATAGGCATTTGTTAAAAAGCTTAGATATTATAAAATAACCTGACACTATGGTCTAAAAATCACTAATGAATATCATGAAGAGAGCTAAGCACAAAAAATGCTTTAGCTAATGTTTACGCGTGCTTCAGAAATCTGCTCATCCTTAATTATTTCATTTAATAAAAAAAAGATTTACTGATTCAATAAAAATTGTCAGAATCTATAGCTAGAAATTTGACAAAATATATTCTTTGTGACAGAACCTATATAAGGTCTTTGATATTACTTGAGCTATTACCATAAAAAAATTATTATATAGAGAGATTCACTAATACTACGTGTCATTGGTCAGCAAATCAGCAGTTGATGTCCCAGGACAAAATTTATATTGTTAGGTCATGCGTACATTGCCTTAGATGAAGTTATCAACAACTACTTAATTTTCGCACGCAGGTGTTTATGATTCGTGGCCTAAACAATATTATATTTTTCTTTTTTTTAATATAATGTAAGACCTTTAATATAATTTAAATCACTCAAAAATAAAGAATCAATTTAAGTTCAAAACTCTTCAGTGACTTTTTAGACACCTTGTATTATTTGCTATAAATGTTAGAAGCTTATGGCAATATCAGTATTTTAATATTTTACTCATTTCTTTGAAGAAACACACAACCATGTTCCGCAACTTTTTAATAGAACAGAAAATAATAGAGAGATTAAAAAATGGTTCACGGAAAATCGGAAACTAAGGAATCAGATGAAATCCGCGCACAAAAAATGGCGACTAACTAAAATATGCTAAAAGGATTTATGCGGAAGGAATTTGCTAGAATTGTTTTCTTATAAAAACTTTCATTTTTTTATAAATAGATAATACCGATAAAAATGTGAATAATAATAATATGAATAAAATATAAATAGATAATAACTTAATATAAAAATATAAAAAGATGATAAAATTTAAGCCTATAACTCTAGCTATACGTATGCGCGTGTGTGTGGGTTGTGTATGCTAAAGAAAACAGCACACTGTTTAAAACATAAAATAAACAAAGATTTACAAGAAATGTATAGAAATAGATAGAGGAAATGTGCATTCAAATAAAGAGAGGAGATATAATCATAAAGAGATTTTTTATGAAGAATAAGCCGAAAATATCACGCACACATATATAGGCGGAAGCACAAACATACAAGCTAATTCGGCAAACAAAAAATAAGTTTTTAGAATCTTATAAAAATATATCTGCAACCTTTTTCCAACAGAAGAAACGTTGCTGTCTCTTCTCTATCGTTATTTTCATAACAAGTGGTCGTCTGAGCTTCAATCTATGCCTCCGTTGCCAAATCAAGCTGTAATCACCATCAGTAATTTTCCCCACTCTTTATCTGTGCTTAAACCTAAACGTGGGTTTCATAAAAAAGCTTCTTTCTTAGAATTCCAGGCCGTCTTCTTAAGTAATCCAGTTTTCCATTGGACCAAATTTCCACTACTAACAATTACTAGGACATTGCCCCATTGACTACTTTTATATAATAGTAGATATTTTTAGATTTAGGACGAGTGCTAGTCAAGCGTCACTGAAAGGCAGTGATCAACCTAGAGAGTCTGGTTGGAGATGAATATATATATATATATACACACACACACACATATATATATATATATATATATATATATATATATATATATATGAGGAGGTATATTTTGTAATAAACAAGAAAACGTGCTGAATACGTGAGATAAATCTGTTTTTATTATTTAAACCTTTGGGAATTTTAGCTTAAATTATTACAAGTTCTTTCAATAGACAGGACAATAAATTATACTTCCGATCTCGTCAGACGATCTAAGCTAAAATCTTTTGGCTTAGATTGTCTGACGAGATCGGCAGGATAATTCATTATCCTGTCTATTGAAAGAACTTGTAATGATTTAAGCAAAAATCCCAGAAGTTGAAATAAGTACACACACACACACACACACACACACACACACACACACACACACACACACACACACACACATATATATATATATATATGTATATATGCATACATATAATAAAATATTTCCTTTTCTGTAATTCTTATTTTGATAATTTAATGAATTTGCTATGTAACTTACGCTTTCTCCCTCTATGCATGCATGTATATATATATATATATATATATATATATATATATATATATATATATATATGTGTGTGTGTTTGTGTGTATGTGTGTGTGTGTGTGTGTGTGTGTGTGTGGTGTGATTTTCACTATTTGATTAGTCGAAATGGTTTTCTAACGGAGATTTAGTCATAATAAAAGCGATTTCATCGTACATTTGTCTAATTTATATTAAAAAAAAAATTTTTTGTATTCAACCTTGCAAATTTTCTTACAAATATGCTGGACTGGCATTTGATAAGGAAAAAGAAATTTCCCGAAAAATATAATCTAGCCATTTACTAAACAATATCCAAAGTAAAGAATAGAGAGAGTCAAACAGGAGCCAGCATGTCTTTATGATCTGTCGATTTGAAACCAACGGTACCAATTTTGATTAGATGTGCTGCATTACACAGACACACACACACACATGCAGATATATACATGAATTAAGCTATACACATAGATAGATATATAGATAAATACATAGATAAAAAGATTGATTGATAGTTAAATAGAGAGATAGATATAGATATGTGTCTACAGGGTAATACAAAAAATAAATGTATAGACCGTTATGTAGTTTAGAATATATATTAAAAAAATATAGTGAATAATAAGGGAAAATGATTTTACTCATGATATTAACATAAAAACGGGCTCATATACATAATATTGTGTAACCTATGAATACAACCTTTGGACTATATATTTTTGGTAACCTGGTGAGTAACATTGTCACACTATCTTCTTATTTGTGTGAACATTACTTATTAAGAAAAGTTTGCACCGGGCATAAAAAAAATGATTAAAATAAAGTAGTTACTTAAAAAGTAATACAAAAATAAGTGCTCATCATCATTTTTGTGTTCTATTAAGAAATATAATTTCATAAGTATTAGTTCGTGTAACCAGGTATCAATAATATGCGAGTACTTTTTAAAAACTATATCATTTAAGGTTGTAACAAAAATTTATTATAACTCTCAAAGAAAAAAGCGTATATATATATATATATATATATATATATATATATATATATATATATATATATATATATATAGTAATTTATAAAATATATATGGCGATTAAGCTGCACTGAATATTCGGCATTTCATCCACTCTAGGATTCCTCAGGCTTATGCGCGAATTCTGTGGTTGTTTATCGTTTTTATATGGTCCTCTTCTATTGAAGATTTAGTAAGCCAATAAGCTTTCTAGTATTCACCGCGCCCCTTTCTATCAGTCAATGGGCATATATTTTATCGAACAAAGGATCTGTTATAAAACTAGGTTAGTGGTTTAAGGCAGACATTTTCTTTTTGTTTTTTGTTTTTTTGTTAGTTTATATATAAATATACATATGTGTACATACATATATGCACATATACATACATATATATACATACATATATGTGTGATCGTTTATGTATATTCATGTTTATTTAATTTATTTATTTGTTTATTTTCTATTGTTTTTGTTAGTTTTAAAACTATTTTGTATCGCTATCCTAGAGTAAATTTTATTTTGTGAACACAGTTATTTGTTATTTCAATTCTACAGTTTAATAGATTTTGGGGTTCTTTAAAGTACAGGACAGCAAATTTTTCATGAAGGCATAATTTACATGGGTCGTCTAAATGCCTACACGTGGTAGCTTGTCTTATTATTTTCCATTCGACTACCGGCGAATGCCCCCTTTCTTTGAGTTCCCAGTATTTATTCGCTAGTGTTGTTTTTATACGGTGTTTTTTATTGTTGTCCAATCACCCACCATCAATTATAAAACACATTCCTAACACGATCGTAAGTAGACTCATTAATAATTCAAGCGATGAAAATGCATTTAACAGGTCAACCAATATCTACGAAACAGCCCTAAAAAATAGTGGATACAAAAATATCGATATCAAATATAAGCAACAAAACACCAATATCTATAATAAAATTAAAAATAGAAGAAAAAGAACTATAATTTGGTATACGGCCCCATACAATCAAATGTTAAAAACAAAACTTGGCAAGAAATTTCTAGATCTTATTGAAAAACACTTTCCCGCAACCAACACTTACACAAAATCTTCAATAAAAGTTCCTTAACGTTATCCTACAGCTGTTGCGAAAATTTAGAGATGATAATTAAAGCACATAATAACAAAATATTAAATAAAAACAATGTAAACAACAACAAAATAAACAATAAAAAAGTAGACACCATGACAAAAATAAAACTAACACTAGCAGAAATAATAATAATAATAATAATATTTATAATAATAATAATAATAATAATAATAATAAACAAACCCATGACAAGAACAACCATACTCTAAATAAAACTACTAATAACGAACTAGATAAATGCAACTGTAGACACTGCACACTTTGCCCAGTTCAAAATAAATGTCTAACAAAAAGAGTAGTTTATCAGGCAACAATATTTGCGAAAGAGAACCCGAATAACAAGAAATATTACGTAGGCATGACTTCCTTAGATTTCAAAACCCGATACTATGACCACAAAAGTGCATTCAACAATAAAAAACACCGTATAAAAACAACACTAGCGAATAAATACTGGGAACTCAAAGAAAGCGGACATTCGCCGGTAGTCGAATGGAAAATAATAAGACAAGCTACAACGTGTAGGCATTTAGACGACCCATGTAATGTTATATAGAAGTCTTATCGGGCTATTAGATGGAATTTAGTGCGCAATTAAGGTGTTGTGGCGCAAAAGGTGTTAGTTAGTTAAGGCTGATATTTTCTAGGTCTTCATCAAATTCCAAGAGCCCAAGCAAGGAAATCCAAGTGAATCAGTGTTAAAAAAGAAGGTATATCTTGATAGTTAAAGCCAACAAAGAAAATTGGTTATAAGCTTTGGTATGTCCCGTATAAGATAGTTTTAGAATAAAAAAACAAAGCCATACTTGATAAGACTAACCATGCGGAAAGAGACGATCAGGACACTTTTGGGACGAAGGGAGTCGTCCATTTCGAGGGAGGTGGAAACCTCTAGTCTGCGGCATATGGGTGGCTGGAAATTAGCTGATGTGAATCATAGGTAAATACCCTACACCCAAAAAGTAAATGCAAAGAAGATCAGAAAGGTTCTGATGTTATAAAAATATAATAATTGTGAAGTTGGGCGAGGAGGGCTGACTGAAAGAGATTTTTTTTTTAGCCTGATCTTTCCTAGCTGTGTGGTAGTGTAAATGTAGAAAAAATGTACTAAATTTAAAAATGCGTACATTTTTTTGGTGAAATATGGAAGGGAGGGATGTTACATGATAAGGGCTGTCCCTCATGTAAGTATAAAAAAAGAAGAGAGATTTAGTTAAAATGAACATGAAATAGAATAAACGAAATTCGAACCGCGTAATTTAGGTTTAGAAATAGATTACGAGAGAGAATTAGCAAATGGAATGTAAAACAAACCATTGTTAAGCTTAGAGATAAAATAGTTTTAAGAAAAAAATGTGCGTTGTCAATTCTGTTATGAAATTCAATTGAAGGAATGCAACTATAGGATAATTTAATAAACATGTTTTAACATATTGGAAATATAAGTTACTGGAAATATAGGTTAAAATTCCTTTTGTAAACAAAGGAAAAAGTTTTGGACACGCATTTCCAGAACACGTGAAAGAAGACACATGTTTTAACATGTGTATGACGTCATGGAAAATGGGAAGTTCTCGATATAGTTAGAAACTTTAAGCGGATAGAGTCTGGGAGAGAGTCTGGGAGAGAGTCTGAGGACGACAGACAATAGTCTGAAGTTGGGAGTCGAACGTCTAGAAGCGAAACGGTAACCTTTGAAACATAGAATGTGAAACTTTGAATTCCTGGAAACAAAGCCACTGGCCGGTCCATGGAAATAAACCCATCATGTGTTTTTATAAACGTCGTCTTTGTGTTGTAATTCTACCAAAAATGTAAAGTGGAAATTGTCATTATATGTCTTCTATATCATGTGGGTTAAAATGTCTTCACATACACAATGTGAACACTAAGACTGTCTCAACACTACCTCCTCACTAACACTTCTAAGTATGAGCATTTTATATATATATATTCCAGTAGTGCTGGATTAGCCGAAAAAGTAATTGGGTAAAAATAACAACAAGAATTTTAGAAGGTAAATATAATAATAGTTGAAATTTAGTTCCACAAAATAAACAAAATACGTTGGAATGTAAGTAAAAACAAATAAAATATGATATTTTAAGAGCCAGTTCAATAATGTATAATAATAAAAAACGGCAAAACAATAATATTTACTGCTAACTATAAACAATAAGATTCACATGTGTGTGCAGTGCGTAGGTAACAAAGAAACGAGGTCATGATATATTCACGTAAACACAAGTGAGTGAATCAAAACATCATCGGAGAGATTTTATGGAATATTGGCTCAACGATCAGGTCATCATTTTTACATCCCTAGGAGCGTATTTAGTGATATAGCAAGATGTAGCACAAAACATTTGAAAACTCACAATTCGTGAAAATAAAGTTATATGTAAAAAAATAATCTGTTTGGTGTTCCCTTCGAATAACAATATATTAATTTACAGAATCAATACAAACAGGTATGTCTTCATTGGACTGGTGTGCTACGCAGACAAAGATGTTTATTCGTCTAGTGTAAAAGAACTATCTGCAATGCTATTTGTCGCGGTTGTAAACGATATATATTTCATGTGTTAAACACACAGACACCCGCACGCACACATCTACAAATGAAAAGATCCTTGACGACATAGCTCGGTAACACTACATAATAAGAGAACTATTTATATTATAAGCCATACATATCCATATACATAGGCATAATATAGAATGGCTATACAACATACGAATGTACGCGCACACACACATACACATACACACAAACACGCACGCACACACACATATAAGCAGCGCTGATGAGTTTCAAACATGAGTCCGTAGATAATATATATATATATATATATATATATATATATATATATATATATATATATATATATATATAATATTGATGCTCGTCCATCGTTGTCAATGGAAACAACAAACATCACTAGTTCGTAGTTGATTGAGTATAATGGGTGCCCTGACGATTTGTAAGGTCAATGCGCGATTGAATGTAGTGTCCACAGGTGAAGCGTCTATGTTCAGTAGATACCGTTGGGGTGTTTGGCGCCCTTGATTGCGAAGTGTGCGTTCGCTCCTTTTCTCATTCAAACATTGTGTTCCTGCTTCCATGAAGCCTCTGCCTATCGAACCATGCCAATCACATCCGTTTTTGCTAGGACCTCCCACGAATCTGTACATATGCCATATGTAAATATATATATATATATATATATATATATATATATATATATATATATATATATATATTAATTTATCATAAGCAATATTATGTTGCTACACAGTCATGTGCATATTTCGGCCAGCTGGTTACTTGTAACTAAAGACCTCTTCAGGCGATACAGCTTATACGAAAGCACAGTTTGCAATGACACTGTTAGGTCGGTTAGCGCCATAGGGAATTAATATCAAGATGTTCTGTTACGTGTTGTTCTCATGTACTTGCTTCCCCACGACGGCAGAGTAAGACACAAGGCGTTTTTTAATGTGCGGTAACTCCAGCTTCCTAAAAAGGGACTCTTTGAATAGGAACAAAAATTAAAATTGTCAGTCTCGACGTATTTCTTTTCCACTGATTGAAGACTGAAAAAGTGAATGTAGTATCGAAACAGGTGCTACACTTTGCTTCCAATCGCAAGGCTAATCTTTCTGTCACATATCATATGAATAAGGAATATAATTTAGTTGTATGTAAAGACGACAAAAAAGGGGCGTGGATTATGGCCTATGTTGAAATATAGGAATAAAGAGGAAAAGATGGGGAGGGGTTAGAAACCTCCTGATATAAATTCCCCATGACGCTGAAGACCTGACAGTTTCATTGCAAACTTTGCCTTCGTATAAGCTGCATCGCCTAAAAAGGTTTCTAGTTACTAGTAACAAGCTGACCGAAACATCCTTATGACTGTGTATTACTGCTTATATAAACACTATTATAAAGTATATCTTACCCTACTTCAGTATTGAGCACTTTTGCATAAACCTCGTTGAACGTCATTGGTTACTTTATCCCTGGAAAATATTAAAAGAATATTAACCTCGGATTATATATATATATATATATATATATATATATATATATATATATATATATATATATATATATATATATATAATACACGCACGATTTATTTTGAAAGAAGAATCTAATTCTTTCATTTCTGTTTATTATTGAGACTGACAGCTGACTAACTGATAAGGGACACATGTAAAGATGAAGATGCATAAATGTTCGATATATCCCGGTGAAATTATAAAAATAGTTCAGTTTTCGTCTCCATTTAAATATGACAAACTTCAAATGATAAAAATGCTCGGATCGACAATTTACAAATAAATCACATGAAAGAAATACATAAGCAAAATAAACTGAAGTCTACAAGTCAATAAAATCATCTATTCATTATTTTTTGACACATTTATGTCTATTCGTATGCAACTACATATTGTCGTATAGCTATAACGTTACACACGTTTACACACGGAACGCACACGTTGCAGTAGAGTACGTCGAAAGGAATATAGAACATGTAATAACTCCTATTTTTCGTAACAGCGAAAATTATTTTTCATCCTACCGTCATGCATAACTTCTTGTTACGTCTGTCTTTAACGTGATCTCTCCTTTTTATTGTCTTTTTCTTTATCCTTACCGTGATGTCATTTCGTACACGGGTTGGTATTTGCATACGCGTCTTCGCGCACTTTAACATAGGTTTAAAACATTTACTATATTATTATAACATTTAATATATAAAAGGCAAAATGGTCGCGCACGCTTGTGTATTTCCACGAAAGGCTTTTTGAGTGAGGGTTCTCGGTTTAGTTACATTCCGGGAGAAGTTTTCTCATACTTCCTGGATCGTAATATCTCAGATTCGCAAATAGACATTGTCTCTATCCTTTTTTTGATCGAGTTTAAAAAAATTTCCTCGTTTAGAGTGTTTGTTTGTCTTTTTCGTATAAAGCGAAACTATTCGCACGCAAACGAAAGCTTGGTTGCCTGGTGGCCGGCACTGCACCAAAATGAGATTTGTTCTCGGTCAATGGAGGGGGGAAACCTTTCTATATACAGAAAATTACATTTTTAAGCAAATTGTATCACATTTTGTTTTTTATGGCAAACCAAATAAATACCGACAGAAAACGCCAAGCTTACCTGTCCCTCGGCCAGTGTTAAAAGCAAAGTTCAATTTCTTAACTTAATTACCAACTCATTGAATTAAATATCCCTTTTCGCCTACTGGATAGCGTGGAAAACTGATTATCCACCTCTTTCTCTATCTTTTTATTTTATTTTAATCACATGGAAGCCATTTTAAACATCGCTTCGTCCTTGTGCCAATATCCTCCACCCGGGTAATGCCAGATACACCCACTAGTTTTTAATATTAGTGAAATGTCTTCTCAGCGTTGTCCGATGTATTAATCGTGTGAAGAAAATATGACAGGAATATAGTAAAGAAGAATGGAAGCAATGTAGAATGAGGAAAGAAATGTTCTTAATCATGAAGAAGTATTTAAGAAAAGAAAGTGAATATGTATTTAGAGACATCGAGTTCTTTTTGGGCTCTGATTTCACGGTTAGTCAGTTGTGTCGGGTGCCGTACAGTGTAGCATAAAGCGACGAAGAAATAAATAAAGGAATGGAATATATAAGAAAGAAAGGGATGAGCAGAGATGATGATTGAATATTTGATTGTTTTTAGTTTTGTGGTGCGTCATTTTTCTCTTTAATTATCTTGGTTGTCTATTAATTGTTTATCAACCATCTATGCTACAACGACTCCGACATCAGATGTGCTTTTTATATGTTTCACGCGCTTGTAAAATAGTTCTTTTAAGTGTTAATACAGGGTGGAACGATAAAATTATCGTCATACAGAAGACAACATGATTCCATTTCCGTTTGATGTAAACCGGTTTTCTTTTTTTCTTGTAGATCATCTACTGAGGCCAGTGTTGTACAAATCCCAAGAGCGATAGGAACTATCTAATATGTCTGAAAGTGGCACAATGTTCAACGAGCAAGATCAGAGATGCACCGCTGTACAACTCATGCTCTTTACCAATCCAAGTTATGGCAATAGGAGCATTGGCAACAGCTCAAAATGCATCGCCAGATTGTCCTGAATAACAATCACGTGCCCAGGGTGATGAAAATAAAGTTTCTGGCCACAGTTAGGGTTTTTAGTGTGATTTCAAGTGAGGCCTCCCCTCATGCTACCTCACATCTTCGAAGTCGTCTTAAAAATCAACACCAAAGTGTACCTGAGCGTGCTGAAAAGTGTGGCGATCTACTAGTACAATCAGGTGGCCGCTAGCAGACCCTGGGTGTGGTAAAAGTACTCGGCGCCGGCCCACAAGTCCAAATAGACCTGGGCTTGGCTTTAGAAAGAGTGCGACGATAGTGTACCCTTCTCTCGATGTACCCCACCCCAACCTGAACCCGCTTGACGACTTGTTTGGCCATACGTTGAGAACATCACCAACATGACTTTCAACAAACTTAACTAACCCGATCGCCACCATCCGCAGTTATTTGCCGAGCTTCCGGCGGCGCTGCTCCTAGTTCTGAACCCGTATCGAGGCGGGGATTAAGGCTGAATGCGGCTACATTGAATCTGTTACATAATCAAGTTACTTAAATTAATTTCTTCAATAAAAGTGTTTAAATAAAGTTGAAATGTTGTTTTTCTTTAGAGCGACATTTTTATCGTTCCACCTTGTAATTTATCTATTTTTAATTAGAAAAATACTTAAGTTAACCTATTAAATATTTAAGAAGTAAAAATGGAATATATACTTAAGGGAAGAGTTCTTTTGGGGGCTGATTTTACTGTTGGCTAGTTGTGTCAGGCGTTGTATACTGTGAAATAAAATAACGGACAAGGAAATATAAAAAATTAATAAATGAGCGAAGACAGTGATTGAATATTTTATTGGGCTTAGTTTTGTAGTACGTTATTTTCCTGTAATTATTTTGGCCCTTTTGCTTATCTATTAATTGACGATTTATTGTACGCGACAATGACTGCGACAGAAAAGAAGACATGCGATGCGCTTTTAATATTTTCTACTCGCCTCTAAAATATTTTTTATAAATTTAAAGTTCATCAATCAGAAATACCTAAGACTATCTCGTTTAAATCCTCGATGTAAGGAAAAAGCGAAACTTATAAAATAGACAGACGGACACGTTATTTCATAAACATATACTCATACATCACATGAGATAAACACAGTTCGTACTTTTGTTTTTATGTACAAACTAGCAACCTGTATCCCGGCGTTGCCCAAGGCAAAAGATTTATTAGAAGAGATTCGGTGCCAAACCTTGAAATTAAGTAACCTGATTGAATGCTTGTAAATTAAAGCACTCATGTGTGACTTGTCTTACTCTTTGTTTGATGTCAATAAATTACTCACTACTTGTTAATCTGCTGTCAAAAATTCAACTCTCTGTTGTCTAAACGTTCGTCGTCAAAATGCGACTCATTGCTCACCAGACTTGCTTCTTCAACATCCAAATCTAAACTTCCCAGTCTCTCAAAACACAGACTTTATTTATTCCTAACCAGAGCATCTACTAACCAGAGCATCTCATTTGCATATCACGTGACAAACTTGTCAAACTCGTAGTCATATTAGGAGAACAACGGTTATTATTTTTCTTTTTTCATCATTCTTTCCGGCTGCCCCCAAACAGGTTTGTACTAATTTTTAACATCTTGTCTTTAGTAAAATTTCAGACTACATATTCCAATGCCAAATAAGATCCTCTTTGCATGGTGTACGAACTGGCTAGTACAGTTAACGGTGCATCGATTCCAAATATAATCATTTAATCACAGTACTTATTTAGGAAAATTAAATTATATAATATAAACATTAATAGTAGACATTAGTAGTAGACACATACAGTAGCGTCCAAAACTAAGTGACAACATTTTAAAACCTTATATAGAAATAACAACTGTGAAAAACTGAAATTTTGACAACTGGTAGTTGTTATCATGCATACTTACATATTAAAATTTGAATCATTTGCAAAAGATAAAAAAAGTATTATAAGAATTATTTATTTATTTTAAAAATAGGAGCGTCCAAAAGTAAAGGACAACATCGAGAAAAACAATGTAAACAGTGTGATATAATTATTTTTTCCTTATTTCCTCGAAAGAATAAGACTTACTTAGTCATTTGTAAACGTTGCATCATCCGGCACCATGGCGAAACGCCAAAAACCTGATTACTCTGTGAGACAAGCTGTTGTGAAGCTACACAAAGAAAAACACACAATTAGAGAAATTTCAGAGAAAGTGAAACGTTTCAAGAGTGTTGTGGGCAGGGTTGTTAAATACTACAATCATCCTCGCAAAATTAGTTAGTGTTTTTTTAAACCGGCAGACCCCGTAAAACTTCGGCAAGAGAAGATCGAATAATGCAACGTATGTCATTAAAGGACCGTTTTACGTATTGTACAGAAATTAAAAGGGTATTGAATAGTACCTCATGTGGTAATGTGTCAAAACAGACTGTTTCTATATGACTGCAAGAAATAGGGCTGTTTAATGTAACCCCCAGGAAACCATCTCTTAGTTCGGAGAATAAGAAGATAGTAGAGTTTGCAAACAAGTATGTAATTTGGACATATGAAAATTGGGCAAAAGTATTTTTCAGTGATGAAAGCAAGTTTAATTTATTTTGAAATGATGAAAAACAAAAACAATGTAAAGAAACGTATTGGTGAAAGATTAAGTGCAAAGTGTACTAAGAAACTGTCAAGTTTGGGGGCGGAAGCGTCATGGTATTTGGAATATTTTCCAGCCAAGGGGCAACGCCTCTTGTCCGGTTACAAACTCGTGTAAACGCGTAAATCGATAAAAACATTGTTCAAGATCATGTTGTGCCAATCATACAGAATTCAGGTTTCGATAGGGCTACTCTATCCAAGATAATGCCCCATGTCACAAGGATAAGGTGGTAATGAGTATCCTAAGCGAGCAAGATTTCGAAATTATGGATTGGTCACCGCAATGTCCTGACTTAAATCAAATAGAAAATCTTTGGAAGACTTTAGGAGTGAAAGTTATGGAAACAAATCCCACTAACACGGGGGATTTGTGGGTGAAGCTTCAAGAAGAAGAGTCTAATATTAGTATCGAGGATTGTCAAGAACTTATTCATTCTTGTAGTCGAAGATTTACAGCTGTCATTGAGAGAAAGGGCTCATTTACTAAATATTTATTGTAGATGTATTTTTATTTTTTCTTTTGGCTGTTTACATTGTTGTCAATTACTTTTGGACGTTCCTATTTTGAAAATAAATAATTGTTATAATTCTTTTTCTATCCTTTGCAAATGATTCAAATTTTAGTATGTTATTATGGATGATAACGACTACCAGTTGTCAAAATTTCAGCTTTTCACAGTTGTTATTTCTAGCAAATATTAGGTTTTAAAATTTTGTCCCTTATTTTTGGACGCTACTGTATTTGATTATTTACAGGAAATATTTTATACCAGGAATGAATTTGATCGGACACCGATAAAAAAATATTATTGAGTTTCGAGTACTTCTGATTTGCATTGATTTCTAGGGCGTATTTGCAGCGTAAGGCAATAGAACACTTAGCTCAACGAAGACATTAGACAGCCTTTATACACTATTTCAATAAATGTTGGCATTCCAATATTTTATTTTTTATGTAGTAATCAGTAGGGCTATGAAGACAGAATAATCTTATCATCGTTTAGACTCTCGACTATATGTTCGACAGAGTTAGACACAGTTAATCAACTGAAAACCTCATCACTCTATATAAAAGCATATACGATATAAATAGATACAGACTCGAGAGTCAAAACAATGAACAGAATATGCTGTCATATCCCTACTAATTTGTCACCAGTTACAAAAGCAAACAGATACTCGATATTATTTATTTAGTAGTAGTCACACAAGCCAAAATAAAAAAAAAGCTTTCTCTTTGACTTGTGGTGTTATCTGGATTATTATTATTATTATTATTATTATTATTATTATTATTATTATTATTATTATTATTACGTGAATGGTTATTGGTATTGTCCTGCTTTTGTGTTTACTATATAAATTACGTGCTAATAGGCGGATCATAACAAGTTAGTATAGACTACTAGCATCCTCTTTTGTTTATCTTTCCGCTCTTTCCGCAAGATTCTGGCGGTTCCCAACAAAGCAGTCTTTTGAAGTACTCCAAATTGCATGGGATCCCAGTTTTCTCAATTCACTTGTCAAATCCTTTTGTTATCCTTCTCAGAACTCCGATCACGATAGGTACAAATTTTCCTGCTTCAACTTCCACACTCTTTTTATGTTTCTTTTCAATTCTTGGAACATTTTTTTTTACTTTTTTTTCTTTTTCCTCCACATTCACATCAGCTGACACTGCTATATCAATGATTATTGCCTTATGTTCCTTTTTTCCAACAAAACTAAATCTGGTCACCTTTCTTCAATTACATTTACATTAAATATTAATATCCCACATTATTATTCACTAAGAATTTTAGAATAATGGCGATTTCTCTCTGACAGTAACCAGTGGTAATCCCTAAAGTCATAATTGGGGTGTGAACAAGTTTCTTTATATAATTCCGGTATTCGCAACCTATTTGATAACCACTGCAAATGATTTTAGGTTTTCGCGACAGCTGCTTACTATTAACTTCTCACTGGTGACGATCATTAGTAATCTGAAATTTAGGTTGAAATAAGCCTCTGCAAAGCTTTAGTATCCTCAGCATTGTTCAAATAAAGGTCTGGTTAATGCATTTCCTGTTAGATTTTTCCATGCCTGTGGCCTTTAAAAATCATTTGAGTAATATCAATCGAGGATTATACTATTGCAGTGTGTGTGTATATGTGTGTGTGAATTAGTTTTTGTGGGAGTTAGTTTATGAGATTTCTTGTACTTATTATTATTTTTTTCTTCTTCTTATTATTATTATTACTACTAACAATAATAATAATAATAATAATAATAATAATAATAAATATAATAATAATGATAATAATAATAATAATAATAATAATAATAATAATAATAATAATATCAAGCAAAACTTGCTCTTATACATATCTTAGCAACAATTCGCGAGCGGCTAGTTAACACCGGACAAAAAGGTTTGTCTTCCTGGTAACAAGTCACACGCCATGCTACGGGACACACTTGACTTTGAGACAAGAACATGTTTTCTAAAGGAACCTCCACCATCTCACCTAAAGCGTACAGATTTAATGGCGTCCAAGACGAATGTTAAAGGTCGCATTTTTCCATGCCTGCTATCCAAACGGAAGCCGATGATGCATTATGGGAGTACTTGACATTTGCTGCGTATGCCGCGTATTTCTATTTGCTATTTAGCCAGCATATGCATGACGTTTTCATATCAGCAAATACGAAAAGAAAGATACATGTCTGTTTAAAATTTGTATCGCAAAAGCAATAATGAAAAAGGTATAAATTATAACACATTCTTTATTTGGTTATACTGTAAGGAAAGCCAAATTTAAGCGATTGAGCATTAGGAGTCGTAGAAGAATTTATTTATGAAATCATGTTTTTACGATTGCATATTCTTACCTGTTCCTTCAGCTCTCTAGACCACTATCCCAGTCTAATAGGACTAAAATTCAAGACTGCTATATACTTATATACACTATGCAATTTTCCAACGAATCAAATCAATGTCAGACAAAATCAGGAAAGAACACTCAAATGAAGAAGTTATGTTTACAATTTAACTACTAATTTGCTACGCCATGCCAACTTTTATGGAGAAACATGGATGCATACATCAAATTTCAGTCCCCAGACAAAATAAGGGTGGGTCTGTCAACTCATCATTGTCCGTTCGTCAGTGCGTACGTTCGTCTGTCCACACTTTTCTCTTGGGATTTTTTGCAATTTTACACAAATATTAAAAATAATATGAATAAAAAAGTAATAGAAAAGATTTTCCGGGAACACTCCGATTGCTCCCCATAGGGATTCCTTTCGGATTAAAATGGCTAAAATTGACAAATTTGTGCTTATTAAAATAAAAAAAATTGATGCCTTGGAATTTTATAAAACTTTATGAAATGTTGTAACTAACTGATTTCTATATAATTTTGTTTGACTATACTTTGCGATAACACTTGGGTGTGCCAATTAGGATCATTTAATTCATTTTCATGTAAATTATAAAATTATTAATTCCATCTACTAACTAACTAACTAATGAATTAATTTTATTCAAACAATTTTCACTACATAAATATATGCAAATAATAGGGGGGAAATAAGTTCAATCCAGCGACTGACACCCTTTCTAACTCAACAATAAACAACAACATATGTAAATAATAAATAAAATATTTATCAATATTCAAATTTTATTTTTAGCTGCAATATTTTAAGTCTAAAAAATTCTTATTTTTTACTTTACTAGAATATCTTGTTCTTTACTTTTCCAGGTTGAATTTCTTGTCCTTTACTTTTCCAGGTTTAATAAAATCTTAAGAATATTACTTTTCATGCGCGCATTTTTCCATATTATAAAATGTTTGAATAAAATTCTGCAATTGATAAAATGACTTTATATGGTTTTAGCAACTTAATAACTCACTTATCTTATTTCGTCTTTCCATCCTCACATTCCATTGACGATGTTTTTTACTGAGTCGGAATCCGTCTTTATAAAAATAGCATTAGATAGTCTGTCATCTTGACTCAGTGCTTTAATTTTTAATCTCCTAATCATGTTGGAAATTTTTCTTTTAAATCTTATATCTATCAGTTTCGACTATTGTCTCTGTGTGTGCATGTGATTTCGTTATTTACGGACCGAAAAAACGGCTGGTGCCACTTTTATAAAATTTAACACAAAAGTATTTCATGTGCATTGCAGTGTTCTTAGAGAGGTTTTGTATGGGAGTGCCTTCGATAATCAATAACCAAAATAATCTGAATACGTAGGTAGAGCTAGTTAGTAAGTTATAAAATATATATGGCAATTAAGCTATACAGAATATTCCGCGTTTTACCCACGGTAGAATTCATCAGGCTTATGCGAGGATTTTTTGGTTGTCTCGCGTTTTTATATATGCACCTTCTATTGTGTTTTTAGTTAGCCAATCAGCTTTCTAGCTTCCGCCGCACCTTCCTAATAAGCCAATGAGCAGGCACTTATAGGACAAAAACAAAGTTGACATCCCGTTCCCCCGTTCTTAATTGCCATATATATTTTATAACTTACTATATATATATATATATATATATATATATATATATATATATATATATATATATATATATATATATATATATATATATATTTAAATAAAGGGGTGGACACCAACAATGTGTATATTTTAACATTATTTTATTATTCCGTGTCTTGGGTTTTCATTGAGAATTATGTTTGGATCATTGTAATAATGTTTTTTTTTAATCATTGACCTCGAAACCAACAACACTAGGAAACACCTAGAACTATAGTATAATATTCGCTGTGGAGGCGAATAACTTCATAATAATAAATCATTGAAATCATTTTTAACGCGTTTCAGACGTTCTGTGAAGCGTCCTCTTCAGAAATTATTTTCAAAATGTGTTGTTTCCAAATTTTTATTACTGTTTTATTGGGCTGTTGTCACTCCTGTGTTGTGTTTCTCTCTCTTTCTGCTTGTGTTTTTTCTTTTCCTTTAGTGTAGGATGTGTGTGTGTGTGTTTTATTTTATTGGTCTGAAGAATGTGTGTAATGTTTTATATTATTATGAAGTTATTCACCTCCACAGCGAATATTATACTATAGTTCTTGGTGTTTCCTTGTGTTGTTGGTTTCGAGGTTAAGTAGTGTTGGTATTGTTCAGAGTGGTATATTAGAGATAGGATTGTTATGTCTGTGTGTATAATATTTGTTCCAACACCTCGTTCCCCCTTCACTCAGTGGAGGAGAAATCTCTTATGACTGAGACAACTATCATTCCTTCTATCATCCCCCTCCTATACCTATACCCCTCCAATTGGCCCCTCCCCTCTGGGGAACGAGATCTTTCCCACACTAGGAACCGATCCTGGGTCTGGTCATACCCACATGGGGAGACAAATAAATAGAGACATTAAAAAATCCCCTATACATATTTTTAAATACACCCCTCTATCTAAACAAACATTATATAAAGAATACCCGAACAGTCTAAGACTGAAACGAAAAATCACAATACTAAAATCTAAGAATCCAAAAAATAAATATCAAAATAGAATGAAAGCACCCCTACCCTTATTTCAGAAGAGCTGGTCCCCCCTCCTCACACATACACATTAGTAACAACCTTGGATCGCAGTTGCCTTCCTGGGGAGGCGAATAACTTCGTAATACTATAAAACAGTACACACATTCTTCAAACCAATAAAAGAAAAAAAAGGCACACACACACACGCACATCCTATCCCAAAGGAAAAGAAAAACACAAGCAGAAAGAGAGAGAGAGAGAGAGAGAGAGAGAGTGAGAGAGAGAAACACAACACAGGAGTGACCAAAGCCCAACAAAACAGTAATAAAAATTGAACATTCCAATGAATAGTAGACACTTATACGTTTCCACCTCTTAGAAACATTTCAAATGAACTACGAAAATGCTATTTTTACATCTCCAACACATTTTGAAAATAATTTCTAAAGAGGACACTTCACAGAATGTCTGAAACGTGTTAAAAACTATTTCAATGATTTTTAAAAAAATTATTACAATGATCCAAACATAATTCTCAATGAAAAACCAAGACACGGAATAATAAAATTATGTTAAAATATACACATCGTTGGTGACCACCCTCTTATTTAAATATACATCTTTCTTTCGTTAGAATTTCTTAACCCATTTTATATACGTATATATATATATATATATATATATATATATATATATATATATATATATATACATATATATATATATATAACAATAATAATTTCGCTTTAATACTAATAGACATTAGTGTTTCATCCATTCGGCAATAATCAGTGCAGGGTTACACCATTACTACCGTTCGGAAGATTTGAACCTGGCCCCGGAGCCATCTCTGACTCCGTTAGCAAGGAACAAACGTCACGGCCAATCTTAAATTTGAGAATATCGTTGAAATTTTAACATTTATTTTTTTAAATATCGTAACATTCGGCTATAGTTATCTAATGATAATAAAATCATGATCTACACATACGAGCTTAGGTGACGAACTTTCTGTTTCAACTTTAATGTGCTCAACAATAAGAATCAAATTTCTTTAAGGGGCTGACATATTATTACAATGATAGTTTTAAATACATACAGACACTAGTGTTGCATCCTTTCGGGAATCGTCAGTGCAGGCTGACACGATTACTACCGGTCGGGAGATTCGAACCTGGCCACAAATCCTTCTCTGACTCCATTAGCAAAGAACAAACGATCTCAAGCGCGAGAAACTTCGTTGAATTTTTAACTTTTATTATTTAAATGCCGTAACATCTGGTCATAGTGATCTAATGATAATTACATCATGATCTAAGTATGCCATCTTAGGTAACGAACTTTCGATTTCAACTTTAAAGTGCTACACAATAAGATACGGGTTTGTTAAAGGGGCTGACATAATTGTTACACTAATATTTTTTAATACCCACAGACACTATATATATATATATATATATATATATATATATATATATATAAATTATTGTTTTGGGGCGGTTGTCTATATCTATGGTTAAATATCAATTAATGCCGAAACAATTATGATTCGTTTTGTATCTTTCTGCCAGCGTGTCGGACTCATTTCTCTAGGGCCCACCACATATATGCATACAAATTATGTATAAGTGGTCGGGTAAACTGCGATCCAGTAGATCGCAGCGACTTGCAATTAATATGCAAATATTGATATTGCATTCTTGCTTTGACAGAGGCCATGTATCCATCCTGAATCGCCCATCAAAGACAGAATGTCTAATTCGTGAACACGCATAACCGAAGCTTAACTCGCTTTTGGACACAGAATTCGCGAGCTTGGCACCAAATATTTATTCAAATTCAGCCTGACTTTTGCAAACCTGGATTATATATCTTGGCAATATTCCTATTTGGTTACCCGCACGCTACGATGGAATAATGCGATACCAATAAGTGGCTTGAAATGTTTTAATTCCAACTCAACCAGTAGGAACATTTTTGATTTGGGACAATGCAATTGATTCAGCCCAGGACGGTAGTTATTTTATTAACCGAGGATATACATAATGAAGTGCAGTATTTGAGAAGATACGACATTTTCTTTAAGCAAAATAGCAAAAGAAATATTTTAACTATGCCGATAGGATTTACGTAGTAAATAAGTTTCAATTAATAAAGAAAATTACGCAATACACCTGCGTACAATTGTTTCGGACTATAGCTGGTAGTAAGGAATATAATAGTCTAATATAATTCAACAAACTGGGCTACTCATCATCGAAAATAAACATACAAAAACAAAATTTTCGAAATACTTAATAATTTGATGGACAGACTACCGCCATCAACCGTTCTGTGTTCACGATTGTTTTTTTTTCAGAAACCTATGCTATGCGTCTGTATGCTTTCCATTATTCACCTTTTATGGTTTTGTAAAGAACACCTGTCTTTACACATCTCTGTGACGTGTGTATTATTGCAATCATTTTTAATCGTTTATAAACCTATGTACATATATATTTATAAATAATAATTATTATTTATATCCCAACAGACATTATTTCACTAGACTAAATGTTCCCCGCTATATATTTCTTAAAGATAAATTTAATTAATTAGTGTATATAATTTCATGTAAATCTAAAAGATTACTGGAAGTTGTATTCAATGATAGGTTTTTAGTTCAATTTTCAAGTGTGATAGCGTTAACACTTTTTCTTTTATTTTCACATGTAAGTTAAGTGAAGGGAATCGTGCAATTCTAGAAAATAGATGGAATATCAAAACCATCAGAGAGACATGTTTTCAGCTCAAATTCATAACATTATAACGTAGGCATGTAACGGAAAAATATTCAAATCTAAAGATTTGTAAGTTAAACAGATGAATACTTGTAGAAGCTGAGAACAATCTTTATTTGTTTGTTGCCCTGATGTGGATCATTTTAAAAGTAAGGCCTCCTGTTTTTACTAAAAATCCAAAACGTTGAAATATTATGAAGACGGGTGTTGTACCATTGAAACGAACAGAATCTACTTTTCTACATAGTCACCATCATTCTCAAGGCATATTTGTCAACTTGTTTTGATGCCGTGGTCGTAAAAATCAGGAGCGCACATTGTCACTCACATTCGTGTCGTTGAAATAGAAACACCACTCTGTGCTGACATTTACCACACCGGTTTCGTAAATGTTCAACAAACGCTGATGAATTTTGTTCGATTAAATTTTTTTCTGCATGGAGGAATTCAATGACGCATCTCTGCTTCTGAATTTCTTGTCTTTTTCTCTCTTACTTTCCCTCTCTGTCCTGCTCCAACCAAGTCTATCGACCTGCTCCACAAATCCCAAAACCTCAACATGAACATTCTAAAGAAAAAAAAACACGAATAAACATAGAACCCCATCCTTCAACGTAGACCTCTGCAACCAGGTCTCCTTCTCCAACATCAGGGGTTGAAACACAATTACAGGAGACGAAACCGGACATATTTTTTCTAAGTGAAACTGGTATAGGACCAACCACTTCCCTAGATGAATTCATAATTAAAGGATACTCTAACTTAACATCTAAATCTGACCCCTAATATCGCCATGGGCATGGAATATGTGCCTAGATCAAAGATGGCTTTCCATGTGGTAGGAATATATTCCAGAGAAGACCCTAATTTACCTTATATGTGCTTCCGGGTTGCACTAGTTTACACCACTGCATTTATATTTGCCCTTCATCGCCCCCACAACAGTGGAGTTACTATCTTTAAGAGTATATCTGAGAAAATTGACCACATCCTGTCTGCTCATTCTTTTACTAACATTCACATTTGCGGTGACTTCAATGTCCATTAAGTGGAATGGCTGACCCACTCAAATAAAACCGTTGACGAGGGGAGGTTTTGTCATGATTTTGCCACTGCCTATGACCTCACTCAGATTGTTCACGAACCCTACTGTGAGCCCAATACTACCGGTCAATATGCTCACAACTTCCCCTGAGCTATGTTCATATTCCGTTCTATCTGATCTAGGATTCTCCGATCACTCTGTTATAGCAGTTAAGATAAAAATGAAATGTAATAAGTCTTCAGACGTACCTCTCCACCGTACTGTATATCGATAATCTATGGCTGACTGGGGTAGGTTCCATACATTCATATCTGATCTACCTCTGCATTCCATGTTTAAAAAGGACGTGTCCTTCATAATATCAGACCTGACCGAATGGTTAATTGTAGGCATAGCCCGATTCATACCATCAAAAAAATTCCAACAAAAACCTAACAGACAGCCATGGTTCTCCCCTGAATGTGCTGCTGCCATGGCGCACAGAAATCACTTTTTCCATAGCTTCCACCGTAATAGATATACTGAGACTATAGCTGCTTTCAGGAATGCCAGCAACCACTGTAAAAGAGTAAGAAAAAATGCAAGAGAGCTATATGCTCAGTCCGTTAAATCCAAAGTAGTTGAGCAGCGGCTTGGTTCCCACCAGTTTTGGCAAATAGCAAACAGGATCCTGAACAGAAGTGTGCGTTCTATCCCAACCATCATCAATTGACCTGAGGTTATCTCGCCAGCATCAGACAAGGAACCATACTCTAGTCCATCATCTTACAGATGCTAAACTACTGACTGACAAACAATATGGATTTAGACAAGCCCGTTCCACAGCAGACATCCTAACTGTGATCTCTGAACGTATATACCATTCACTGGACAAAGCGGGAGAGGGCAGAGCGGTAGCTCTAGATATATCTAAGGCTTTTGACAGGGTATGGCATGAGGGTCTCCTCAGGAAAATCAGATCATACGGTATCACTGGTAGAATACATAACATAATTAAATCCTTCTTAGATAAGAGAAAAATCCAGGTTGTCCTCGACGGTCGTACATCTAAACAATATGATATAAATGCGGGGGTGCCCCAGGGTTCTATCCTTGGACCTCTATTGTTCCTGATATTCATAAATGACCTCCCCGACAAAATTGCCTCTGAGATGGGTATATATGCTGATGACACTACACTCTATGGCAGGCACGACAGGAAGACGAATGAACACATTTCTAAAGAAATGGCAGAAACACTAGAGGAAGACCTCCAATCTGTAGTGGAATGGGGACAAAAGTGGTTGGTCGCGTTCAATGCTGCCAAGACTAAACTAGTTTCATTCAATAATTACAAGAAACCCTCTCTACCACCTATAGCAATGGCTAACGACTCTTTATCTGAGAGTCCATCTTTCAAACTCCTTGGCCTAACGTTCACAGGAAATATGAGTTGGAACAATTACATTGAAGGCATTGCCAGGGCCGCTGCAAGAAAGGTGGGCTCTCTCTACCGTGCTAGACAACTACTAACACCCGAAAGTATCCTGTACCTCTATAAGGCCACCATTCGCCCATGTATGGAGTATTGCTGCCACATCTGGGCTGGTGCATCTGCTACTAGTCTCTCGCTCCTTGACAAGGTTCAAAAGAGAGTCGAAAACCTGATAGGCCCTGAACTGGCATCTAAGCTTCAGCCTCTGTCCCATCGACGAAATGTTGCATCCCTCTGCCTTTTCTACAAGTATTTTAATGGAGAATGCTCTGACGAACTGCAATCACTTGTGCCCCCACTACGTGAGCACCCTCGACAAACCCGACAAGCTGCTAAATCCCACCCCCACACTGTAGAGATCCCTAGATGTAAAAGATCTTTTTACTCCAATAGTTTCTTCCCCAGAACCGCTAGACTCTGGAATTCCATTCCAGGTCCCTGCTTCCCCAACAGTACTGACGTGCAGAAGTCCAAGTGTAACGTGACCCGACATCTTGCTGCCCAAATCCCTACATAGTACCCCAGTAGTTTTTGCCCCGGATAGTAGCCCCTTACACCAAAGTGGCAATTTGCCTTGTTTGGGGTGAAAAATGTAATAATAAAAAAAGGCCAGATTATTTGCCAAGAACTTTGCAGTTAATTCTACCCTATGCGACATAGGCCACCAACTCCCCGTATTTCCCCCTATAACAGACAACACGCTATGCAACAAATATCTGTGCGTGAGGTCGCCAAGCTAATCAAGAACCTTGATTCTAGTAAAGTAACGGGCCCTGACTGAATTCCAGTTATAGTGCTGGCAAAGCTCCAACCAGAACTTGCCCCCGTACTTACAAAACTGTTTAAGCGTTGCTTAAGGAGAAGTGCTTTCCAACACCCTGGAAAACCTCATCTTATTTCGTCTTTCGATCCTCACATTCCATTGACGATGCTTTTTACTGAGTCGGAATCTGTCTTTATAAAAATAGCATTAGATAGTCTGTGATCTTGACTCAGTGCTTTAATTTTTTATCTCCTAATCATGTTGGATATTTTTCTTTTAAATCTTATATCTATCAGTTTCGACTATTGTTTCTGTGTGTGTTATATGATAACATCGAATTGGTGCCCGTGGGCCAGTTTGCATCAGCGATGCAAAACCGAACCTGGGGTAAATACAATAAATACAATTTGGAGCCGTAGCGATCTGACCACCCAGCAAGGGTGAGTTAAAAAAAAAAAAGAAAACACTTCGGTTACCACGGAAAAAAAGAAACACAACGTTTTAAAAGGGTCCAAGATAATTAAAAAATAAATAATACCACGGAAAAAGATTACACGATCACAGAAATGCGAACAAAAAGAGAAAAAAAAAGTATTTGAGCACACACGCACACAGAAAACTAAAGTTTACAAGAAAATATTAAAAAAGAAAAAAAAAAGGCCAAGATGCCGTAATGCATGATAAAAGAGATACGGTCAGTTAAAAAAAAACTACCCACGAATATTTCATTCATAAATTAAATCAAAACACAGCCGCAGACAAATAAAAATAGGACAGTGCCATTCATAAATGTTTGTTAATGTCTGAATTGTTTAGAGAAACTATCAATCATAATAAATAACAATTTAGTGTCAACAGTCGAAAGTACATTTAAAATTCTCGAGTATTAAAATGAAGAATAAATGAATAAATAAATAAAATAAATACGCTATGGAAAAAAGAAAGATGCAGAAATGAAATCAAATTTATGCACTGAGTATAATTTTCCGCTTTTTAGTGTGATTTAATTGTTCTGGTCTGGAAAAAGGGACAAATTTTTGTTTTGTGTCAACGGACGTTTGAAATGTATAATGCAACGAATTTTTATTATTTTATTTTATTTTTTTTATGTTTTGTTGCAAAATGTTTAAATGTATTAAGGTATTTTCTTTTGAAAATGTGTTTTAAACAATATTGTAAATTTATACTTAACGTAAATGTTATTGATTTTCACAGCAAGAATTCAAAGATTCCAGTAAAAATACATTAGATTTAAACAGTTTAGGAGAAAATAAAACTAGTTAAGACGTATGGTTGGCTTACAGATTCAGTTAGAATTTTAGAAGAGGGACAAGAATTAAAATTATGTAAACGGGTATTTAGAGAGTTTTTAGATGTGATAAGCCGTAAGAAAGATGTTTTTTTTTGGCATTTGGTTTTTTTTTTAGAGATCCTATAATTTTTTTCCAAGAAAAGTGACTTGGTAGGGATTGATAAGCACAAGAAGTGCCCCTATTCGACAAATTATGGAACCTGGTTAATTAAGTGCTTAAAATAAGCTGGTTGCACGTAACGACTCCAAGCAAAGTGGTAAGACTTGGCTTTATTAAAAAACAGGCGTTGGAAAGAATACGAACATTCTTAAGGGGACCAGTAAACCGATGATAGGTAGTCCTGAGGCAATCATGTATAGCTTTATGAAGTAAGAGACAGGCAAAAATATTCCGTAGATTACGTAAGAAAGATATACCCTTGTATTTTTTTTTAGAGATGCATGAATGTGGGATATATCTGCTGGATCTTGGTTAGGGGAAGTTTCAAGAATCCAAGCAAGGAAATCCGAGTGAATCCGTATGAGAGAAAGAAGGTATATCTTGATAGTTAAAGCCAACCAAGAAGATTGGTTATGAGCTTTGTTATGTCCCGTATAAGATAGTTATAGAATAAAAAAAAAAAACAAAGCCATACTTGATAAGACTAACCATGCGGAAAGAGACGATCAGGACACTTTTGGGACGAAGGAAGTCGCCCATTTCGAGGGAGGTGGAAACCTCTAGTCTGCGGCATATGGGTTGCTAGAAAGTAGCTGATGTGAATCATAGGTAAAGACCCTACACCCACAAAGTAAATACCAAGAAGATCAGAAAGGTTCTGATCTTATAAAAATATAATAATTGTGAAGTCGGCCGAGGAGGGCTGACTGAAAGAGATTTTTTTTAGCCTGATCTTTCCTAGATGTGTGGTTGTGTAAATGTAGAAAAAAAAATGTACTAAATTTAAAAATGCATACATTTTTTTGTGAAATATGGAAGAGAGGGATGTTACATGATAAGAGCTGTCCCCTTATCATGTAAGTATAAAAATAGAGAGATTTAGTTAAAATGAAAATGAAATAGCATAGACGAAATTTGAACTCGTAATTTAGGTTTAGAAATAGATTACGTGTGAGAATTAGAGAATGGAATGTAAAAAAAAAACGATTTGTTTAGAATAGAGAAAAATAGTTTCAGGCAAAAAATGTGCATTGTCAATTCTGTTATGAAAAATTCAATTGAGGAATGCAACTATAGAATAATTTAATAAACATGTTTTTAACATATTTGAGAATATAGGTTAAAATTCCTTTTGTAAAAAAGGAAAAGTTTTGGACACGCATGTTCAGAATACGTGAAAGAAGAGACATGTTTTAACATGTGTACGACGTCATGGAAAAATGGGAAGTTCTAGATATAGATAGATAAACTTAAGTTAAGCAGACAGAAGCAGGGGGAGAGACGGAGAGAGATTTTGAGAACGACAGACGATAGTCTGCAGTTTGGAATTCGAACGTCTAGAAGCGAGACGGTCACTTTGAAACTTAATATGTGAAGCTTTGAATTCTTGATGATGAAAACCACGACCGGTCGTGAAAAGAAATAAACCCATCATGTAAACGTCGTCTTTGTGTTGTGATTCTACCAAAAAGGTAAAGTGAAAATTGTATTATATGTCTATATATCTGTGTTATAAAATGTCATGACATACACATCTCATATCTACAACGTCTCTCTCTAAGACTGTCTGAAGACTGTTTTTTCACTCTAAGAGCTTCCATTACAATTCTAAGTAATAACCATTTAATATATATGAATCGTTATAAACGAACAATCTCTCTCACAGCAACATCCCTCTTAATAAACAAAACTCTCTTAATAAAACTCTCTCAATGAAACCCCTATATAACATGTGCATGTGATTTCGTTATTTACGGACCGAAAAACGGCTGGTCCCACTTTTATAAAATTTCACACAAAGGTATTTCATGGGCATTGCAGTGTTCTTAGAGAGGTTTTGTATGGGAGTGTCTTCGATAATCGATAACCGAAATAATCCGAATACGTAGGTAGAGCTAGTTAGTAAGTTATAAAATATATATGGCAATTAAGCTACACAGAATATTCCGCGTTTCATCCACAATAGGATTCATCAGGCTTACCCGATGATTTTTTGGTTGTCTCTCGTTTTTATATATCCACCTTCTATTGTGTTTTTAGTTAGCCAATCAGCTTTCTAGTTTCCGCCGCACCCTTCTTAATCAGCCAATGAACAGGCACTTACAGGACAAAAACCCGATGACATCCGTTTCCCCCGTTCTTAATTCCCATCTGACTATAACTTGGATGTCGTCAAGTCCAACATAAACAAACTCCTGACAAACCGCCCCCTTAAGTAAGACACTCTATCAAATCTCCAATACTAATGATTACTACAATACTGTCTCATTGATTACTGTACACGCAATAACCCTTATCCCTGAGTGGCCTTCGAGCCTTGATAAGTGGTAACCCGCCATGTAAAAACAAAAGGCATGTGACATGGAGTGCTTTCTTAAAGTCTTACATCGTCAATATCTGCAACGGATAAATGCGACCCCCCGGTATTGAAAACACCCGTCTAGCTGAATCCATTGTGACAAATTTCCCCCACTCTTTATCTGTGCCTAAATCAAAACGTGGATTCCATGAACAAAGCTTCTTTCTTAGAACTGCACGCCTGTGGAACTCTGTTCCGTCTGCCTGCTTCCCACCTGACTACAACTTGGATGTCTTCAAGTCCAACGTTAACAAATTCCTAATGAACCGCCCCCTTAAGTAAACACTTCATCAAATCTCCACACTAACGTACTGTACTTGCAATAACCCTTATCCCTTAGTGGCTTCCGGGCCTTGATAAGAGGTGACCATCGTGTAAAAAAAAAATTATGAGTTCAGATATAACAATGCAATTTGCAATCCAATCTAATTCAATCTAGACGGAAAAAGAATAGGAGGCGTTACTCTTGGAACGTCCTTCCTATGTCTCTATGAGATTCAGTATTTTCATCCACATATTCTTGAGCGAGTCGTCAATATTCTCTTTCCTGACTTGCATCACTCCACGTATTGTTCGACGTGAGAATTTGAACTTTGTTTGTAAAGTTGAATTGATTATATTCATCGACATTTCATTTTTGCGTTTTGTTGGTTTTGTTTATAGTTTCTCTCTGTGATCCGTTGATAAGCCAGCATTTCAGCTGATGGAATTGTTTTCATTGAAATTAAGATGGCTGCAAAGACATCGATAGGAATCCTCATTCGTCTAACAATGGCGCCTTCATTCCGGTTCAGGCGCGGACATTTTGATAATCAACGGAATGTGAGTCGTAAGAAGCTGCTTATCTTCATTGAAAATGATTAGTTTATTTGAATTAGAGTTTTATTTTCATTTATGTTTTTCTTGCTTTTTTACGTTCATTTTTCTTTTTCATTCATTCATTATATCTTTCTTTTCTATTTTTCCTCTACCTTTCCTTCTGCGTTTGTATGTTTTTCTCTTTTTCTTTTTCTATTTCACTTTGCATGTATTTGGATTTAGAAAGAATCGCTCTACTACTAGTCAAATACTTACTGTTAGGAGACTGATTGGAGGAGTCAAAGCAAAAAACATTGAAGCAGTCATGATCTTTCTAGATTTCTCCAAAGCATTCGACTCTGTACATAGAGGAAAAATGACCAGCATATTAAAAGCATATGGCATTCCAAATGAAGTCATTAATGCTATCATGATGCTATATGAGCACACTCGAGCAATGGTCAGGTCCCCAGAATTTTTCGACATCCGCACTGGGGTTCTACAAGGAGATACTCTTGCCCTTTTTCTTCTTATTGTTTGTCTTGACTTTATACTTCGAACCTCTGTTGATATACACAACATGCTAGGCTTCACCCTAAATGAATCCAGAAACAGACGTCATCAATCAGCACACATAACTGATGCAGATTACGCAGACGATATTGCTTTGTTTGCGAACAACACTGCTGATGCGCAAACACTGTTACGTAAGCTAGAAAAGTCTGCAAATGACATTGGTCTCCACATAAATGGGGATAAGACAAAGTTTATAATTTTCAATGTGAAGGTAGAGACCAGGGTTTTGGTTGGATCAACACTGAAAGAAGTCTCTGAGTTTACATATCTGGGCAGCAACATAGTTTCCGCAGAGAGAGATATCGGAATTCGCATCTCAAAATCATCGATCGCATTGGATGGGCTACATTCAGTATGGACTTCGAGACTGGCTGACAAACTGAAAAGGCAGTTCTTCAGAGCAATGGTAGAGTCTGTCCTTGTTTACGGTGCTACAACCTGGACACTCACCAAAAGATTGGAAAGAAAACTAGACGGCACATACACCCGTATGCTAAGAACAATATTAAATATATCCTGGCAAAATCATCACACGAAGCAGCAACTTCATGGCAACCTATCTGCCATATGTAATACCATCAGAGAAAGACGCCTACGATTTGACGGTCATTGTCTGAGGAGCAAGCATGAATTGATGAGTGATGTATTGCTATGGACTCCATGACACAGACGCACAAGCAGAGGACGACCTAGATCCATGTACATCCAACAAATAGCACACGACGCCAACTGTGAACCTGGAGATCTGAGGCAACTGATGGAAGACAGGAAACTCTGGAGAGGAAGAGTCACATTGGTCCGGGCAAGGAGCCCGTCATGATGTATTTTTTACTAACAGGCATGCCCGGAGTTGCCCGTGTGGGCATGACGTTCGGTTTTGACACGGCTTTTATACTAAGGATCTTTGTTAAATGGGCTACTATAAAAGGGTGCATTGTGTAATATGTGCCATAGCACCATATGTCGATATGTGTACTTGGGACGAAGGGTTCATCCTGATGTGTATATTCATGTCACTAAATGTCTATGATTGGTGATTCTTCACTATCTGAACCCTAAGTTATGTTGTTGCTGTCTATTTATGATATATTCATATCTAATTGCTAATGTGCCAGTATGTTTGTGTCATACATGCATTTTCCGACATACCCTCATTCGTCTTTGATCTTAGTCCACCTGGAATTCATCTTGTTCTTGGAGGGGAGACTAAAACCTGTCTGGACAAATATTCATTCACTACTAAGAACGCTATTTGGTTTTATATAGTTTTTATTCACTTTCCAGGTGTCAATCGCAGAAGAATCGAAAGTGAATATCTTTACTTGCGTGGTTAATTCTAGGTCTCTATTTTAAACATACGTCAGCGCCTTCTCCAGTGAAGGTGGGGACGACCTGTTAAACCGTCTGCTTTGCTCAACGTGCAAATTCCAACTCCCTATAATCTCCAGCTAACTTGATCAACGTAACTCACACGTAGATCCGTCAGCTGACCAGATACTTCCGGTAAACTTGTCTACGATCCAGCCCTGCCATATTTTGACAGCCTTTTATCAATATTCTTGATATTTTTCTCTTGTTTATATCTCCAGTTCGAGAGATAGATTGAGATGGATGGTTACAGAAATAGAAAGATAACTAGATCGAGAGATATATCGATAATACACATTGATAAATAGACCGACAGACACATTAATAACTTACAAATACTTTCTTGTTTCAACCTATTACATATATATTGAGCACTTTCATGGATACCCTATAAAAGAATGGAATCGCCCCCAAAAAGAAGAATAACCTCCCCACCAGATATTTCGGCAGAAGGGACACGAAAAGCAACACTTTTGTTGCACGTGCGCTGGACTCCCCAACTCCTAAAAAAATAAATGATCCAAAACAACTTTTTCTTCAAATCAAAATAGCTGTGAGTGCTCATGAGACCGAAAAACAAAATGAACCGCGGGAGCGGGAGTCGAACCTGAAAGGTGAAAGAGGAAAAGAAGACATTACTGGCTAACGCGCTATCTGCTACGGCCACAACTGCTTATGACGTCACGGCGCTGCAAAATAACATTTTTAAACATTATTTCAGTTTGATACGCGTGCATGACTTGCGAAAATCGCGACGCGAAAACTGACTCCCAAACTAAAAATAACTATATTTTTCTAATTCTTGCATATTATTCATCCGAGGCATTTCTCTTTCAGATGGTATCGGTTTAGACCGGCTTCGAATCGGCTATCGAAAATTTTTAGCAGACATACCAACACACACACACATACAGACAACTTCCCTGAATATATATATATATTATATATCTATTATATATATTAATGTATATAATAGATATTTTGTATAACTGATTTTATTGATAAAATTGAAATAGTTCTAATAATTTCGTCTATAGTCTATTTTCGTTTAATATTTCCGTTTTTTTTCCAAAATTTTCTGTACATTTTACAGTTTTATTTGCTTGATATTTCTTTATTTAGTTCCACATTCTTTCAGTTTTATTTAATTCAACTTTTTTTTTATTTCTCGTTTTTCTTTGAGTTATTCTAACTTAATTATGCATCTTCTTGTCGTATCTTTATCTAGATTTAATTAATGCTTTTTTGCTTCCTTGACGTTTATCTTCCGAGCTTCGGAATTAAGTAAGCGATATTTTTTTCTACTTCTTAAATTTATTTCTAATGGAAGAGACTTTGCAAGTTTATCGCTATTATATTATTTTCATTGCAACTATTGCTCAGTTTTAATTTGATGGGCCTTCTCGTAAAGAATTCACAGCAAATACTCGTCTAGCTATAACCACTGTAAAGAATGACCCATCTCTTTATCTGTGCCTAAAACTAAACGAAAATTCTATGAGCAGATATTTTTCTCCCGTCCTTGGAACACAATACCGCATTTTTTTATTGTCTTTGTTTTATTTTTCCTTTTGTTTTGTTATTTCTCTCATCCCAATTCTTATTATGCAAGGTAAAATTCTTATTATGCAAGGTAAAAATCAAAATAATCTTCTTATATTTTCCTCATTTTCTTCTCCTTTCATTAGTCTTTTAATTTCTTTCTTCAGTTTTTCTATTTTAGTTTACAATTCTTCTATAACCAAACATATTATTTGACAAAATACGCAATAACTTTACTGAGAGTTCGCATAACTCTACAATCATATGCAAAATTATAGAATTGCTTTATTTTCGTCCATTCACAATCCATGACTAATTTCTTCAATACCTTTTCTTCAGAAATGTATTTTCTTTTTCTGTCAAGTGTTTCATTTACATTTACTATATTTATACGCATACAACTACAAAAAAAATGCAAAATAACATATCACGCACTCACAATACTTCAATACACAACGACTCTCACGAATACAACGATGAACACTTTTTACTTTGAGTCACATCAGCCAATACAACCTAAAACCCTATTTCCCCACATTGCAGAATCCAAACAAACTTCTACAAAATACCGTTACTTTTATACCCTTACTAAAATCACTCGTCAGAACAAAAACCTTTACAACAATCACTATCTATATATCACACAACGAAACAGACTCCCGAAGTACTTATGCCAACTGTCAAATGAAATTCAAGATAAAAATTTTTGACATAACCAATTCCAACAAATGAAACCATCAAACAGCAACCTTCACCCAGACAACCTTACACAATAATACAAACTTCTCCACCAATACCAACACTAACTATTTTGATCTATATGTCACAACCCAAAACTAACAACATATAATAACAGCCCACAAAATTATATCAAAATATCTATAATGATAATATACACAGAATTTACAGAAAGAAATAATCTTTCAAAAAACAACAACATAATAACGAAACCAACAATCCCCACATTAGTTTATCCACATACACATTAACAAATAGTGACAAAGAAACACTAAAACTAAGTTTACACTTCTGCCCTACTCCCAAACTAAATATAGTAGAACTAAAAAGGGACGTTACAGAATTTGAACGTAAATTCAGACAAATAGAAAAACTAAGCAGCAAAAACACACAGCAGATTATGATTTGTTAAAGATCAGTCAGAATACTTTCTTTACAAACACAATAATACGAAATTACTAAAACATCTTGTTTAAAAACTTCTGGAACCTTAACATTCATAAAAATAGAAAAAAATCTCATAAGCAACTTAACACTCAATGAAAATCAAGCATTTTAAAGCATCCGAAATAATGACACTTTAATCATAATAGAAGTAAAAGCAGAGTTGTTGTAATCATGGACAAATTTACTATAAAATAGAAAGTTATAGTGCCACTAGACGACAATAACTACTGCAAGCCAATTAGCACTAACATACAATACAAGAATTTCAAAAATCACAAAACTTTGCACAATATAAAATAGAATATTAACAAATAAAGAAAAGCACTCTCTTACAAACTTCGCTACAAAAGAAGCAACGTCTACACACTATCCAAGATACACAATCAAACGATATAAAACATGCCATGAACACACAAAACTAGAATATATTATACACTTGAAATTTCAGGAATTTTTGTTTGTTCTCATTGTAGCAGAACCAGCGTGACAGAGAAGCAGACTTAGAAAATTAATAGATATCTTACTACAACCTTTCACTGATGAAGTAAGGAGCTACATTAGAGATGAAATCTATTTCCTAACGGGTCTTACTCGTATATATATTGCGTTATTATTTTTGTGTCGCACTGGACTATCAAACTCTATTTCCCATCAAGTCAAAATACATTTTTCCTTCTCACATCTCACATTTCTTTAACATTTCTAGTTACTTTATTATTCGTTTTAATCTTAATCGTACAATTCTCTTTCGAGTTTCCTGAAGTCATTCGTATTCACGGTCTTAATTATCGACTCGAAAGAAATATCTTCCTGCCACTCTACTAATCACAAATGTACGTTTAAGGTACATGAAGCTACGATTTTGATTAACTGAAGGGTATTCTAAACCGTTATAAGGGATCACCTCTTGCGTGTGACGAACGAGTGGTTAAGTCTATTGGGAGAATTGCGACTGTCAAATGAAATGCAAAAGTGACACTCAGACAGAAAGAATAATTAAATTGCGATTTTTTTTGTAATTGTTTTTTTCTTTTTTTTTTGTTAGTGTTTATTAGGGTTGTTTTTGTTTATTTCTTATTGTTATTTTAGTTGTTTCTTTTTGTTACTTTTTTAATTGTTTCATATTGTTAAACGTTCGTCATCATTGTATGACAGATGTACGAACAAAAGAGACATTTGGCGCCGTCTTTGTTTTTATTTATTCACATTTCGTCTGCATCCTTGTTTTTGTTTCTACTTTCATAAAAAACCGCCATCTTGGTTCATCCAACAAATACTGGCCAATCAAATCTGTCGTTCTGGATTTAATAGTAATTATAGTGAGACGCTACCTTCACTTTTTAAAACAAGTAAACACTTACAAAAGCATCTATATTATACTTTTTAATCTGTCTATTTGTTTGTCTATCCTTTTCATTTTCTCTCGGAAACAACGAAGTCGACCTAGCTGAAATTTTGTATGATTAGGTGCAGTTAACTAAGTATTATGGTATCCATCCGATGCAAAATTTGGGAATCATATGAATTAATAAAGATTAGTGTTTAATTTTCTCTTAATAACTACTGCGCTAATCTGAGTGAAATTTTGATAGGCATTTGTAAAATGAAAAGTATAGCGGCCTTAATATTATAGTATCTGTTCAAAGCAAACTTAAAGATTAATACGGATTAATAAGGATTTGTATTTAATAAAATAAATTAGCACAAATCCAATCCTATTTAACCATTAAGTTGACATGAATCGTTCAAAACAAGTCAACGGGCTGTTACTTTTATCTGTTCCTCACGGAACTACGTCTAGTAGTTTTGTAATTTAGTATTCACTTTTGATATGTACATATATTACTTTTATGTGTGTGTATATATACATATATATGTATATATATGTACATTTATATGTGTGTATGTACTAATAGTAGTAGTATTAGTAGTAGTAGTAGTAACTTGATCACGCTTTATTATAAATAGATCGCATAGAAGTCAGATTGTTACATTAAAGTGCACGCGCTGCATGCCCTACGTATTAAAAACATATTTTACTGGTTACTTTAAGAGATTTCCTTCTCGTATAAATGCTCTGCAAATGGTATATATACATATATATATATATATATGCTTATTTGTCTTTCAATCCTCATTTTCTCTTTGTCGGACCATTTTCCGAACGTTTTTTCCGAGTGAAAAAAAAATTTCCCATAATTGCGAACGTTTTCGACCTTCATTGGTCATCCTCAGGCGAGTAGTAAAAAAAAACAACGATTAACCAGGCTCAAAACGAAACGGAGGGCACGCTCAAGTGCGTTTGAGTATTTTAATGATTTTAAGCGATTTTAATCGCCTTTTAATCATCTTTTAATCGTCTTTTCATTTCATCTCGATACTTTCATTTTATAATTTCATTTTTTATTTACTACTACTCGCGTGAGGATGACCAATGGAGGTCGAAAACGTTCGCGATTATGGGAAATTTCTTTTTTCACTCGGAAAAAACGTTCGGAAAATGGTCCGACAAAGAGAAAAGGAGGATTACAAGAAAAAAAAGCAAGAGTGATCTGTGCTATTTAATGAAACCTGCATAAAAGAAAAAAATGCTGCCTATATATATATATATATATATATATATATATATATATATATATATATATATATATATATATATATACACACAAACGCAAAAATACATATAAATATGTCGAACGCAAATATTTCAAAATAATGTAGGACCTTTTCTACAATTATCTAATAACAACAACGCTCTGTTGCCCAGCTGCCATCAATCGAAATAGATGGCTCTCCTCTTGAAGGGGCTTCATGTTTTTATAAGCTTCTAGGTTTGACGTTTACTCCCGATCTGAAATGGTAAACGTATATCAAATCCATTGCCAATGTCGCTGGAAAAATGATAGGATCCTTCTACCGCTCCAGTAGATATCTCACTCCTGATGCAATTTTCTACCTACATAAAAGCCATTTTCGGCCAACGATGGAGTACTGTTGACACATCTAGTCATCAGCTGCTAGTACAAGCTTATCCTGTCTTGACAGAGTTTAAAATAGACTTCGTAGCTTAGTGGGGGATGCCCTTTTCTTTTCCCTACAACCTCTTTCCCACAGAAGAGACGTAGCGAGCCTGTCCTTGCTTTATCTTTTTTTCATGGCAGGTGCTCATCTGAACTTCAATCTATGGTCCTCCTCGCTAGACTTTCACGAAAAGCACTCGTCTAACCAGAACCACTATCAAAAATTTCCCACACTCTTTATCTGTGCCTACACCTAAACGTAGATTCCATGAACAGGTCTTCTTTCTTAGAACTTCTCCCCTGTGGAACTCTATTCTGTTAGCGTGCTTTCCAGCTGACTACAATCTGATTGTCTTCAAGTCCAATGTGAACAACTTATTATTGAACCGTCTCCATAAGTAATCCAAGTTACAAATTTCCCACTAATGTTTACTACGCTAAAACCACAATAACTAATGCATACCAATTAAACCTTATCCTCGAGTGGCCTCTGGTCCTTGATCAGTGGTGACCCCCATGAAAAAAAGTATTTTCCAGCAAATACCTGAATAGCTACTAAACCTATCAACAATTCTCCTTACTTTTTATCTGTGCTTAAATCTAAGCGAAATTTCCATGAACAGAGTTTTTTTCTAGAGCCGTTCGATTGTGGAAACACGAGACCGCTTCCGGTTTTACTATGATATGTCGTTATTTAGTCTACCGGGAACAGGTTATTGAAGAACCGTCCTCTAAAATGTTATCTAGTGTTTGATTGTATGCGAGTATTTATACGTGTATCTGTCTTTGACTATCTAGTGTTGTGACCGTTTAATCTAGTATGGGTATGTGCATTTAAATGAAATTAATGGCAGAACAATGATATAATAATATTTTTACAACACAACGGACGAATAACACTTATTTCTGGTTTCAAAATCTGCTTAATCGGGAACATATCTTGTTCATCTTTAGTTTTGTCTTGAGGGGAAATTGCAACGAAAATTCTTCCCAAGGACGTCAAAGTCTCGGGTTTTATTTTCCCCAACTGTTTATTCTGGTGCGTTTTCCCCTTTGAGAAAGTTGTAACAGTGGTTCTAGATCCCTATGTTTGATAAGCGTTCGACTCCCTTGCTCCCCTGAGTACTTTAATCTATCACGACCTGTCGTCTCTAGTTTCTTCAAGCTCTGAACACTAATTTCTATGTATATTAAAAAGACCACCCCTCTCTAAATGACGTCATTTGTATACGTCACTAAGATAATCACCTGATGCTTTTACATTTCATTATTTCTAAGTTATGAACTAAATTGTTATGATAACATTTTAAGTAAATATTCCTGGTAACTATTAAATGTAATAAAATATTTAAATATTTTGATGATCCTAAAACATATTTAGCTGATGAAAAATTTGGCTTGTGTAATCATAATAATCATTGTTGCACTCAATATTCAACAAGTAAAAAATGTAAATAAATGTTTCAATAACAAAAGTCAAATGAGCATTGAAGCCGACTTCGTAAAAATTGGAAGTCTCGCAAATTCGATTTTTCATTTATTCATTTTGTGTATTTTGTGTTTTAAAGTCGCGGTATATTTCGTAATTCATTTGGTCAGGGCACTATAGTACTGAAGAAGGAAAGAAGGAAAGAAAAGAGAACGAAAAGGAAGATATCAAATCGGAAGGAAAGAATAAAAATATATAGATACTGAATATGATAAATAAAAATCCCACTAACAGTAATGTGGAAGAAAGAAAGAAAAAAGAAAAAAAGAGAGAGAAGAAAGAATACATTAAACATAAAAAGAAAATAAATAATAAAAAGAAGAAAACTGAAAGAAAAGTGAGAAACGAACGGAATGTGTTGCGATAAAACAGCATAACAGAGTAGAAAAGGAAAAGAGTTGGAAAAAAAGGAAAAGAGTAAGAAAAGAAAAACGAAACAACAAAGGAGAAAAATGAGATAACAAAAATAGAAAAGGAAGATGTAAAATAAAACAAATAAAAACAGCAAAAAAATGATAACAGAGCGGAAAGACGAAGCTGAGAACGTAAAAGAAAGACAAGTCAATTGAAAAAGAAACGAATATGAAAAACGTACATTTACAATAAATACACAATTATATAAAATGAAATATGAAATTATCAAATGTTACGTTAACTAAGAATTAACGCTTGGTACCAATTGATAGTTGAATAAGGTTACGTTTGTACTCATTTTCCATATATTACTAATCTCTATTAATCCATACTAAACCCTAACTCTGCACCAAAGGGATACCATAATAGTTATTTCACTGCACTTTTTCATAATAAAGGGCCATACAAATTTTCGGCCAAACCGGCCAGTAATGTCGAAGAATAAATGGAGCTTACATTAATTCCTATTAAATGCTTACTGTCATTCAACGGACACCAGACTACTTTGCTGCACCTTATCATTACAAAATGTACAAAAAATTTCAGTTAAATTGAACCAGTTGTATTCGAGAAAAAGTAGAACAGGCAGGCAAACAGACAAACAGATTGAGAGAAGTATTACATACATACATTTTAAAAACGGGAATAAAGAAAATGGAAGTTTTTTCGAATAAAATTACGAAAGTGCAAGATAATAGAAAGATAAAAAAAATGATTTAAAAAATGGATACAAAATAATAATTTAATAAGAACGCTATTAAGAAATGGAAGCATAGAAAACAAAATACACGCACATTGGAAGGATTCAGTCAACACAATGCAGATTCATAGAGAAACAGAAGGGCAAAAGAAATAAAAAGTAACGATAAAAAACAAAGAAAGAAGAGTAAAAGAAAGGAAACAGAAGTACAAAATAAAAGAACAAAGTTAAAAAATAAATACAAAAAAAGGAATAGATAGTGCGAATGAAAATAATTATCATAAAAAAGTCATGGCCACTATTTTGTGACCTTTATCTTCCTTTGTTGCAGAAGCCGACATATTTTCGTTGTAACATTTGAAATGATAACTCCAATGCTATCTCTTCCACATTTATTTTATAGTTTCATTTGCCCGATTATTTAGGAATTTCATTATTCAATTCTTTTTATTTACCTTTGTATTTTATTTTGACGCCATTTTATCGCTACTCCCCAAATGCTCGAATGTAACTGTCCATTCCACCCGACGACCTGAACTATTCAAAATATTGGCATAAGGCATTACGATTATATGGACGCCATGATTTATTGCTAATAGCTCGTAAATGATGGTCACACTTCTATTAGAGCATAGGGAGAGAGGGGAGATATACTCTAATGCTTTTCCTGGTGAGATCCCAAGGATAAGGACACAGATAAACACGAAGCGAACGCCAAAAAAGCTAAAACTAAACAGATAAAGATAAGATATAAATTGAGATTAAGGAAATAAAAAAGAAGAGTTGAAATCCAAGTAGAGATATCAGAAGGGAAATTGAAAACAGATAAGCTAGAACAAATAGAGATGGAAACATGTAGCAAAGAGAAATATATAAAAGTAACCAAATAATTTTTAAATATTGACAGAGATATCGGATTAAACATATAGAAAAAAGCAATCTGAAAAATATATTTTTTTAATTATATAGCATAGAAACTATGTAGTTTTATTAGTCATCCGCTGAGAGACAATTTCGTCGTATCACACCTTCTCAACGCAGTTCGACTAGCCAAACCAGGAATCGAACTAACAACATTTAGTTGATGTTCAGCACTTTTATTTACTAATGTGCTCTATGACCGCTAATTTTCAAGTGCTCCATTTTTTGCAAGCAAAGAGCTTTGTATTATAAAGTAAGCGGCATGTGATATTATTTAAGGACAGGGATCAACTCAAGATAGTCCGAACTTGTATAGTAATGCACAAACTGTTTCGCTGGATCACAGTTATTCACTGCCAGACAAATATCAATCCCAAGATCTTTGGATCTCTACTTGCTGCTTGTCGGGTTTCTCGGAGGTATTTACGTCGAGGGGGTACAAGAACTCGTAGTTCGTCGATGCATCTACCATTAAAATATTAACAAAATAGGCAGAGGGATTAAGCATTTCGTCGATGGTACAGAGGTTTAAGCTCAGATGACAGTTCGGGACCTATTAAGTTGGCGACTCTCTTTTGAGCCCTGTCTAGTAGCAGATATACCAGCACAGCTGTGATACCAATACTCCATACATGAGCGAATAATGCAGACAATTTCAGGCGTAACTTAAAAGCACGTTGGGAAAACCTACAGTCCTCGCAGCAGCCTTAGCAATGCCCTCGATGTATCTGTTCCAACTCGTGTTCCCTGTGAACGTTAACGTCGAGGAATTTGAACGAAGTACTTTTAGGTAATGTATCTTAAGCTATAGCTATTGGAGCTTAAAAAGTTTCTTGTAATTATTAAACAAAACGAGCTTAGTCTTGGCAGAATAGAACGTTACCATACATTTTTGTCCACATGCCACTAGGAATTGGAGATCTTCCTCTAGGGTTCACGCTATTGCCTTTGATATGTGTTCATTCGTTTTCCTCATATGCCTGTTATAGAGCGTGGTGTCGCTAACTCATACGCCTTTCTCAGAGGCAATTTTATCAGGAAGGTCATTTATGAACACCAGAGAATAAGAAAGGTCCAAGGATTCACCCCCAAGGAACACCCGCATTTATATCATATTGTTTTGACTTACGACCGTCAAGGAGAATATGGATTCTTCTCTTATTTAAGAAGGATTGGATTATGTTAAGCATTCGTCCAGTAATACCATATATTTTATTTTCATGAGACGCCCATGGTGCCATACCCTCTCAAAAGCCTTACATGCCCATTCCTTGCTTTATCCAGTGTATGGTATATACGTCTAGAGAATTCAGTTAGGATATCTGCAGTAGAACGGGCTTGCATAAATCCATATTGCTGGTCGGACAGAAATTTAGCAACTGTAAAGAGCTTAATTAATTATGGACTCAAATATTCTTGCGAGAAAAGGGAGAAGGCTAATGGGACGATAATTTAATTGGACAGTGCTTTTGACAGAATTCTTGTAAACTGGTACCGCAGAAGTAGTTTTCCAACAGTTAGGAAAGCAAAATCCGTTAAGGCATTTGTTGAAATGTTTGGAGAGAACTGGAGCAACTTCAGCGGAGAATTTTTAAAATAGTCCAGCTGGAATGAGATCAGGTCCCCATGCTTTATATGTTTAGGCTTTTTTGTTTGGTTGTTGATAACATGCACTTTAGAACGGATAATTTTCAGATCATCAAGTATAGGTTCTGTCTGCAAAGGAAAATCGGGGAGGGAGTGGTTTGCTGGGTCCAAAGTAGAGTGTGAGGCAAACTTATGTATGTTAGCTTTCTCAGTTGCCATGCAAACAACCTCATGATTTTTAGAGTTAAGGAATTGTTGATTGCTCATTATTTACTACACGATTGTAGATTTGACAGAAATCAGGAGTTCCAAACTTTTGCGCTTCAATGTGTTTTCTGGCGGTTTCTTTATATTTTCTCTTATCTGTCATTACTTCTTTCTTACACTTACTTCTAGCTTCTATAAAAGTTTGTCTGTTTGTACTGGACTTATACCGGATAAATATGCGATATGCATGTTGCCTTTGAGCAATTGCAGCTGCGCAAGTAGAAGTAAACTATTGGGGAAAGTGGGGTTTACTATAGAACTTCATTGTGGGAACATGTGCTTCAATTGCCGCTTTTAACCATTCGGTGGTTTCATTTGCGCACAGTTCCACAGGAAGAGAAAAGACATTTCCCCATAAGTCATCTCTGATGTGATCTCTAATGGCATCCCAGTCAGCCTTATTGTAGTAACTTGTCGTATTGATCAATGGTTCTTTAAACTTGAGGTCTAGAGTTTAGAATAGTGTCTATCATTATTACAGCATCGTCAGCATTCCCGAGTGAGTACCGGGCATTTGCTACACAATCCTTAAGAACTGTTGTCCAAAATAGGTCCAGAGGTGAGATTTGTTGGTACTGACGATCTGAGAGACGGGTCAGGGACGTTACTGTCCGTGTGAAGGAATGAAATATAGAAAATTATGGATGATGCTACCAGCTGTGTCTGTGTAGTAAGATAAGTCAAGCCAATTTCTTTGGTGCGCATTAAAGTATCCAAATACATGTATTTGGCGCTAGTGTCGAGAGAGAGTGTCTATTGTCTGCTGACAGAGGCGTGATTGATTAGATGATTGGTCGAGGGAGAGCGATAAGGAGAATATAAGTAGCTAACACCATGTTGTAAAGTTATTTGAAAACACATGAAGGCCTGATCATTGGATTCTAGTTTAGATTCCCTAGTTACGGAGCGGGTGTTACGAATATAGTCTTCAAGTCCGCGCATGTATCTGTCAGACTCCTAACGACAAAGTAGAAGATAACCAAACAAGTGAAAGTGGTAAGAGGAGATGGAGAAGTACATATTAGTTTCATTTAGCGCTAACATATCCAGATAGGAGGAATGATTTTACATCATCTAAGTTAGTTCTAAGTCAACGGATATTTGTAAATGCGAACCTTAAGGGAAGGGCTTGATGGTTATTTTGAATCGAGCTGTCAGTTCATTTTATTTCGTAGTTGCAGTATCGGGTGGGAGTTGCTAGACTCGCGGATGTGCATATCCACTATGCACACAAGTAAACAATCAAGCGAATCCTCATCCATAGGAAAGTGACTTCAGGAAATGCCTACTAGAGATGAGCATTGGCAGGGTTATCCCGCGTCTTGCTTCAAAGCCAGGTATTTCTAAACCCCCTCCCCCGCATGGGTTGTTAGAATTAATCAAGTTAGTGTCAAAGTTAATACGTATCTGCTTTGGAGTTACACACCTTTAAATAGTATTTAGATTGAAAGATGTGGTTATTCACATGTTATGAATGGAAACGCGAGTGAGAGTATGCCTGCGTATGGGGTGTAGATTAAACGTTAATATCGACTAGAGTTCAATGACGATTACATATGTTTTGTAAATTAATAAATACATTGGAAAAATTATAGTATAAAGAGTTAGGTTACGATTCGAAATGAGCTTCAAGCATTAGTTTTCATGTAAGGGTAATCACCAGTACTTTTGCCCATCTAAGGGAAGAAAGGTTTAGATTTGCTACTTAATATATATCATTTTAAATATAAGTACAACTAATTGTTAAGTATTCATCCTATAGATAAGCTATAGAATATAGGTATAAGTTATAAGATAAGGCAAGCTTTCTTATAGATAACTGTAGATGTTTAGTATCAATTTTTGAAGAACAACCTTCCAATGGTTATATAACTTACAAGCATACAGTATTAATATGCATAACGATATACTGAAATTTGAATATGGTTTAGGAGTATAAGAATTTGGAATAATTTTTATCTTGCAAAACAGGCACAGGCAGTTCTCTTTAATGCAAAGTGACTATCCCTTTTAGAAAGGAATTTGTGCCAGATATTTTAATGTCATACATAAGTTACGATATACGAACGGCAAGTATAGACCTTATATTTAAACATATACTTAGTCAAAAAACGATAATTTATTATTTTCAAAAGAATGAAAAAATATCAGTAATTAAAAGCAGGAAAACAAGTTTAAGTGAATTCAAAGTAGGACGCTTTTTTCCACGAAAGTTTCCATTATACGTTGTGTTCAGCTAGGTTTCTATTTATTTCCAACCTGTGTTCAGTATTTCAGCATGTGAATTTTTGGAAATTTATATTTCAATTCTATTTAATATATGTTAGTAGGAAATAAAGATGAGAAATTAAATTTAAGTATATTACCTTACAGAAATAGTCTAAACCAAACCAGTGAAGTTAGAATTAGTAGCATCCAAGCAAAGCCATTTTCTCTGTTTGTGAGAGAAATATATACAAAATGGGAAATCGGGGATTATTGTCCTAATACGGAATTAAAGCCAGACACAGTGTCTTATGCTAGTCCCTCATATTGTAACCGCACGTGGCTAATAAATAAAAGATAAGTATGGAAGTTGGGCGATAGGCAGAGTCTACCTAATCTTTAGGTGATATAGTTTTACAAACTGGGTAGTTGTTTATTGTCACCAGCTTTAGGAAGATATCGACTATGACTCAGAAGGCGCCCTCTCCCCCGGTGTTTCAGTGCAATGTCAAAAGCATAGATTTATATCATAGACTTCATTCTTCAAGATGGGAAACCTGGTAAGGTCTACACTAAATCACATTCAATCACAGTAAAGAACGTACTCATGCACCGGGTCCACGGTCAGGTTTATTAGCGCCCTCGCATGGTTGTTAAGATAATAGGTAGATTGGTCAAATAAGATATATCATACTTAAATTAGGTTTTTCCGTCTTCTATTTAGAAATATATAAAGTTCAGATATCAAGTATCATAATAATAAAATTTAGATATTAATATCATACTAATTAAGTTTAGATATTAAGTATCATACGAATAAGGTTTAGATATAAAGTATCATACTGATAAAGTTTAGATAATACAGATCATACCAATAAAGTTTAGATATAAAGTATGATACTAATAAAGTTAAGATATTAAGTATGATACTAATAAAGTTAAGATATTAAGTATCATACTAATAAAGTAAAGATATTAAGTTTCATACTAATTAAGTTTATATATTAATTATCATAGCAATAAAGTTTAAATATTAGGTATCCTACAAATAAAGTATAGATATTAAGTATCATACTAATAAACTTTAGATATTAAGTATCATACTAATAAAGTATAGATAATAAGTATCATACTAATTAAGCAAGTTATCCTACTAATTAAGTTTGGATATTTAGTATAATACTAATAAAGTTTAGATATTAAATATCGAAGCAATAAAGTTTAAATATTAGTTATCCTACTAATCAAGTTTAGATATTAAGTATCATATTAATAAAGTTAGGATATTAAGTATCATACTAATAATGTTTAGATATTAAGTATCATACTAATGAAGTTTCCATATTAAGTATCATACTAATTCATTTTAGATATTAAGTATCATACTAATAAAGTTAAGATATTAATTATCATACTTATAAAGTACTGTAGTGAAGTAGGAAAAAAAGACATTTAAAAAAAATATATAAGACACAGCTGTTCCTTCCAAAAGGTTGAGCTCTTCAACGTCCAATAATAATTCACCGCCGCAAAAAGAATTAGCCGTCACTTCTTCCAACCGTCGTTTCACTCTCTGCGCTCTACCCCCTACTTAAAAAAAATATATAAGACACAGCTGTTCCTTCCAAAAGGTTGAGCTCTTCAACGTCCAATAATAATTCACCGCCGCAAAAAGAATTAGCCGTCACTTCTTCCAACCGTCGTTTCACTCTCTGCGCTCTACCCCCTACTTAAAAAAAGTACCGTTTATATGCTGCCCATTTCTCCACTTATGCAAATTGACTATCAACCAGAGCCATCTAGTTTTCCATTTGTCCAAACAGCCAATTTGCAAAGGGGGACAAATCAAACCACACGCCCTTTGATCTACAATATCATCACATGTCAACCCATCACGTAGTCGCTCGACCAACATGGCGGCCGTCTCTCTCGCTGCGATCTCCGCGGAGCCTCTTCGTGAACGTCGCTACTTGGCTCGACGTCGCTGTCTTCCTCTGATGACACCACTACCGGCCGCACATCAATGATGTGTCGAGGGATGCCGTTGATAGATACATTGTTCGGGGACTGGACACTTGTCACAATGCCCCTACCCCAGCGTGTGGTACAGCGAGCATCAGGCGGTTTGATCCACACTTCCTCTCCCACTCGCACAGTCGCTCGCTTCTCGCTTTCCTCCGCGGGTACCTGTGCAGTTCGGGGATGCCGCCACTCGTACTTGAAGACTGCCTTCTGCGGCACTGACTCCACTTTTTGCCCTGACTTTGGAGCCATATTATACCAGAAGACAGCTTCTGGCGGCGAAATCTGGCCCCTTTCAGCTATAGCCTTAATGGTCCTGTGATGCCGCTCCACAATTCCGTTTCCGCCTGGTCTATATGCAGCCCTGAAATAGCGCCGCACTCCCCACTAATCCAACACATTCTCCATGGCAGCTGAGCGAAAGGCAGTTCCATTGTCCATTAGCATTTCCGTCACTGGACCCCTCTCCAAAAACACCTCTTCCAAGACCTTTGCAATTTCACCTGCATTTTCCGCCTTGATCTCCCTCCAAATGGCTACTCTTCCTGGTCCACAGTCGACCATTGACAGATACGGCCTCTGTCGATAGTGCGTTACATCTATCGCCAACCTGCTCCAATTCTCTGCCACCTGAACCTCACCAGCTTCGTGTCTACTCGGCGCAGGGTCGATTGATTGACACCGGCTGCATCTCTCAACCACTGTCCTAACGGCCTCCTTTGTGATTCTGGGGTCCACCTTCCTGGCCAAGAACAAGGTTCTATCCACTCCAAAATGGTGCATGTCATGCAAATCCTTCAGAGTGTTTTCATTCAAACAACATATTGCAACAGCCGCCTCATTCAGCGCCCTTAGCCAGGTCTTCCGCACCCTCGTCGTCACATCTGCTCTGTTCTTCGCTGAAGGAACGATAGTGACCCTAAGTTGAAGATCAAATTCCCTAATCAGCTCCCTTAACATCATTAATCGACGCTTTACTAGCATCTCGGCAGCGCCTTTCGTCTTCACCCTCCTTTCTCCTGTAGCTTCTGACTGGATCCAAGAGAACACAGTGGCTGAGTCAGTCCTCACCTCAACATTCTGTAGCCCCATTTCAAGGCTAAGTTGATGCCCTTCATAACCGCATCCAGTTCCGCCACATTTATGTGAGCCACGTCGTCCTTCTTCCGCAACCAAGCAGCATCTTCTGCAGTAACACCACCTATCTCCAAGGTGACCCCCACTGCTATACAGCTTGCATCACACCACACAACAGCTTCTGCACTGTTGGGTACATGCCAAACACCTCTCACTGGATCCTCCCTCTTCACCTCTTCAATAATCTCTCTCATAATGTCCACAGTCTCTTTATCAACTCCATCCTCCCACTTCGCTCCACTATCTAGCCTTTTGATATAACTACATGCAGTCCGTAGCCATCCTGCAATAGGGTAATGGCCCACCAGTCTTCCGCATATTGAGAAGAGTTCTCGCCTGCTCAATTTTTCCGACACCTCCGGGATCTCATTTCCCCTCCGGAACACTAACCGTCCTATCTGGTCCTTTCTTAGTTGGAGCCCTAACACAACTCCTCCCTCCAACGATTCCGGGCGTTTTGCAATTAGCCCAAAGCTGTTGAGGTGTTTTACTACGTCCTCTGCAGTTGTTACCGTCTCATCCACCAAAATATCATCAATGTAGGAACTGGTGTCTCTTCTGACTGCGTCCTCCTTGCTTAGCACCGTTTTGAGGATCGCTGCCATGATTTTTGGTGCAGAATTCAGGCCAAAACCCAACCTAGTCAGGCAGTACGTTCGGCCCTTGTATCTGACCAGCTGGTATTTCCAGAATTCCTGTGAAATGTGGATCTGTAGGTAAGCAGATTTTAAATCCACAATCGTCGCAGCCTTCTGAATCTGCCTCCACTCTCGCATGATCTCTCCGCACACGTCCATCATTTCGCCTCCCGTGTGACACGCAACGTGTACGTTCAGCTCCCTGAAGTCCAGTACTGGCCGAACTTTTTGTTTTGTGGGCTGAACAACCGCCATTAACGGCAGCACACCTTCCACCTTCTCCGTCCATAGTCTTAAAATCCCCTCTGAGATCCATCGGTCCATCTCCTTCTCAAATCCAACTCGTGTGCCTCCTCGCAGCGTATGCTCGTAGCATTCCACTCTGTTGTTCAGTATGGGAGGTTCTCCCTTCCATGCCCACTTGACTGTCCATTTCTCACAATCAAAGTGTGCAGAGGAATCTTGGTCCTCTATCGTGCAACTTTTGTCTGACCCGGCCGTTCCTGTGACACCTTTTCGAATTGCACACCTGCAGCCCCTTGATGTCCTTCAAATCTCACGGAGTTCCTATATACCGAAACGCCTCCTAGTCGAGCAATTGCGTCCATCCCTAGCACCACATCGACACCCGTGACAATTTTGCTAATAACAATCGCCTGTATTCACAAGGTCATATGATGGGGCATTATCACCATTAGTGTCTTTCATTTCATTAAAAGTCTCCTGCGGTGTGCGTCCTTTCAAATACAAAAACCGAATCACTGCTCGACATTCAACAGGCTCCATTTCCCACCTGACTCAGTTCAAAGACCTGTAAAACAGAAACCACAATTTCCTAATGAACCGCCCCCCTAATTAAACACTTCATCAAATCTCCTCACTAACGTGATGTACTTGCAATAACCCTTATCCCTGAGTGGCTTCCGGGCCTTGATAAGTGGTGATCACTGTGTAAAAAAAAAAAAAAATTAAAATGTTTGGAATTTTAATTAAGATGAAATAAAAAGTGCAATACACAAATTGTGTGCCATTTTTTCGATTGAGTAGATTTCAGAAAATAAATAAGTAGAAAAATAGCTTATGTTTTTTTTTCTGGCAAAAGTTCCCCTGCGTTCTTCTGTGGTAGCCAAACAGAAAGAAAGAAAACTTGTCTGCATGACATGACCACGTCATGAACTTAAAGATCTAACAATAATGTGAGGTTTGGGCAATCTTAGTGTGATTCTGTATTTTTCTTATTTTTTTCCTACTTTGGTTTCATTTTCCTCCTCCTCCTCACTACCCCCCCCTTTCTCTATCTACCTCTACTCGCCTCTACCTCTCGCCTTAAAGTAAGAAAGTTCTTGGCTCCAGAGTTAAAAGTTATAATGAAATACGGTAATGTAATTTTGTATCAACAGCGTATATCAGCGTGTTCGAGATAAGTGTATTTTAGTTTTTATGTTAATTTCTAATATTAATAACTACATTCTATTTCAGTACTTAATTTATATTTTTATCTCCTGATTGTTTTATTTAATGATAGCGTTTTCTCGTCATAAATGTTTATTATATCTACCATGTTGATTGCATGAACAGATTAGGAAATTGTATTCATTGTATATTCGTGAGAGGTGAATCTATCACTATACTTTCCCTTTAAAAAACACGCCAGTTGGACTGTTATTAAGTACAATACTTAATAGATTTTTTTTAAAAGGAGAATAGAGGACGCTTTGGGGAAGCATTGTCGGCAGCTTCCGTTACTCTCGCTTCTCTTTATTTGTCACTCAGTCCTCATTTTTTAATGAGTGATTTTTCTGACAAAGGGAGAAAAAAAAGATGTATTCTAGGTTGGCAGTATTTTGCGTGAACAGTCGACAGAGATGCCGAGAAATTTTCTGTTCTATGTCTATCCTTGTAGCCATGTCAATAGTAGGGGTGCTGGAGGTAAACGTTTTATCTGGGCTGACGTTATCCGCCTGATAGTCAGGGACCCGAACCTTGGATTAACCACTAAGGAGGCTGTCCTATCAGTAGGCGCAAAGTACTGGGGCTGCTGTATTGCCATTTGGTGAATGGATTCTGGACCATGCAGTAGTCTCTGGTGGGGCCTCTCGATGCCATACTAGTGGGTAATTGTTACGGCTTTACCTTATCATGTGCTACAAAAAAAAAATTCTTCGTTACTTTTCTCTCTTTGTTTCCCCTCTCTGTCCTGCTCTAAGCAAGTCTGACGACCTAGTCCACAAACTCCAAAATTCCATCATGACAAGTTTCAAGAAAAAATACACGATTAAATCCAGATCTGAAACTTCCAACGTAGACCCCCACTACCATGTCTCCTTCTCCAACATCAGGGGTCTACGTTCTAACCTTCCAGAGGTTGAAGCCCAATTACAGGAGACTAAACCAGACCTTTTATTTTCAAGCGATACTGGAACTGGACAGACTATTTCCCTAAATGAGTTCGTAATTAAAGGATACTCCAAGCTAACTTCCAAATCTGACCCCCAAGATCGCCATGGGCATGGAATATGTGCCTATATAAAATATGACTTTCCATGTGGTAGGGACATCTCCAGAAAAGATCCTAACTTACCCTATATGTGCTTCCGAGTAGCACTAGCTCACACTATGGCATTTATATTTACTCTCTATCGCCCCCATAACAGCGGAGTTACTATCTTTAAAAGCATATCTGAGAAAATTGACCAAGTTCTATCAGCATATCCTTCAGCTAACATTCATGTATGTGGAGACTTCAATGTTGAAAATGTGGAATGGTTGACCCACTCAAACAAGACCGATGATGAGGGGACATTCTGTCATGATTTCTCCATTGCTTATGACCTCACTCAGAGTGTTCGCGAACCTACCCGTGTGCCCGACAATGACGGCCAGTATGCAAGTCTCCTAGACATGTTTCTCACAACTTGGCCTGAACTATGTTTAGTTTCCGTTCTGTCTCCTCTTGAATCTTCCGACCACTCAGTTGTATCAATTAAGATAAAAATGAAATGTAATAAGTCCTCAGACGTACCTCTCCATCTTACAGTATATCGATACACTATGGCTGACTGGGATAGTTTCCGTACATTTATATCGGATCTTCCTCTGCGTTCCATGTTTAAAAATGATGCGTCGTCTATAGTATCAGACCTGACAGAATGGTTAACTGTAGGCATAGACAATTTCATACCCTCGAAAAAGTTCCAGCAAAAACCTAACAGCCAGCCATGGTTTTCTCCAGAATGTGCTGCTGCTATTGCGCACAGAAATCACTTTTTCCACTGCTTCCAACGTAATAGATGTATGGAAACTAAAGCCGCTTTCAGGACTGCCAGCAACCATTGTAAGAAAGTAATAAAGAACGCAAGAGAGTTGTATGCTCAGTCCGTCAAGTCCAAAGTAGCTGAGCAGCGGCTTGGTTCCCACCAGTGTTTGCAAATTGCAAACAGAATCCTAAACAGAAGCGTGTGCTCTATCCCAACTATCATCAATGTACCTGAGTTAATCTCGTCAGCATCAGACAAAGCCAAACTCTTTGCCAAGAACTTTGCAGCCAATTCTACCCTTTGCGACCAAGGCCGCCAACCCCCAATATTTCCTCCTGTATCAGAAAACACACTATGTGATATACACATATCTGTATGTGATGTTGCCAAGCTAATCAAAAACCTTGATTCCAGTAAAGCAACCGGCCCTGACGATATTCCAATTATAGTACTAAAAAAACTTCAACCAGAACTAGCACCCATACTTACAAAACTGTTTAAACGTTGTCTTAAGGAAAATTACTTCCCATCACCCTGGAAAATTTCATCAGTATGCCCTGTATTTAAGAATTCAGGTGATCGTTCAGACCCTCTCAGTACAGGCCAATAAGTTTCCTGTACGTCATGAGTAAGTTGCTTGAATCTGTGTTGAATAGAGAAGTAATCAACCATCTCAGCAAAAATAACCTTCTTAGTGACATACAATATGGTTTCCGTTCTGCTAGATCTACAGCAGATGTGCTTACAGCTATATCTCATAGGATTAGCGAATCTCTCGATGGAGGTAACCTTTCTAGGGTAATTGCTCTTGACATATCAAAGGCCTTTGATAGGGTATGGCATGAAGGTTTACTTCACAAGATCTCCAGCTATGGTATAGCTGGAAATGTCTTCTCAATTATTAAATCATTTCTCTCTGATAGGTTCATAAGAGTAGTAGTTGATGGGCAAAAATCAGAAGCTCACAGTATAAATGCTGGAGTCCCTCAGGGGGTCAATCCTGGGCCCAACTCTTTTCCTGATCTACATTAATGATCTTCCAAATCACATCCTTACATCATTCCTGGACATTTTTGTTGACGACACTACCATCTATGGTAGCACATTTAAGACAGTAAACGACCAAGTTCTCTCTTCTCTGATCTTGATCACGTTGTACAATGGGGAAAGTAGTGGCTGGTTACTTTTAATGCATCTAAAACCAAGCTTCTATCTTTACATCATCAACGTTCTGATCCCGTCTGGCATCAATTAAAATGAATGGCTCTCGTCTTGGGGAGGCCTCAAGTTTTGACAGGCTTCTGGGCTTGACCTTTACTCCTGATCTTAAATGGAATACGTACATCAAATATGTTGTCAAGGCCGCTGGAAAAATGGTCGGATCCTTCTATCGATCCAGTAGATATCTCACTGCTGATGCAATTCTCTATCTATATAAGAGCCAGATACGTCCAAGGATGGAATACTGTTGCCACATATGGGCAGGAGCTGCTAGAAAAGACTTGTCCTGCCTTGATAGGGTTCAAAATAGACTTCGTGGCCTGGTGGGAGATGTACTTTTCTCTTCGCTGCACCCTCTATCTCACAGAAGAGATATTGCGAGTTTGTCTCTGCTTTATCGTTATTTTCATGGAAAGTGTTCGACTGAGCTTCAATCTATGATCCCCCCTCGCCAAACTTTCACAAGAAACTCTAGACTAGCTGAAAACATTATCAATAATTTTCCCCACTCTTTATCTGTGCCTAAACCTAAACATAGAGTCCATGATCAAAGCTTCTTTCTTAGAACTGCACGCCTGTGGAATTGTCTTCCGTTTTCCTGCTTTCCAGCTGTCTATAATATGGTTGTCTTCAAGTCCAACGTGAACAAGTTTCTGATGAGCCGTTCCACGTAAGTTAAACAATTTACCGAACTTCCATTACTATCGATTACTACATTGTCCTTTTGACTAATCTACACTCTTTAACCCTTATCCATGAGTGGCCTATCGGCCTTGATAAGTGGTGACGCCTATGTAACCCCCCCCAAAAAAAAACATGATGTTGGTTACTTAAGGAGTCGACATAACAAGTACACAGTAAACTTGAAAACGACCATGTTGTAAATTACAGGCGGAAATCACGTCACAATGTTTTAAAGTGAAGAGGTTCTTTGAAATAAACCTTGTTCATGAATATTACGTTTACTCTCAAGTATAGAGAATGAAAAAGAAAAATATTTTACAGTGATGTTAGAGGCCTTTTTGTGAATGTTTTACACGAAGCAACCAGAGATTAGACCTTACTGTGCTTCTGCAGGAAAGAAAAAGAGAAATAAACTATTAATACCACTTCTGTAGGGAATGGAAATGTATCATTAATTCTATCCAAGTACGCGTATTTTAGCAAGCAATCAGTAAAGTAGGTTTTTGTTAATGTCATCCGGGTGTTATCCAAATATGTCGACATCTTGAAAATCTGTAGTTGGCACAATTTGATTCATATCATGTTTGCATGAAATTCTTTTTTTTTTCTGTTACCTTTTTATTCATTTAGAACCCTTTTAAAGGATTTTCATATAGCGATCGAGTTATGTACCAATTATATTCGTTTTCTATTTCTCGTTATCTCTCTTTTTAAGTCAACCATTTTCACTTTTTTCTCCTCTTCTACTTTCTTCCTTTAGTTCTCGCCAGAACTCTGCATATAACTCCCACTTCCGCCTCTTCTTACAGCTTCTTTCCATCAGTTTATACATTCCATGAATTAAATAAAAAGCCGGAGAGCACTAATTCCCATTAAAGCTGACCTGTGCGCAAGGCCCACTAATCCAGTTAGGCTTGTCAGCAGAGACATAGGATTTGTGATCGAACGTTGTGAAGCGAGAAAAAATACCATTCCTTATCTGCACAAACAAGGCGTTAAATTACCAGTCTTCCTCGTTGCCTCGAATTTGTCATACTTTTATTATTCATCTTAGCCCCTCCTTCAATGCTATTAATCCCCACCTAACTTTTCTATTTTGCAATGCATATTCTCCAGTTAAAAAAAACTCATGTGTACGTCGTTTCACATAGTAAATAATAGATTTAAAAGGAAGCAAAATAATATTAATAAGAAAATATTTTATTGAAGTAAACAATTAATTTGCGAATTATATCGATCACATGAGACACGGAAGAAACAAACAAGATAGAAAAAGAAGAGACGAGAAATAAGACGAAGAAAAAATGGGAGGAGAAACAGCCACACGGGCGATTCATAAGGATTACAAAAGATGAGACTAACGGAAACGCTTGGAAATAGCTACAAAAAGGAAACCTAAACAGGGAAACTTAATCCCTAATAACGGTCACACAAGGTAACGCGATAAGAGTCGACTACATAAAAGCAAGAATGGACAAGACACGCACACAAAAAACCTCAGCAAATGCGGACTCTGCTCACAAGAAGAAGAAACAATAAACCATATAATAAATGAATACGAATATATATGAAAATAGACACACTTAAGTAGGGAAGGCGGTACACTGGCAAATATATAGACAACTGCATCTTCAACATCCAGACAAATGGTACAAGCATAAACCGGCAGCAACACCGGGAAATGAAAGTTACAAGATTCTATGGGACATAGATATAAAAACGGATACAGTCATCCAAGCAAGAATGCCGGATATCATAATAATAAACAAGAAAGAAAAGTCCAGGCACATTGTAGATTTTGCTGTTTCAGGAGACCACAGAGATGGAGGAGCGGAGCAAATACAAGGAACAAGCCAGAGAGCTTAAAGGGAGCTGGAAAATGAAGAAAGTCAACATAACCCCACTAATAGTGAAGGGCAATACCGAAAAGTTTTGAAAAAAATGGGAGAGATTGAAATGAGAGAGGTGGCTGAAAAGATACAACAGATAACAATAATGAAAACTGCAGAGATATTAAGAAAAACCCTTGAGGGCAGAGAGTAACATTACACATGGCATGTAGACACAAACTGGACACAGAGAAACGGATACAAATGTAAAACGCAAAGGAACAAAGGATTAATGAAAACTGAAACCGTATAATTGTACCCCCCCTTTTGTGTGAGTGTCACTGAAAACGGGCACTTCACCAATTAATGAGAAGGGTCAAGGAAGATGAAAAGATCAAGGAGAGAAAGCACTAGCCAGATGTCTGCTGGCTGTGTAAAGACAACTGCGACCTGGGGGAGGTTTATTGCCATCCAAATCCAAGTGGAGACTAATTGTCGCTGCCAACGAGAAATCAAAAGTAAGCGGTTGTTGCGATAACGCAAATTCTTTTGCAAAAGTTATCGAAAGAGGTGGAGAGTAATAGAAGTCTGGGGAAACTTGTTGTCACTCAAACTGAATAGAACACCACAAGTTGGTTTCAAAGAGCAATCCTTGATGATGACTTGCGAGACTACTCCTAGTAAGTAAATAATAATAATAATAATACAAGGCAATAATCATTGATATAGCAATGCTAGTTAATGTTGATGCAGAAACAAAGAAGGTCGAAAAGTACCAAAACTTGAAGAAAGAAATAAAAAATGCGTAAGTGGGATGTAACAAAAGGATTTAGCAAGTGGATTGCCAAAATTAGAAGCTATTAAATTTTGATATATTATAGAAAACTGTCTTGATTAGAACGACCAGAATTTTGCGAAAAGTTCTGGATACCAGATAAAAATGATGTTTATAGTCTATTGTCGCTTGTTATGATCTGCCTATAAGTATAAAATTGACAATAGCAAAAGCCAGATTTGAAATGTGACAAACAGAAGTATAATAATAATAATAATAATAATAATAATAATAATAATAATAATAATAATAATAATAATAACTAGCAGAACCCGTAAAAATTCCACGGCAGTTTAAAATTAAAAAAAGAACATATCAGTAAGAAACATCTTACCACATAGTAAAAAAGTGTCGTTGAGGTTGCACCATGTACCATTAAAGACTTAATTAAATCACGAAGCTCTGGATTTTCAGGTTCTGGTATCTCTGCTGAGAATTGCATCAATTTGATGAACTGTTCTGATCTTATCCTGATCTCGCAACATTATAATCATGTGTGAGTGTGGTAGCCCATTTTGTTTTAAATTCAATAACATAAACATTTGCAAATAGATGTGCATGAATCACACATGATATGTAGTCAGGTCGATTTTATGTAATAATATTTTATACATGTCATGTTCAGTTATAAAGTTATATATATATATATATATATATATATATATTATATATATAATTTAGGAATTTTAAATTTGTGATTTGAAAAAGTTAAATTTTAAATATAGAAATTGTATTGTATGCAAGAAACAGAATACAGTATAGTAAAATATATGTCCTTAACCCATGAGTTTTCGATGTTTATACATCTTCTCGGAGGAAAAATATTAGCAAATATTATAAAAAGGTTTGCACCTAAATTGCTAAAGGTAATAAACATAGAAAATTAAATTAAATGTTTTTAAAGTTTTTAAATCATTTTAGCTTCATATCATAAACGAAATTGGACATTGATGCAGCAAAAAAAGGGATATTGAACTTCAAATCGAAAGTGTCTGCTAATCCTGTAATCGAAGCTCTTGGTATTCGGCAGGTAAAAAGAACCAACGCGTATTGTAATAAATCCAAGAAAGCTGGTAACAATCCAATGTATACATATTTACACAGTTTTTATTTAATTTGATTGGATATCCGGCAAATCTTTGATTATATCATTCCGGTAAATTTTTTTTCCATATATCAGTTTTAAAATCCAGTAAAAGTTTTCAATCAATTTGTGAATAAAAGCCGGGAGATACCCGTAGACAGTCAAATAAAATAAAATTAAAATTTAAATTAAATTAAAATTTAAGTTAAAACTTACATAAAATGAAGATAATTATATGAAAATGAAAATAAATAAATAAAAGAATTTCTTATCAAACCAAAGCAAAATAGTCTTTAAAAACCAGATGCAGTTTTTGTTATCAAGATTATATTTGTAACTCAGCACAAGTGAAAATGTTATAACGTTATATTATTAAAATAACAAGGTTTAAATTCTATCTTCTAAAAATAAGGAAGTGGTGGGAGAATTTAACTTTTAGAAAGGGGGAGAAAGAAAGAAAAAGAAAAGGAAAATAAAATAAATAAAATAAAGAGAGCGTCTAACTTATTAATCTTGAATATGAAATGTCTAGACAGGATTTGACACGATTCAAAAAGTAGGTCAAGGTGCATGCTAAGAGTTAATCGGCGGGAAAGGAAAGAAAAGAAAACAAAAGAAAAAGAAAAAGCCTAGAAATGTTAAAGAAAGAAGAAAGGAAAGGAGAAAAAAGAAAGAGAGAAAAAATAAAAACCCTATATCTGTTTACTTGCTCTTAACATATAATGCTGAAATTTATAATTCTAATACATAAAGTAAAATCCAACGTATATACGTAATGATAACATTATTTAATCGAAATCTTAGAGTTCGATTGATCTGTGAAAATATTGCATATAGTAACAAGGAGTATTAACATAAAAAGATATAATAATAATAATAATGATAATAAAAATAACAATAATATTAATATTAATAATAATACCAATAATATAAGCAGCCTTAAAATAATAATAATAATAATTATTATTATTATTATAATACTAATAATATTAGTAACTTTAAAAATAATAGTAATAAAATGGAAATAACATAATAATAACAATGATAATATCACTACTAATAATCATAAAAATAATAATATTAGAATTAATAATAACAATAACGATAATAATGATTATTTGTATAATGATATATAATATATTAATGTAAAAACGATGAAAATATTAATTAAAATGATAATAATAATCATGACAATATAATTAGTAATTATAATAATAACAATAATAATTATTACAATAAGTATTATATTTGTATAATAGCACCACTGCGACCAATGCTATCACTAAAACAATAATAAAATAATAGCAATAATAATAACAAAATATAATAGTATTAATAATAATGGTAAAAACAATAACCATAATAATGATAGTAATATGATAATAAATTAATACTACTACAACTACTACTACTAATAATAATAATAATAGTAATAATAATAAAATAGCAATAGTAAATATCATGACGTTAAAGATTATATCTGTATAATATTACTACCACCGCCATCAATGCAACCACTAAACCAATCATAAAATAATTATTATATACATATATGTGCACACAAACACACACATATATACATATACATACACATGCATACACATACACACATGTATAGATATATATATATATACATATATACACACATATACACATATGCATACACATGCATACACACGTGCACACATGCACATATATATGCAAACATATATGCACATACACACATACATGTACATATATATATATAAAACAGAAAGAGTAATTAAAGTAATAATAATAATAATCAAAATAAAGGTTAAAAAATGTGACTGCCAACAATATATGTATACATATATATATATATATATATATATATATATATAATTACTAACTGAACATAAGTTATTATACACACACATATATAATTACTTTATAATATATATATATATATACATATATATATATATTTAATTACTTTATAACTAAACATGATATGTACCCTATTCGGGATAATATATTTTAACTTATAAATTGGTGTTTATACGTTGTGCTTATGAAGAAACTCTATGAATAAAACTTATATAATCTCAAAAACATTCATTTTTGGAAACTGTTATGTTGAATCTCTAGACCGTATGATATAAATAAATGTTGTAAACTTATTGAAAAGGTGGAACGATTATAGTGTCGCTCAAAAAGACACGATTTCCGTTTGATAAAAACCGGTTTTCTTTTTTGTTGCAGACCATCGATTAGTTGGCCATTTGGGCACAAATCATAAGAGAGATAGGAGCTTTCTATGTTGTCTGAAAGTGAAACAATGTTCAACTCATCGTATCTACCGATTAGTTATAACAACAGGACCATTGTCAGCATCCTTAACATGCATCGCTTCTTAGTAGGCTTGAAAGTCACAAAAAGTGTACCTAGATGTGCTGAAGTGTGTGGTAATCCCCTGGTGCAATCAGGTGGTCGCTGGCAAATCCTGATTGTGGGAGCACGACTTGGCGCCGGCCCACAGATCCAAATAGACTACTTCGTTTGGTAATACGTCGAGAATATCGGCAACATGATCTTTCATCACACCTGATCGCCGCTATCCGCTGAGCTCCCGCCGCGTCGCTTGTAGAAAAGGCATGCTCGCTGTTCCCGCCCCGTATCGAGGTGGTGATTGAGGCTGAACGCAGCTACATTGAATAGATGTTAGCTCTACTACCTAATCATGTTACCTGTATTGATTTTTTCAATAAAAGTTCTAAATAAGCTGTAGCATAGTTTTCTTTAGCGGGACAAATTTATCGTTCCACCCTGTAACTTATATAAAATACACATACAATACGCATTATATATATATATATATATATATATATATATATATATATATATATATATATATATATATATATATATATATATATATACGAAATGCTTTCAGTAAGTTTCCAGACTTTTTGTACATGTATTTGAAATTGACGAAGACCCTTGAAAATTCAATATGTTATTGCTATACATCTTATAATATAACCGATCAGTTTTTATAGTCACAGGTCCAAATGAACATGTCCTGGATATGACCTAAAACTATATCCGATGGTGAGGCCCCACCTTGCGGGCCTTGCGGAGTGCGGAGCCACCTTTTAATTGCTATTGCTCCTAGGTCCACTCTGACCCGGAGTGGTAGTACCTGTTAGGGTCCCAACTATGGGTTAAATAGAATCTGACTTAAAAAAATATACTCCATTAAAAATCGTTCCTCAAAATAACTAGATTCGGCATTAAATAACCTGAAAAAGGTTGATATGCCGTAAAACAAAAACAACCAAACCAAATGAACAGCTACAGCAAGAATTGGAATAC